>NC_053024.1:286335394-286703255 GCF_003073215.2 Triticum urartu | reverse complement strand
TTGTTGGGTTTTAATTGTTCACTTAATTGGGATCGGAATGCTGTCAACCATTCTCGATGTTTAACAACTACCATGATAGTTAAATAAATTTATTCCTTTGCAGTAGGGAAAAACTGGCTTTACGCAAAACTGTAACCATAGAGCTTTCCACCAGCCATATATGCATATAGTATAGCTGTTTCATTCCATTACTCTCTATGTGTTACATTGCCAGCATATTCCATGTGCTGACCCATTTTCAGGCTGCAACCTTCATGTTGCAGACTTTTCAGACGACGAGTAAGGTGCTTTTAGGTCGTGGTTCTATACTCAGTGATGCCGTTGGAGTTGATGGACCCATTTATCTTCCGAGCCTTCCGCTGTTATCGTATTAGATGGCCTTAAGCCATATTTATTGTAATAAGTTCTCTTTGAGACAACGATGTAATAAGTGTGTGATTGCCACTCTGCTATAAATCCTTCGATGTACTGTGTGGTGTCAGCATTACTGATCCAGGGATGACACCGGAGCACAGTAGACTTGATCCATTCGAGTCGGGTCGCTACAGAGATGGTATCAGAGCACACGCTGACTGTAGGACACGACCACTAAGTTAAAGCCATAGAACACCATTCTCTTCTCATTTTCTAACTCCTCGTCTTTTCTACTCTTTTAGGATGACGAACGCGAAAGATTAAGTACGCTCAACCGGATGAAGGCACACCATTTGGATTTCACCTGAAGGAAGTCACCAAGTACCTGAACATTGGATTACCAAGCTTCACGGGAACCTTCAACGCCACTCTGCCTGAAGAGGAGCGCTGGAAGATTCAAGCTCACGTTCCGGGAAGGACATTCGCGCCAATCACGAAGCCCATAGATAGTGTTTTCAATGCACCAACCTGGAGTCTGGGAAGGAGCATGGCAGCTCATATCACCATGGGACACATTGGAGAAGTTTATCAAGAAGACCTCAAGGACACTATCTACCAGATTTGCGGACGCCGAGATGAACAATGGGAGTTAGTCAGCACCAAGAAGGATAGATCCATTGCATCTTTCATCCAGGAGTTAAACCAGCACATTCGACGCCACGAGAACCAGATGTGCAACGATATGATAGAGTTGAAGAATGCAAAGGCAAGGATCATCGAGCTAGAAGGAGAACTGAAGTCTACACGCAAGGACTACATGGACGAGATCGTAGCTCTAGCGAGACACAATGGCGATCTTAAGCAGGAGATTGAAGAACTCAAGAGGAAGTTAGCATCCAGGGAGGAAGACATGTACGTCACATGTCCGGACAACTACATCATCATCGACGACACTGATTCGGATCCAAGTGAACCCGACTTTGAAGACGAAGCTGGAGCAGATATCATGGAGTCTTCCACCGGTTCAAATTTCTAGATGACCACCAAATAGTAGTAGTATTTCCCCCATGTAAACATTAGTTCGAGCACTTTTGCGATAGTTCTAGACCGTTTGTATGCCTTTGTTTGATTGATTGAAGTGAATTGTGTGCTTTTGCCTCATGTGCATATGGGTAGTGTTTTCCCTTTAGACCCCCTCTATTCTTATATTCTCATCTATTCTAAACCCTCAGATGCCTCCGAGACGTGACAATGGATTTCCACCAGAGCTCACTCAGTTGATCCAGCAGTAGAATCAATTGATGCAGATGTTAGTCCAGAACCAGCAGAACAACACCAACAACAACCCACCACCACCACCACCACCTGTTGACCACTTAGCCCGTTTCCTTAGGCTGAATCCGCCGGTGTTTTCCAGTAGCACCGAGCCAATAGTAGCAGACGATTGGCTCCGCAAGATAGGAAGGGAGTTGACCACTGCAGGATGCACAGATGGTGAGAAAGTGAAGTTTGCCGCACATCAGCTTGACGGACCCGCGGCAGCATGGTGGGAGAATTTCACAGCCACTTACCCAGTTGACACTGTCACATGGGATCAGTTTCAGCAAGCTTTCCGCACTGCCCATGTTTCAGCAGGAGCTATGGCCATGAAAAAGCGTGAGTTTCGCAACTTACGCCAAGGAGGAAGGACAGTTGGCCAGTACGTTGACGATTTCAGCAAGTTAGCATGTTATGCCCCAGATGACGTTGCTATGGATGCAGCTAAGCAGGAGAAATTTCTGGATGGACTGAATGATGAGCTAAGCATGCAGTTGATGGTAGCAAGTTTCAACAACTACCAGGAGTTGGTAGATCGTGCCATCATGATTGAAGGAAAGCAACAGCAGATTGAGAACCGCAAGAGGAAGTATGGACAGGGGAAGTATAACTCTGGAGCCCAGCAGAAGCCCCGTTTTACCCCTAAATCGGGATTTCAGTTTCAGCATACCCATGGAGGAGGTAGCTCGCACAACCATAACGGCCACAAGAATGGTAATGGGAATGGAGGAAGCAAGGGCCAGAACCGTACCACCCCATCGACCCCAACCAAGAGAGATCTGAGTCAAGTCACTTGTTTCAAGTGTTCCAAGACCAGGCATTATGCCAATGAATGTCCCGAAGGCCAGAATGGAAATGGCATTGGAAGCTCTGGGAAGAAGCCGAACCCTTTCAATAGAGGACAGGTGAACCACATTAATGTGGAGGAGGTTGAAGATCAGCCTGATGCAGTAATCGGTAAGTTTTTGGTTAAGACATTTACCGCACTCGTTCTTTTTGATACTGGTGCATCGCATTCATACATATCAAGGGGATTTGTGGATAAATATAACCTGGCAACCCAAGCCCTTAGGTCACCCATGTTAGTAAGCCCACCAGGAGCGGAGTATATGGCTAGACGATGGTGTGATCGTTTACCATTAAGGATTGGTAACTATGTGTTTCCCTCAGACCTAATAGTATTGGAATCTCAAGGATTGGATGTGATTCTTGGTATGGATTGGCTGTCGATGTATGGAGGAAACATCGATTGCGCCAGTAAGACAATTTTGCTTACCACACCAGAAGGAAGAAGGATCAAGTATGTATCCCGGCATGTGCCAAACAGGACACAAGTAAACTGCCTAACAGGAGTTGTGCAAGAAGAAGTACCAGTGGTAAAGGATTTTCCTGATGTATTTCCTGAGGAATTACCAGGCATGCCACCGGATAGAGACATTGAGTTTTTGATTGAGTTATTGCCAGGTACAGGCCCAATGTCGAAGCAACCGTACCGGATGCCAGCAAAGGATTTGGTGGAAATTAAGAATCAGATTAAGGAGTTATTGGATAAAGGTTACATTCGCCCAAGTTCTTCGCCTTGGGGATCACCCGTACTTCTAGTGGAAAAGAAGGATGGATCATTAAGGATGGTTGTTGATTACCGAGGATTGAATGAAGTAACCATCAAGAATAAGTACCCACTGCCAATGATTAATGATCTGTTTGATCGTTTGCAAGGAGCTAAAGTGTTTTCCAAGATCGATTTGCGATCAGGGTACCATCAGTTGAAGATTCGAGAGCAAGATATACCTAAGACAGCATTCACCACAAGATATGGACTGTATGAGTATACCGTTATGTCATTTGGATTGACTAACGCACCTGCCTATTTTATGAACCTGATGAACAAAGTGTTTATGGAGTTTTTGGATAAGTTCGTCGTAGTGTTCATTGGTGACATCCTGGTTTATTCAAAGAATGAAGAGGATCATAAGGAACATTTGCGTTTGGTTTTGGAGAAACTAAGGGAACATCAGTTATACGCCAAATTCCGCAAATGTGAGTTTTGGTTGAAGGAAGTTGGATTCCTCGGAGACGTTATATCCGGAGAAGGTATAGCAGTTGACCCCACTAAGGTTGAGACCGTAACCGAATGGGAAGCACCAACGACAGTTGGAGAGATCCGGAGTTTTCTTGGACTCGCAGGATACTACCGGAGATTCATTGAGAACTTTTCAAAGATTGCAAAGCCTATGACTGAATTGTTGAAGAAGGATACTAAGTTCAATTGGACTGAGGCATGTGAGGCTAGTTTCCAGGAATTGAAGAAACGCTTGGTTACCTCACCAGTATTGATTTTGCCAGATCAGACCAAGGACTATGAGGTGTATTGCGACGCTTCACGTCGAGGACTTGGAGCAGTGCTTATGCAGGAAGGAAGAGTTGTTTCGTATGCTTCACGGCAACTGAAGCCTCATGAGTTGAATTATGCCACGCATGATTTGGAGTTAGCAGGCGTAGTGCATGCATTGAAAACGTGGAGACATTTCCTCATTGGAAATCATTGTGAGGTGTACACGGATCACAAGAGTTTGAAGTACATTTTCACTCAGAAGGAGTTGAACCTCCGACAAAGGAGATGGTTGGATCTCATCAAGGATTATGACATGAGATTGCATTACCATCCCGGAAAAGCTAATGTAGTAGCTGACGCATTGAGCCGTAAGGGCCATGTCAATACTCTAATGACGGGGAAAATACCAAAGGAGTTAGCAGAAAACCTTCGTGAGCTATGTTTGGAAATAGTTCCGAGAGGCTATGTAGCAGCATTGGAGATTCAGTCAACATTGATGGATAAGATCAGAGAAGCTCAGAAATCTGACAAGGAGATTGCTGCTATAAAAGAGAAATTGAGCAAAGGAAAAGCAAAGGGATTTCGTGAGGATGAACACTATACCCTATGGTTTGAGGGCCGTGTTTATGTGTCAAATGACCCGGAGATCAGGAAGTTGATTTTGCACGAGGCACATGATTCACCGTATTCGATTCACCCCGGGAATACCAAGATGTATTTGGATTTGAAGGAAACATTCTGGTGGACCGGAATGAAGAAGGATACTGCAGCATATGTAGCGGTTTGTGACGTATGTCAGAGAGTAAAGGCAGAGCATCAGAAGCCAGCAGGATTGTTACAACCATTGCCGATACCCGAATGGAAGTGGGATAAGATAGGCATGGATTTTATCATAGGACTACCCAGGACGAAAGCAGGCTATGACTCGATATGGGTAGTAGTTGATCGTTTGACGAAGGTAGCACATTTTATTCCAGTTAAGACCACTTACACCAGTGCTAAGTTGGCAAAGATATACATGACTAGGATCATTTGTTTGCATGGAGTTCCGAGGAGTATCGTATCAGATAGAGGAACTCAATTTACCTCAAAATTTTAGAATCAGTTGCATGAAACTTTAGGAACCAGACTAGAGTTCAGCACAGCTTTTCATCCGCAGACAGATGGACAGACCGAGAGAGTCAATCAGATTTTGGAAGATATGCTGAGAGCTTGTGCCCTAGATTATGGATCTAGCTGGGACGATAACTTGCCGTATGCGGAGTTTTCTTATAACAACAGTTACCAAACCAGTTTGAAGAGGGCACCTTTCGAAGCTTTATACAGAAGGAGGTGCAGGACACCGTTGTCATGGGACGAAGTTGGAGACCGTCAATTCTTTGGACCAGATTTGATTAAGGAGTCTAAACGGAAAGTTAAGTTGATTCGCGATAGGCTCAAGGTAGCCCAGTCCAGGCAGAAGAGCTACGCAGATTCTGAACGCAAGGAGATAGTTTACGAAACCGGAGACAAGGTTTATCTTCGAGTATCCCCACTTCGAGGAGTTAAGCGCTTTGGAGTTAAGGGAAAGTTAGCACCGCGTTTCGTTGGACCGTATAAGATCTTGCAACGTATGGGAGAAGTCGCTTATAAGTTGGAATTACCAGAGGGACTGTCAGGAGTTCATGATGTATTCCATGTTTCTCAGCTGAAGAAATGTCATGCCGAGATGGTGGAGATACCACTAAAAGATACAGTGCCGCTTGAAGCGATTCAGTTGAAGGATGACTTAACATATGAGGAGAAACCAGTCAAGATTCTCGATTATGCCAGCAGAGTCACCCGCAGCAAGGTTATCAAGTTTTGCAAAGTTCAGTGGAACCACCACTCAGAGGATGAAGCCACCTGGGAAAGAGAAGAAGAGTTGCTCAAGGACCACCCTCACCTATTTCCTAGCCAACCCGAATCTCGAGGGCGAGATTCATCTTAAGGGGGGTAGGTTTGTAACATCCCAAATTTGCAATTTGGAATGTTATACACTAGATCATCATGCATATCATATTTAATTTGCAATTTGGAATGTTATACACTAGATCATCATGCATATCATATTTTCTTGCATTTTGGTCGATCCTAGATATTTCACGCAACTCAAGGACCTTCGAAGAGAGTTGGAGATTTCGTTATTTTCATATTTGAGAGTTTTCTCAAATTTGAAAAGAGGATCATTTGATCTATTTATTTCATCTTCAATTATTTTTCCAATATCAAAAATATGAGAGAGGGAATAATATGACTTTCCCAAATTTAGGAAAAAAATGAAGATTTAATGAATAAATCAAATTTTGGTTTTTCGAGTTTATTTGCATTTTAATGGATAGGAAAAATGCGCGTTTTTCAAAATTTTGCATCTAGGCCGAGTAAAGTTCATTTTGTTCGACTCATTTTTAGGAGTCGGGGAAAATTTACTTTAGAAATTTTGGAGTTCGTTTAGTTTTTCTTTCTTTTGTTTTTCTGCGCGCGTAACCGATTTAAAAAAAACAGCGCGCCGCCTGGGCCAAGGCCCAGCCGGCCCAGCCGCCCCCCCGCCGCCGAGTCCTAGAAGGACTCTAAGCCGCCGCCGCCCCCCCTTTCTTGCCCCTCCCCCAAGCAACACCCCCCTCCTAGTATCCCCACACCACCCCAGCCCTAAGCCGCCGCCGCCCCGCCGCCTCGTGCCGCCGCCGCCCTTGCCGCCGCCTAGCCGCGCCGCGGAGGCCCCTCGCCGAGGTAGCCCCGCGCCGCGCCACCCTCCCCTCAGGTTCAGTTTTTTTTAAAAAAAATAACTGTTCCGTTTTTCTTTCGTTTGTTTCATTTTTTTCTTTCCGAAACCCTAGATCGGTTTTTCGGTTTTTTTCGTTTAGTTGTTTAGCGAGCGTTCGCCGGACTGTTCGTCTTAACTAACGTGATCACCGGGTATTCTCGGTTAACAAACGTCCATTCGTTTAACCGTTCTCGTCTTCTTTTCGTCGGATTTATTCCGCGAATTTTTTTCTGATCGCGATTTCAGATCCGATCTTCGTTCTAGTTTATCTTCTCGCTCGTTTATCGGAATCAGGTGATTCAAGCGCCTGGAGTTTCGTTTCAAAACTGTCGTTCCGTCTAATCAACTTGAACAAGACTTTGCTACAATAAAATTTGACCTAATTTCAACCTGCTAGAACCGAGTTGTTTTTTTCCGCCGTTTGTTTTCCGTTTCTTTGTTCGGTTCGTTCTTTCTTTGCAACCGGAGTTCTTAAGTTGAACTTTCTGGTTCGTTCTCTTGTTCAAGTTTTACCTGTGCATTAGATGAGTACTTATTGTGTGCTTGTTGTTTGTCTGTGATAGATCACCCGGATTGCGCCGCTTCTTACTTCAAAACCCTAGGTCTCGTGGATCATCAGCAAGGCAAGTAACACTTTGATCATACCTTTTCTACAACCCATGTTTTATTGCATTAGATCAATCCTCTCACATTGCACGATTAGGATCTAATTAAATTGTGGGATGGGAAGTAGATGAGGTAGTACCTATTACCTGTATTATTATCAAACTTTTGGGAGTTACTTCTACGTTTGCTTATTATGCCATGCTATGCTAGTAGACGTGGATTGGGTGAGTGATATCCATGACAGATGTGAGATTGATAATTAAGGGTTTATCTAAGGTGGCAACTTGAACACACATCTGGGTGGATTGAGGCACCTGATGTCTATCAGGACTTGCCTGTTTTTATTTCGGACCGCCACCCAGGCTCAAAGGGATCATAAGATCATTCATGCTAGTAACTTCCGTGTGCAGCCACAAGCCATTATGGGCTCTGGCATAGTTGACTAAGTTGTGCGAACTCTTACGGGTAGACTAGCAGATGTAGGGGAAAGTAGGTGTACCGGCCTTTGTTTTTTCTGCGCGCGCATCTATTTAAAAAAAACGTTCGCGCCCGCCTGGGCCAAGGCCCAGCCGGCCCAGCCGCCGCCCCCTCGCGCGCGCGCCCGCGCGCAGCACGCCGCCGCCGCCGAGTCCGAGCCGGACTCAGCTGCCGCCGCCGCCCCTTGCCTTGCCCCCTCCCCCAAGCCACCCTCCCCCCTTTAAATACCTAGCCACCCCCCTCTCCTCCCCACCCCAAGCCCCAAGCCGCCGCCGCCTGCCGCCGCCGCCCGCCGCCTAGCCCGCCGCCGGAGCCCCTCGCCGAGGTAGCCCCGCGCCGCGCCACCCTCCCCTCGGTTCGGTTTTTTTTTAAAAAAAATAACCATTCCGGTTTTCTTTCGTTTGTTTCGTTTTTTTTCTTTCCAAAACCCTAGATCGGTTTTTCGTTTTTTTTCGGTTTAGTTGTTTAGCGAGCGTTCGCCGGACCGTTCGTCTTAACGAACGTGATCACCGGGTATTCTTGGTTAACGAACGTCCATTCGTTTAACCGTTCGTCGTTTTCTTTTTGTCGGATTTATTCCGTGAATTTTTTCTGATCGCGATTTTAGATCCGATCTTCGTTCTAGTTTATCTTCTCGCTCGTTTATCGGAATCAGGTGATTCAAGTGCCTAGAGTTTCGTTTCGAAACCGCCGTTTCGTCTAATCAACTTGAACAAGCCTTTGCTACAATAAAATTTGACCTAGTTTCAACCTGCTAGAACCGAGTTGTTTTTTTTCCGCCGTTTGTTTTCCGTTTCTTTGTTCGGTTCGTTCTTTCTTTGCAACCGGAGTTCTTAAGTTGAACTTTCTGGTTCGTTCTCTTGTTCGAGTTTTACCTGTGCATTAGATGAGTACTTATTGTGTGCTTGTTGTTTGTCTGTGATAGATCACCCGGATTGCGCCGCTTGTTACTTCGAAACCCTAGGTCTCGCGGATCATCAGCAAGGCAAGTAACACTTTGATCATACCTTTTCTACAACCCATGTTTTATTGCATTAGATCAATCCTCTCACATTGCATAATTAGGATCTAATTAAATTGTGGGATGGGAAGTAGATGAGGTAGTACCTATTACCTGTATTATTATCAAACCTTTGGGAGTTACTTCTACGTTTGCTTATTATGCCATGCTATGCTAGTAGACGTGGATTGGGTGAGTGATATCCATGAAAGATGTGAGATTGATAATTAAGGGTTTATCTAAGGTGGAAACCTAACACACATCTGGGTGGATTGAGGCACCTGATGTCTATCAGGACTTGCCTGTTTTTATTTCGGACCGCCACCCAGGCTCAAAGGGATCATAAGATCATTCATGCTAGTAACTTCCGTGTGCAGCCACAAGCCATTATGGGCTCTGGCATAGTTGACTAAGTTGTGCGAACTCTTACGGGTAGACTAGCAGATGTAGGGGAAAGTAGGTGTACCGGTCTACCCACATGTAAGGTGCTAGCGCTTCTGAAAGACTGTGTCTCGGTCATCCGTCTTCTCAAACACCCTGTAGTGCGAGAAACCAAACGGAGGCGATCGAGTCTTGTGGGGAAAAGTGCACAAACCACTGCAGAGTGTATTAACTAATCATGATTAGCCGTGTCCCCGGTTATGGACAACTTGAGTATCTAGTACTTGAATATCATGTGAATCTCATCATGTTACTTCTAATTAATGTTGTTGGGTTTTAATTGTTCACTTAATTGGGATCGGAATGCTGTCAACCATTCTCGATGTTTAACAACTACCATGATAGTTAAATAAATTTATTCCTTTGCAGTAGGGAAAAACTGGCTTTACGCAAAACTGTAACCATAGAGCTTTCCACCAGCCATATATGCATATAGTATAGCTGTTTCATTCCATTACTCTCTATGTGTTACATTGCCAGCATATTCCATGTGCTGACCTGTTTTCGGGCTGCAACCTTCATGTCGCAGACTTTTCAGACGACGAGTAAGGTGCTTTTAGGTCGTGGTTCTATACTCAGTGATGCCATTGGAGTTGATGGACCCATTTATCTTCCGAGCCTTCCACTGTTATCGTATTAGATGGCCTTAAGCCATATTTATTGTAATAAGTTCTCTTTGAGACAACGATGTAATAAGTGTGTGATTGCCACTCTGCTATAAATCCTTCGATGTACTGTGTGGTGTCAGCATTACTGATCCAGGGATGACACCGGAGCACAGTAGACTTGATCCATCCGGGTCGGGTCGCTACAAATATTAAATGTTTATTAACATGGCAAGGGGGGTGAGGAAAAAGAAAACTACCTATCTAGGCAAGTTTAAATGAGGCCGGAACAACGAACAACAATTCCGGAGAAATCCTCATGATCATATTTTGGTTGTGGTACTGATCTGCCCTAAACACAATTTTAGAGTTATTAAACATGCAAAGTAAAGCCACCATGTTAAACTAGGCATTTTCCACCCCAGTTACATATAAAGTTTATTAAATTCTGAGTTACGGTTATTTAGTTATGAAATAAATCATTTTAACATGGCATAGGAGCAAATTTAAACAAACATCATTTTAGACATTTTAAACATGGATGAAAGTGGCATATAATTAACCCACACATAATTCTAAGCACTTTTCTGTAAAACTGTAAAACCTGAGATATAAAACAAATCGGCCAGGACTGAAAAAAACGTCCATGGGCTGGAACTGGCCGGCCCATTTGCGCAAGGTGGGGTGCTGGATCTGGGCTTGTCACCAGCGGGCTTGGGGCACTGCTGGGCTTGCGCGGATGGGTCAAGGGGAGGCTGGGCCTTGCCAATAGCAGGATGCAAGACGCGGCCCAGGCGCGGGCACGGGGAGGCCGGATCGGGTCAACACAGCGAGCAGAGGCACGGGACGAACGGGCGCCTCGTCCTCTCATTCCTGAAGAAGGGAACGAATCGGAACTTGATGCGGACGGCGGCGGCGAAGAACTCACCAGATCCACCTGATCCGGGCGAGGCAGAGGCAGGGGAGGCCGGAAACGGGCAGGACGACGGTGGCGGCACCCAGACCCGGCGGCCATGGGGGGCCCTGAACATGGCAGGAGAGAGAGAGAGGTTAGAGGGAGGAGGAGAGGGAGACGGCCAGGGACAAGAGCAGTGCAGCGGGGTACTGGCCTGGTCGGTTTGTCCGACAACGACTCTCGCCGGCGACGAGGTAAGGAGGAGGAGGAGGTTCGGCCAGCGCGGGGACGCACCAGATCAAGCGGGAGGAGCTCGATGCGGCGTACGGGCGACGGTGGAGAGACCCGGGCCTGGACGGGCCCCGGATGGGCTTCACGGGCCACGGTGGCTGGTGGTGGAGGAGGCGCCAAGTGGCTGCGGGGGAGAGGGTGGCTTCGGAAATTGAGGAGTGGGGGGTATGTGGCTGGCGGCTGAGAGGTTAGGGAAGGGTCTAGGGTTAGGTTTAGACTAGGGTTTGATCTGATTTAGTAAGCGGTGGACTATATATAGGTAAAAACAATTGAGGTTGGACCCTCTGATCGAAAAAAATAGGCTAGGGAGTCCAAATAAGAAAACGGTGATGTTTTGTAGATGTTTGGGGATGATCCGGACTCAACGGTGGCGACAGTCCGGGTCGGGTTCGGGACAACTTTCGGACACGCGCAAGGGGGGCTGCGGGCTGACGAGAGAGGTTAGGTTGGACCTGGCGGTAGGTAGTGAGCTGTGTAAACGGTCTCGAGCTGAGAGAAGAGAAGAGAGGGAGGCCCGACGACTGTTTTTGGAGACGGAAAACGTCCGACGTTTGACCGACTATATTGTCGCTATAGTTAATCGTTGGGGCGTCAAAGGAACTCCGAATGCGATGCAACTTGACAGGCGGTCTATTGACAACAAAACAACACCGCACGCCAATTTTCAACCCATTCCGAGAACATTTTCCGGCCACTTATAAAATAATATTTTGGACATGCCGCGGGCGCGTGCAAGTGTGTCTGGGCTCAGAACGGACAACGGACGGAACTGGGAGACCCGGACTAATGCAAGTTTTGAAAACATGATGATGCAATGCACATGATGACATAGCAACAACAGCGAATAACAGGAAGACACCCGGCACATCGGTCTCGGGTCATTACAGCCTCTCTCTCTTCTCTTCTCTCAGCTTGAGCCCTTGTGCACAACCCACAAGTTCCAACCGACCCCTCGCGTGCGTGTCCGAAACTTCTTCGGACCCGACCCGGACAGTTGTCACCGTTGGGTCCGGATCATCCCCAAACATCTACAAAACATCTCCGTTTTGTTATTTGGACTTCCTAACCTTTATTTTTCTCAGCCGTCCAATTTCAATCGCGTGATCAAAAATCTCCCTCCTTTCTCTATTTATAGTCCAACCTCACCTAATCTAGTCTAACCCTAAAAACTAGGAGGTTTGTCCATCCCGCCGCCGCCGCTCAAGATCTTCCTCTGGATCTCCTCCCGCAACAACCACCGCTCCATCTCCCTTGTTTTATTCACCGAGCCAACTAGCCACTCCTCTCGATCCACCACCCGCAGCTCTACAAGGCCCGCCTTCTACAGTTCGTCATCGCCGGAGTTCCCCACCACCAGCAGAGCCGTCGCCTGAGAGGCTCCTCGTCCGCCGCCACCTTCAACCAACGCCACTGCTCCCAAGCTCCTCTGTCCGCGCTGCCGTTTGCCCGGATCCGATGCCAGCTGACCGGATCCACCCGTCTTCGTGTTCCCGGCGCTGCCGGAGCCCCAAGTTCCCTCGTCGCCGTCCTGCTCAAGCCCCTGCGCCTCCCGCCAAGTCCCCTGACCCGGCCGCCCATCCCCGGATTAGTACGTTTTGGCATTCCAAACCTCGCCGGAGCTCCTCCTTGTCGCCAGTGAGGTGCCCTGCCACCGCTCCTGAGTTTTTCTCTTGCACCCTCGTCTCCAGCAGTTCCCGCCGCGGCCGCTCCGTTCGTCGCTGTCTCCATCAGATCCGACGAGTCCCTGCACCCTGGCCTCGTCCCCGTCTCCAGGTCGCTGCTCCGTCGCCGGAGACCAAGCTACAGCCGTGCCTGGCCCCTGCCTCGACCTTCTGTCAGCGCCATGTTTGCCTCTGCTTCTTTCGAACAGGGAGGAGGACGCCCCTACATCGCTGCGTTGACCGCCCTTCCTTCGCCTACGTGGACCGCAGCCACGCCTCCGGCCCAGCCTGGTTTCGGCCCAGCGCCCCCTGTCGGCCTTCCTCTCCATCGCGTGGGCTCAGCCCCTCTGGTGAGGCCCAGTCCGCCCCAGTTTTGGCCCCGTAGTGTTTTTTATTGACTGGCGATTTGTCTATTATTCCAGAGATGACTGTTTTATAGAAAAGCCCCTGTTCTTCTTGCATTTAATAACTCACCAACCATGCATCACATGTAAAAACTTTATATATGAAAAATGCTTAAAATTGTGTCTAGTTTCATAATATGTCACTTTCACCCATGTTTAAAATGCTTAAATTGCTGTTTGTGTAGATTTACTCTTATGCCATGCTAAAATGGTTTATTTCATAACTAAATAACCACAGCTCCGATTTTAACAAACTTTATATGTAAATGGGGTAGAAAAATGCCTAGTTTAACATGGTGCACTCATCTTGCATGTTTAATAATTCTAAAATATGCTTTAGGACAGAACAGTACCAAACCTAAAATATGCACATGAGGAGTTTCCGGACTTGTTGTTTGTTGTTCCGGCCTCATTTAAACTTGCCTAGGTAGGTAGTTTTGTTATGCTTCACCTCTTGCCATGCTAACCAACATTTAATATTGTTGAGTACATAAACGAGATCGAACTAAATAAGTCATGTGGTGTTTCGTCAATATGCAACTCGTTGCATATTGAGCTCCACTTAATTTGTAGGATTGTTTGTGCATTGTGCCATGCCATGCCCTCATTAAACCAGACATGCATCTTACTTGGTTGTGCATCATGCCATGATTATGTGTTGGTTGTTTATTATGTTGTTTGCTTCTTTCTGGGTGGCTTCTCGCGTTAGCTTCGATTTCGTTCCGGAGTTGTGAGGATCCATTCGACTACGTCCGTTTGTCTTCTTCATGGACTCGTTCTTCTTCCTTGCAGGATCTTAGGCAAGATGACCATACCCTCAAAATCACTTCTATCTTTGCTTGCTAGTTGTTCGATCTATTGCTATGCCATGATACCTACCACTTGCTATATCATGCCTCCCATATTGCCATGTCAAGCCTCTAACCCACCTTTCCTAGCAAACCGTTGTTTGGCTATGTTACCGCTTTCCTCATCCCCTCTTATAGCGTTGCTAGTTGCAGGTGAAAAAATTTGTTCCATGTTGGAACATGGATATGTGGGGATATCACAATATCTCTTATTTGATTAATGCATCTATATACTTGGTAAAGGGTGGAAGGCTCGGCCGTATGCCTGGTGTTTTGTTCCACTCTTGCCGCCCTAGTTTCCGTCATACCGGTGTTATGTTCCTTGATTTTGCGTTCCTTACACGGTTGGGTGTTATGGGGACCCCTTGATAGTTCGCTTTGAATAAAACTCCTCCAGCAAGGCCCAACCTTGGTTTTACCATTTGCCTCACCACCACCTACTTTTCCCTTGGGAGTCACGCTCCCGAGGGTCATCTTTATTTTAAGCCCCTCGGGCCAGTGCTTGTCTAAGTGTTGGTCCGAACTAGAGTCCTTTGCAGCGCCACCTCGGGGAAACTTGAGGGCTAGTTTTAGTTGTACGGAGCGCTCATCCGGTGTTGCCCTGAGAACGAGATATGTGCAGCTCCTATCGGGATGTCGACGCATCGGGCGGTCTTGCTGGTCTTGTTTTACCATTGTCGAAATGTCTTGTAACCGGGATTCCGAGACTGATCGGGTCTTCTCGGGAGAAGGAATATCCTTCGTTGACTGTGAGAGCTTGTGATGGGCTAAGTTGGGACACCCCTGCAGGGTTTTGAACTTTCGAAAGCCGTGCCCGCGGTTATGGGCAGATGGGAATTTGTTAATATCCGGTTGTAGGGAACTTGACACTTGACTTAATTAAAATGCATCAACCGCATGTGTAGTCGTGATGGTCTCTTCTCGGCGGAGTCCGGGAAGTGAACACGGTTCTTGTGTTATGCTTGAACGTAAGTAGCTTCAGGATCACTTCTTGATCACTTCTAACTCACGACCGTTGCTTTGCTTTTCTTCTTGCTCTTATTTGCGTAAGTTAGCCACCATATATGCTAGTGCTTGTGCAGCTCCACCTCACTACCTTTTCCTACCCATAAGCTTAAATAGACTTGATCTCGCGGGTGTGAGATTGCTGAGCTCGTGGCTCACAGTTACTTCCAAATAGTTGCAGGTGCCGATGATACCAGTGCAGATGACGCAACTGAGCTCAAATGGGAGCTCGATGAAGATCTTGTTCGTTGTGTCGTTTCGTTCCTAGTTGATCAGTAGTGGAGCCCAGTCGGGGTGATCGGGGATCTATGCATTAGGGGTTGTCTTTATTTTGGTCCCGTAGTTGGACCTTGATTGTATCTGGATGATGTAATGCTATATTTATGTATTGTGTGAAGTGGCGATTGTAAGCCAAGTCTTTATCTCTTTCTTATTCAGTATATGGGATGTGTAATGATTACCCCTCTTGCGACATGCCTACTATGTGGCTATGCCTCTAAGTCATGCTCCGACACGTGGGAGATATAGCCGCATCGTGGGTGTTACACCTATTAACCGGAGGCCCAGCCCAAAATTGCTATTTTTTGCCAGTTTTAGGGTTTCAAAGAAAAGGAATATCAAACGGAGTCCAAACGGAATGAAACCTTCAAGAACATGATTTTCTCAACGAACAAGCCCGAGATACTTGGACCCTACGTCAAGAAAGGAAACAGGAGGCCACGAGGTAGGGGGCATGCCTGCCTACCCTAGGCACGCCCTCCACCCTCGTGGGCCCCTGTTGCTCCACCGACGTACTCCTTCCTCCTATATATACCTACGTACCCCAAACGATCAGATACGGAGCCAAAACCCTAATTCCACCGTCGTAACTTTCTATATCCATGAGATCCCATCTTGGGGCTTGTTCCAGAGCTTCGCCGGAGGGGGCATCGATCATGGAGGGCTTCTACATCAACACCATAGCCTCTCCGATGAAGTGTGAGTAGTTTACTTCAGACCTACGGGTCCATAGTTAGTAGCTAGATGGTTTCTTATCTCTTTTTTGGATCTCGATACAATGTTCTCCCCCTCTCTTGTGGAGAACCATTCGATGTAATCTTCTTTTTACGGTGTGTTTGTTGAGACCGATGAATTGTGGGTTTATGATCAAGTCTATCTATGAATAATATTTGAATCTTCTCTGAATTCTTTTATTTATGATTGGTTATCTTTGCAAGTCTCTTCGAATTATCAGTTTGGTTTGGTCTACTAGATTGATCTTTCTTGCAATGGGAGAAGTGCTTAGCTTTGGGTTCAATCTTGCGATGTCCTTTCCCAGTGATAGTAGGGGCAGCAAGGCACGTATTGTATTGTTGCCATCGAGGATAACAAGGTGGGGTTTTCTTCATATTGCATGAGTCTATCCCTCTACATCATGTCATCTTGCTTAAGGCGTTACTCTGTTTTTAACTTATGCATGCTGGATAGCGATCGATGAGTGGAGTAATAGTAGTAGATGCAGGCAGGAGTCGGTCTACTTGTCTTGGACGTGATGCCTATATACATGATCATACCTAGATATTCTCATAACTATGCTCAATTTTGTCAATTGCTCAACAGTAATTTGTTCACCCACCGTAGAATACTTATGCTCTCGAGAGAAGCCACTAGTGAAACCTATGGCCCTCGGGTCTATCTTTATCATATTAATCTCCTACTACTTAGTTATTTCCTTTGCTATTTCCTTTGCCTTTATTTGCCTTTGCATCTTTTATCATAAAAATACCAAAAATATTATCTTATCATATCTATCAGATCTCACTCTCGTAAGTGGCCTTATAGGGATTGACAACCCCTATTTGCGTTGGTTGCGAGGATTTATTTGTTTTGTGCAGGTACGAGGGACTCGCGCGTAGCCTCCTACTGGATTGATACCTTGGTTCTCAAAAACTGAGGGAAATACTTACGCTACTTTGCTGCATCATCCCTTCCTGTTCGGGGAAAACCAACACAGTGCTCAAGAGGTAGCAGTGCGCCAGGTAGGGGTGCATTGAAGCTTTCCCTTCGTCGACTCACATTCCGCAACTCCATCACATCCATGTGAGACGCTCGCCGAGCTCGCACCTAGCGCCGGACCGCCCTGGCCGCTCGCGTCGCCCAGACGGCGCCCGTTGGCGGACCTCCCTGCCGTTCTCCATCACCTGTTGCCAACGCCGCTACCGGCCTGGCAGCAAACGAGCAGCAAGCGTCATCGCTGCACCCCTTTGTGCGACGGGACGGTCGCACTGCCATCCCGTCGCTGACTCCGGCCGGCTCCTCGTCCCATGCTCGCCGCGCGCCCATGGACGCGCAGGCCGCGCTGCTCATGGCACGCCAGATCCTGCGCTACCGCCCGGTTGATGACCTCTACGAAGACTGGCTGGACCACATCGCTGAGCTCGTCAGCGCCGCTAGGGGCTCTCCTGCACCATCCCTCTTGCTGCCTCGCCACCCCCGGCCACGGGAGACGTAGCTCACGGAGCACCTCTGCCGCCTCTGCATCAAGACGATGCCCTTGCGTCGACACGCGTGGCTCACGGAGCGGCCCCGCCTCCTCCGCATCAAGACGGTGTCCTCGCCCCAAGATGCGTGGTCCTGCGGCGTGATCCGCCACGCCGTGTGCCCGCGCACGAAGAAAGAAGCTGCCAAGAAGTTCCCCGACCGCAGGAAAACACTCCTGCACTCCCCGCACCACCACGTCAAGACCGCACGCCGCCTGCGATGGCGGTGCATGGGTACCAAGACCAGGTTCCACCACCATGACGGGCTCTGGTGACCACAACAGGCTGCCGAGCCTTCACTCCTGAGCCATGCACCATCGTTTGGCCAGGCAAGTTCAAGCCGGATCTGCCTCCGTGCTACGACGACACCCCCGACCCTATGGAGTTCCTGCAGCTCTATGATCTAAGCATCGAGGCACCCAACGGAGATGAGAAGGTCATGGTGAACTGGTTTCCCATGGCTCTCAAGGATGGTGCTCGCTCGTGGCTCCTGAACCTGCCCGCGGGATCGATCTCCTCCTAGGACGAGATGCGTGAGCATTTCGTCGCCAACTTCCAGGGCACTTGCGACTGTCCTCTGGCCGTGGGTGACCTGCACCGCATCAAGCAGCAGCTGGGAGAGACCCTGCAGAAGTACATCCAACGCTTCAACAACGTTCGCCTCAAGATCCCCAAGGTGACGGACGAGGGCATCATCTCAGCGTTCTCCGATGGCGTCCGCGACATCAAGATGAAGGAGGAGCTCGCCATCCACGAGGAGCTATGCATGGCTCTGGAGATGTTCAACATGGCGACCAAGTGCGCAAGAGCTGAGGAAGGGTGCCCCTCCATGTTCGAGCTCCCTACTGCCGACCTGGAAGAGAAGAAAGCCAAGGCCAAGGACGTGAAGCACAAGGGCGTAGCCGTGCTCACGGCAGAGCCAGACACAAAGCGCGGCCGGGACCACCTCGAGTCATCCAAGAGCAGCCCTCTATTCTGTGCCTTCCACAATGTACACAACCACAACACCAGCGATTGTCAAGAGCTCAGGGCCATCCGAGACGGCTGCTTCGGCCAACGCCCCGAGCGCAACGACCGGGGCTACGACCGAGGAGGAGGACGAAGTGGAGGATGCTAGGACGACCGCGGCCCCCGCCAGGAGTGGCACGACCGGCCTCGTGAGGACCACTGGCAGGAATAGCCTCATGAGGGCGCCTGGAGGGACCAGCCTCGTGAGGACCGCCCTCAGGGCAATCCTGGCCTCCCTCCACTGCCGCCACCACCAAGAAGGAACGACGACCACCATCAGGACGAGAGGGCTGGGGGCTTCCACGAGCCGCGCGCTATCGCCTGCATCTTGGGCGGTGCTCAGGCCCTAGCTTCCCAGCGCATCTTCAAGAAGTTTGCTCGCGAGGTGAACACGGCCCTCCCCAGGCTCGAGGCCACGCGCCCGCTCTGGTGGTCGAAGTACGCCATCACCTTCAGCTCGGTGGAGCAGCTCAAGTGCACGGCAACCGCCGGCGTCCTCCTGATTCTTTGCTCACCCATCATCTGCAACGTCCAAGTCACCAAGACCCTCATCGACGGCAACACATTGCTTAATGTCCTATCCGTCGAGACGTTCGACAGCCTCCAAGTGCCGTATGACCAGCTGCAGCCTACCAAGCCTTTCTCTGGAGTGACCGACGGCTCCACCTCCCCGATAGGGCAGGTCCGCCTCCCTGTCACCTTTGGCCACTGCGACAACTACCACACCGAGCTCATCGACTTTGACGTAGCCCACATTCGTCTGCCGTACAACACCATCCTTGGGTATCCAGCATTGGCCAGGTTCGTGGCCATGACCCACCACGGCTATAATGTCCTCAAGATGCCAAGAAGCGGCGGAATCATCATAGTACCCTACGAAGAAAGAGATGCGGTGTGCTCCCTAGAGTGCGCCTTCCAAGCCACAACAGTCGAAGACCTCGACGGTGAGGGCACCCTGTACGCTCCTGAGGCCATCCCTAAGAAGAAGAAGCAACTACTCCGTACAGGGCATCAGGAGAGCGGCGTCTCCAGCAGCACCGCCTCAGGATCAACGCCCGCACCTGGGGCGACTCCCTCCCTCGCATAGGAAGACGCGCCCGGTGCCCTCCTCGAGCAAGGCTCATGGGCTCTCTTCTAGAGGTCCTCAGACCTAGCTAACGTCATGAGGGCGGCGCTCAGGCACCACATGGAGGCGTGCTTCGCTGCACATTTCCCTCAAGAAGGCACAAGGCGAGGAGCGCCAGGTGCTCAGGAGTTCATCACCCAGGCAGTCGAGGGGCTTCAGGAAGCAAGGACCATACGCGACGACCACCGCCCACCACCCGACGCAGCTCCCCATCCTGGCCAGGACGGTGGGCTGCGCATCTGCGTCAACATTCCAGGGCTCAATAGGGCCGCGTCTCAAGAGCGCTTTTGGCCTTCACACACTGGCCGGTGCGAGGGTCCACCTCACAACTACGTTCGCATGTCGTTTGGCCTGCCGAACGCGGCTGTCACATACCAGCTGTAGGATCGAAAGTATGTCTAGAGGGGGGGGTGATTAGACTACTTGACCAAATAAAAAGCTAGCCTTTTCCCAATTTTACTCCTTGGCAGATTTTAGCAACTTTGAACAAGTCAAGCAATCTTAACACAATTCAAGCAAGCATGCAAAGAGTATATGAGCAGCGGAAAGTAAATCATGCAACTTGCAAGAATGTAAAGGGAAGGGTTTGGAGGATTCAAACGCAATTGGAGACACAGATGTTTTTTCGTGGTTCCGATAGGTGGTGCTATCGTACATCCACATTGATGGAGACTTCAACCCATGAAGGGTAACGGTTGCGCGAGTCCACAGAGGGCTCCACCCACGAAGGGTCCACGAAGAAGCAACCTTGTCTATCCCACCATGGCCATCACCCACGAAGGACTTGCCTCACTAGCGGTAGATCTTCATGAAGTAGGCGATCTCCTTGCCCTTACAAACTCCTTGGTTCAACTCCACAATCTTGTCGGAGGCTTCCAAATGACACCTAGCCAATCTAGGAGACACCACTCTCCAAGAAGTAACAAATGGTGTGTGGATGATGAACTCCTTGCTCTTGTGCTTCAAATGATAGTCTCCCCAACACTCAACTCTCTCTCGTAGGATATGGATTTGGTGGAAAGAAGATTTGAGTGGAAAGCAACTTGGAAAGGCTAGAGATCAAGATTCATATGGTAGGAATGAAATATCTTGGTCTCAACACAAGTGTAGGTGGTTCTCTCTCAGAAAATATAGGTTGGAAGTGTATGTTTGTTCTGATAGCTCTCTCCTTGAATGAAGAGGAGGTGAAGGGGTATATATAGCCTCCACACAAAATCTAACCGTTACACATAACTTTCCAAACTCGGTGGGACCGAATGGTTAAACTCGGTCGGACCGATTCAGCAAAGCTAGTGACCGTTAAGGTTTTCGGTGGGACCGACATGCAACTCGGTAGGACGGATATGATTAGGGTTAGGGCATAACATAATCTCGATGAGACCGATTACACAAACTCGGTGAGACCGATTACACAAACTCGGTGAGACCGATTTTGGTAATAAGCTAACCAGAGAGTTGGTCAGGTAAACTCGGTGGGACCGATCGCTCATTTCGGTGAGACCGAAACATTACGAAGGGAAAACAGAGAGTTTACATTGCAATCTCGGTGGGACTGATCGCTCATCTCGGTGAGACCTAAATGTTACGAAGGGAAACAGAGAGATTACAACCCCATCTCGGTGAGACCGAGATCCCTATCCGTGAGACCGATTTGCCTAGGGTTTGTGGCAGTGGCTATGACATTTGAAACTCGGTGGCGCCGGATAGAAAGAATCGGTGGGGCCGAGTTTGACTTTTGGTTTAGGTCATATGTGGATGTGAGAAAGTAGTTGAGGGTTTTGGAGCATATCACTAAGCATTTTGAGCAAGAACCTCATTAAGCAACACCTCATCCCTCCTTGATAGTATTGGCTTTTCCTATAGACTCAATGTGATCATGGATCACTAAAATAGAAAATGTAGAGTCTTGAGCTTTGAGCTTGAGCCAATCCTTTGTCCTTAGCATTTTGAGGGGTCCACTTTTCTCATCCATGCCATGCCAATCATTGAGCTTTCCTGAGATATTAATCTGGAAATAGCATTAGCTCAATGAGCTATATGTTAGGAATTACCAAAACCACCTAGGGATAGTTGCACTTTCAATCTCCCCCTTTTTGGTAATTGATGACAACATATAGATCAAAGCTTCGACAAATGATAATAAGAGTGAAAAACATTGTCGCTTTGAGAAGTATGTGAAAAGCAAGACCTCCCCCTAAATTTGTGCATAGTTTAAGATTTGCTTTGGACTGCAAATGCACAAAGAGTTAGGATCATGGGTTACTCTTCCATGTAACATACATCTTGATGGAGCGCTCAAAATGATAATAATTAAAATACATGCACTCATCACCAAGCAAAATGAATGATCATATAAAAGGATAATGTCATCCAACAAGCATTAAGGTAGCATATGATCAAACACATGATCATCTAAGCAAGCACAAAGTATAAAGTATCTCAACCAAGCAAATAAATGAAGTTTAACCACCAACCAAAAAGAGAGAATAAAAAGCAACACTCTCTCTCGAAGCCTATGATCTATAAATTTTGTCCCCCTTTGGCAACAAGTTACCAAAAAGTTCATAAAAAATGCGTAGTGCTAGATCGACACTCAGGCTTGGTCTTCAGGTGGTGGTGTAGATAGAACTCCAAGAACGAAGGCATCAGTTGATGTAGATGAAGCTGGTGGAGTAGATGCTGGAGCCGGTGGCACTGAAGCTGTAGCTGGTGCAGATGAAGTAGCTCTGGTATTTGGAATAGGCACTGCAGCAGACCTCTGACCTCTGGGCACTCTATCAAAAGCATCACTGGTTGTCTTGCCCTTCTTCTCCTCCACTTCATCCTGAAGTTTCTCAATGACTGACTAGATCTCGGTGACCTTCACATCTAAGTCATAGAACTTCTGCTCCACGATCCTCTCCAAGCTCTCCTGGTTTTGAGTCAGGGTGGCCAATCGCTTCTCAATCCTCATAGTGGAGGCAATCAAGTAGCCAAGCTGATCTTGCTTGCTCTTCAGAAGATACTGAGATGCTTCTTCAGTAGTTGGCATCCTTGCAGCCTTTTCAGCCTTTGCCTTCTCCTTCTTGGCTTGTGCGTGCACAGAAGATGGTTCATTTTCATCCATCACCACAGTGTTGTCCTCAAAGTCTGGGTAGATGGGCAGGTGCTCCTTGTCCAGCAAATATGTGCCAGTGCCCAACTTGGAGTTAATCAGCTCCTGAATCTGTGGGGCATACCGACAACTCCTCTTCTGATCTGGAGATGTCCTCTTTATGGTTTCCACTATTAGGCTCATGACTTTGAACTTCTGGGGGACATCAAAGATGTGAAGCAAGTAAATTGCATGGCCTATAATCATCTTGTGATCACCTGACTTTGGCAAGAGAGTGTGCCTGAGGATCCAGTTGATAGTTGGCAAGCCTGACAGAAGGTAATGTACAGATCCAAACTTGTGTGTTTCAAGAGCAGCATCTGGGATCTCCTTATACATGTGTGCCATCGTGTTGTGATCCTTCTTCTTCTTGGCATAGACATCCAAGTCATCTTCACTCTCTTCTGGGGCATTGATCAACTTAGACCATTCTGCAACTGTGGACTGGTACCTAGTACCTTTAGACATCCAGACAATCCTTCCATCTGGGTAGAAGTGAGCTGTGGAGTAGAACTGCATGATGAGATCATTATTCCATTTTGTGAGCTTCTGAGCCACAAACTCATCAACTCCACAAGCCTTGAAGCTGTCATATACACCAGGGAAGTGATCCTCATTTTCCTCAATGAATTTCCAATCAACCCATCTCATGTCACACACTATTGGCTTCTTGTCAAGCAAGATGGTCTCATAGAAGTCCTGCTGTTCCTTCATATGGAACCTGTAGTCCACAACAGTCCTTCTCCTGGTGGCATATGGACCAGACTCTCTCCATAGCCTCAATCCCGAATCCTTCCTTGTCTTCATGTTCTCAGCTACTGGATGAGCATCATTGTGATCTGGAATTTTTGGCTTCAATTTCCTCAAGACATCAGAATCATCTTCTTCTTCCATTGCAGCTTCAGGCATTGGGCCTTGTTCTTCTCTGCTGCTGGGATGTTCCTGGTGCTCCTCTTGGGTGTAGTTTTGGGTTTTGGAGTAGCTGGTTTAGAATTTTCTTTGGGCTTAGATGAAGCAGCCCCTGATCTTATGGCATCTCCCATAAGCTTCTGAGCTTTAGGTGCTGGTGAAACATCCTCTTCCTCTTCCTCTTCTTCAGAGTCTTTCATGATTGAAGATCTCCCAAGCACTCTGGCAGTGGTCTTCTTGACCCTCTCTTTCCTTTTCTTTTCTGCCACAACCTGCTCTTTGGGTGCAGATCCGAAAGTCTCTTGAGTGTATGCTCCAGCTTTAGACATTGGAGCTCTCTTGGCAGGAACCTTTTGCTTCATCCCTGGCTTGGTGGCAGCAGCTGTGCCATATTGCTTTTTCAGGACTTTCCTCTTTGAGGTGGTTTCTTCCTCCTTAGCCACATAGTCCTCATCCTCTGACTCTGAGGTTCTTTTCTTGCTGGCCCTTGTGGCAGCCTTTGGCAGATTGCTGGGTGTGCTCCTGCTGCCATCATCTGAGCTGCTAGAGGGACTAGTGCCCTCACACAAGTGAACCTGCTCCTCTGACTTGTTCTAACTGTCACTCTGATTTGACATGATGCAAACACTGACAGCAGACCCTGTGAATAGATTATAGATGAGGTAGAGTGGATGAGCATCACAAAGTACAGAGGTTTTTGCACAAGAATGAATTAAAAACTTAGTTTTAGTTTTCCACAGAAAGCATTTCGGATCTATCGATTTACAAACTCGATGATACCGAAGCAGCTTTTGGAACCTAAACTAGTGAACTTGGTCAGACCAAGTCACAGTTCAGTGGCACCAAGACTGCTAGGGTTTCACAAAGTGCTGAACTCGGTCACACCGATTTGCAATTCTCGGTCAGACGGAGAATCACATGTGCAATGGCCTGAGCCAAATCAGTGGAACCGATTTCATCAACTCGGTCGGTCCGAGATGGTTTCAACGGAAACCTAACCCTAAATATTCAATTCACGACTAAACTACGGAGTGTTTTTGATGGATAGAACGATCTCAATCGTGGCAAGATACATGGCAAAGCAATGTGCTGGGGAATCGGAGTTAGAACAGCACAAAGTTCAAGTCCATACCCTAGTTCGGCGATGAACTTGCTACGGCGGCAACGGTGGAGACGATCCCGTTGATGGCGGTGGAGACCAGCGACAGGAGGCGGATGGCGACGAGGAGGAGGATCCGGAGACCCAGGGAGGCAGAGCAGGCTAAGCGAGGGCGAGGAGGTTCGGAAAGTTTTCCAAAATTTGACCCGTGGATATATATAGCCTGACCCTGTCGGTGTGACCGAGTGGAACAACTCGGTGGCACTGAGATTCATAACTGCAAGCAGTTACTGAAACTCGGTGTGACCGAAAAGTTCAAATCGGTTGCACCGAGATTGAAAACCTAGATCGACTTAGTGATCTCGGTATGACCGAAATGGATGAATCGGCCAGACCGAAACACACAAAGAAGTTTTGGAGGTTTAAGTCTATGACGAATCGGGGACTCCGAGTGCTCCTCACACAGAGTGGTTCGAATCTAACTTGTTCAAACTTTGTGATGCAGCATGAATAGAGTTTGAGACGAGAAAAGCATAGATAGCTAGAGAAGGTTCCTAGGCATTCTTGTCCATCCACTTGGCCAAAAGAAAAGGAAACCAATCAATCAAAACAAGTGGATGTCCTCGAATGAGTAAATTATGCAACCAACATGCTCACACAATAAAATGACAAATGAAATATGTGGCAAAGCATGCACAAACAATTCTAGCATCTATCAAGCAATTGGCGATGACTAGGTCATCTATATATGAGTATATTGACTTAGGAGTCAAATGAGAACATTTGATCATAGGTCATACTCATCGTTTAAGCACAAGTGGGGTTACCACTTTTACATAAAGCGTTGTTGTGTTCACACCATTAGAGTTGCTTTAACTCAATTGTTAGAGCAAAGCTCCCCCTAGATGTGATACCCCCCCCTAAGAGGGATGAACTAACCTTGGGTTTTGTCGATGATGACTTCATGCAGGTGTTGAGGATGTGGATGCTCTAAGTTGATGTAGATCATTTGGAGCTATCCTTTGGAGTGAGTTGCACTTTCAATACCTACACGGGTTAGTCCCACAAGGAACAAACAAGGATATCCATAGACATAGAGTGATGCACACACAAGATGATGTCTATGAGAGCATTAGGTTACCTTGTACCTTGTCTTACCAACAAGAGGGTTTGTGACTCCTTGAACTAGTGCAAGATGTGGAAGTTGATTGCACTTGTTCTTGCCAAAATGATAAGAGTGAAGTATGTTGGCGGAGTCACCCTCAAGAACTCTCTAGTTCTTATTCTTCGGGATCCACACCATCTTGATGGGAATCCTCGGAGTTGTAGTTGTACTTGATGAAGTGGAACTTGATGTAGTCTTGGGAACCCACTTGACCAAGGCCTTAGGAGCTTCTTCAAATGCATCAATTTCCTCTTGAAGCTTGTCCTTGCCTTTTTCCTTCTGGTCTTGTGGTGGAAGATCATCTTGAGCTTGTGTCCCCTTGAAAGAAGTAGGATCATACTTCTCTTGTTGAGGAACAAACTTCGTCTTGGGGTATTGATCTTCTTCCCACTCAACTCCATTGGCATTGAACTTTCGTTCAAAACCAATACCTTAATTCTTCCGGTGCCTTCCTTGCTTGCATACAATTTCCTCGAATTGCTTACTCCCAACAAGGCTCTTGTAAACACCTTTATCTATGATTCCCTTCAATAAGCTATTTTCTTGCTCAAGTGTAACTTGGCTAAGAGAATCATTAGTGGAATCAACAGAACTACTAGAAGCAACAATATTGGATTTAGCATGATTATTGTTACTACTAGAAGAAGAATCCTTCTTGTTCTTGTTACTAGACTTGGCTTGAGGCATGTAAGTGGATAAGAGTAAACGCATGGCAATGTAAGAAGAACTTTTCTTGCGAAGATCATCATTGATTGACTTTAAGAACTCATGATCTTGCTCAAGATTGAGCTTCTTAGAATGTAATTTCTCATGAGTCCTTAAAAGTTCTCGATGATCTCCTAAGATAGTTTCCTAAGCTAACTTAAGAGTGTTCAGTTCGTTAGTTAGAGACTCAATCTTATCCTTATCATTTTCATTCGTTTCATCTTGATTAGCATGATTAATTGATGTTTCATCATAGTATTCATCACTAGAGTTGTCAAAAAGTAAATCATCATCACCTAACAAGTCATCTTCATCACTACTGAAAACAACATACTCGGGGTGTGATACCTTTGGGCCTTTAGCCATGAAGCATATTCCAATTCCTTCATTTGGTGAATCAAATATGTCATAGGAGTTGGTTGACACAAGTGCTAGACCGGCAACACCTTCATCTTGAGTATATTCGGAGTCGGAGTGATAGCTTCTCTCGGAGTCATTGCCGGAGTCGGAGCCGGATACCCATTCACTAACATGAGCTTGATGTCTCCGTTTTGTGTAGCTCCTTGATGACTTGTCCTTCCTTTCCGAATCTGTGCTTCTCCGGGAGGGTCTTCATTCATAACGATCATCCCTACTCCTTCTCTCCCTCGATGGTGATTCTTCTCTTCTACATCTTCTTTTGGGAGAATCTTCCCTTCTCTTGTGGGGAGCCGTACACTCATTGGAGTAGTGTCCGGGTCTTCCACAATTGTAGCAGTTTCGCTCTCGACTAGAAGATCTTTTGTCATTGTAGGACCTTGACTTGGAACTTCTCTCTTTGCTTCTATTCTTGTAGAACTTGTTGAAGTTCTTCAACATTAGGCTCAATTCTTCGTTGAAGGTTTGTTTCTCACTTGATGATGTGGGAGCTTCACATGAGGCTTTGTAAGCACCACTTAACTTGTTATGGAGCTCCTCCTTATCCTTGAGTGACATCTCATGATCAAGAATTCTTCCAATGACTTCCGTTGGCTTGAGATCTTTGTAATTTGGCATCATTTGGATCAATGTGCATACGGTATCGTATTTTCCATCCAAGGCTCTTAGGATCTTCTTGATGATGAATTTGTCGGTCATCTCTTCACTTCCTAAGCCGGCAATCTCATTTGTGATGAGAGCAAGCCTAGAGTACATTTCAGCGACACCTTCACCATCCTTAATTTTGAACTTGTCAAGTTGACTTGGAAGCACATCCAACATGGATTCCTTAACGGAGTCGGTACCTTCGTGCATATCAATCAAAGTATCCCAAATTTCCTTTGCATTCTCAAGACGACTGATTTTTTGTTGAATTCTTCGGGGCACAATCCGTTGAAGAGGATATCACAAGCTTGAGCATTGTATTGAAACATCTTCAACTCTTCCACGGTAGCTTCATGATTTGGTTCTCTCCCATCAAAGAATTAACCTTGGAAGCCAACACACAATAGCCCAAACGGCGGGGTTATGTCCAGGAATATGCATTTTCATCTTATGCTTCCAACTAGCAAAATTAGTACCATCAAAGTAAGGACCTCTACGGTGGTAATTTCCCTATCTAGACGCCATACCCTCCTAGGTTGTGAAACCAAGGCTATGACTTCCAAAAGTTATGAAAATCAAGGCAAATGGAGACCAAAGCTCTGATACCACTTGTAGGATCGAATGTATGTCTAGAGGGGGGTGATTAGACTACTTGACCAAACGAAAATCTAGCCTTTTCCCAATTTTAGTTCTTGGCAGATTTTAGCAACTTTGAACAAGTCAAGCAATCTTAACACAATTCAAGCAAGCATGCAAAGAGTATATGAGCAGCGGAAAGTAAAGCATGCAACTTGCACGAATGTAAAGGGAAGGGTTTGGAGGATTCAAATGCAATTAGAGACACATATGTTTTGTCATGGTTCCGATAGGTGGTGCTATCGTACATCCACGTTTATGGAGACTTCAACCCACGAAGGGTAACGATTACGCGAGTCCACGGAGGGCTCCACCCGCGAAGGGTCCACGAAGAAGCAAGCTTGTCTATCCCACCATGGCCATCGCCCACGAAGGACTTGCCTCACTAGCGGTACATCTTCATGAAGTAGGCGATCTCCTTGCCCTTACAAACTCCTTGGTTCAACTCCACAATATTGTCGGAGGATCCCCAGTGACACCTAGCCAATCTAGGAGACACCGCTCTCCAAGAAGTAACAAATGGTGTGTTGATGATGAACTCCTTGCTCTTGTGCTTCAAATGATAGTCTCCCCAACACTCAACTCTCTCTCACAGGATATGGATTTGGTGGAAAGAAGATTCGAGTGGAAAGCAACTCGGGAAGGCTAGAGATCAAGATTCATATGGTAGGAATGAAATATCTTGGTCTCAACACAAGTGTAGGTGGTTCTCTCTCAGAAAATATAGGTTGGAAGTGTATGTTTGTTCTGATAGCTCTCTCCTTGAATGAAGAGGAGGTGGAGGGGTATATATAGCCTCCACACAAAATCTAACCGTTACACATAACTTTCCAAACTCAGTGGGACCGAATGGTTAAACTCGGTCGGACCGATTCAGCAAAGCTAGTGACCATAAGGGTTTTCGGTGGGACCGACATGCAACTTGGTAGGACCGATATGATTAGGGTTAGGGCATAACGTAATCTCGGTGAGACCGATTACACAAACTTAGTGAGACCGATTTTGGTAATAAGCTAACCAGAGAGTTGGTCAGGTAAACTCGGTGGGACCGATCGCTCATTTCGGTGAGACCGAAACGTTACGAAGGGAAAACAGAGAGTTTACATTGCAATCTCGGTGGGACCGATCGCTCATCTCGGTGAGACCGAAATGTTACGAAGGGAAACAGAGAGATTACAACCCCATCTCGGTGAGACCGAGATCCCTATCGGTGAGACTGATTGGCCTAGGGTTTGTGGCAGTGGCTATGACATTTGAAACTCGGTGGCGCCAGATAGAAAGAATCGGTGGGGCCGTGTTTGACTTTTGGTTTAGGTCATATGTGGATGTGAGAAAGTAGTTGAGGGTTTTGGAGCATATCACTAAGCATTTTGAGCAAGAACCTCATTAAGCAACACCTCATCCCTCCTTGATAGTATTGGCTTTTCCTATAGACTCAATGTGATCTTGGATCACTAAAATAGAAAATGTAGAGTCTTGAGTCTTGAGCTTGAGCCAATCTTTTTGTCCTTAGTATTTTGAGGGGTCCACTTTCCTCATCCATGCCATGCCATTCATTGAGCTTTTCCTGAAATATTAATCTTGGAATAATGTTAGCTCAATGAGCTATATGTTTTTAGAAATTACCAAAACCACCTAGGGATAGTTGCACTTTCAATCTCCCCCTTTTTGGTAATTGATGACAACATATAGATCAAAGCTTCGACAAATGATAATAAGAGTGAAAAACATTGTCGCTTTGAGAAGTATGTGAAAAGCAAGAGCTCACCCTAAATTTGTGCATAGTTTATGATTTGCTTTGGACTGCAAATGCACAAAGAATTAGGCTCATGGGTTACTCTTCCATGTCACATACATCTTGGTGGAGCGCTCAAAATGATAATAATTAAATACATGCACTCATCACCAAGCAAAGTGAATGATCATATAGGGATAAAAGGATAATGTCATCCAACAAGCATTAAGGTAGCATATGATCAAACACACATGATCATCCAAGTATCACACAGACAGAAAGTATCTCAAACAAGCAAATAAAGTTCAACCACCAAAGCAGGAGAGAATAAAAAGCAACGCTCTCTCTCGAAGCCTATGATCTATACATTTTTCTCCCCCTTTGGCAACAAGTTACCAAAAAGTTCCGAGAAAATGCATAGCACTAAATCGTCTCTCAGGCTTGGTCTTCAGGTGGTGGTGTCCAGATAACTCCAAGAACGAAGGCTTCATTCGATGTGGATGGAGCTGATGGAGTAGGTGCTGGAGCTGGTGGTACTGAAGTTGTATCTGGCGCAGATGAAGTGGCTCTGGTGTCTGGAACAGGCACTGTAGCTGACCTCTGAGCTCTAGGCACTCTGGCAAATGCATCAGTGGTTGTCTTGCCCTTCCTCTCCTGCATATCATCTTGAAGTTGCTCCACAACAGACTGGATCTCAGTTACCTTCACATCCAAGTCATAGAACTTCTGCTCCACGATCCTCTCCAAGCTCTCCTGGTTTTGAGTCAGGGTGGCCGGTCCCTTCTCAATCCTTAGAGTGGAGGCAATCAAGTAGCCAAGCTGATCTTGCTTGCTCTTCAGAAGATACTGAGATGCTTCTTCAGTAGTTGGCATCCTTGCAGCCTTTTCAGCCTTTGCCTTCTCCTTCTTGGCTTGTGCGTGTACAAAAGATGGTTCATTTTCATCCATCACCACAGTGTTGTCCTCAAATTCTGGGTAGATGGGCAGGTGCTCCTTGTCCAGCAGATATGTGCCAGTGCCCATGTTGGAGTTAATCAACTCCTGGATCTGTGGGGCATACCCACAACTCCTCTTCTGATCTACAGCTGTCCTCTTTATGGTTTCCACTATGAGGCTCATGACTTTGAACTTCTATGGGACATCAAAGATGTGAAGCAAGTTTATTGCATGGCCTCTGATCATCTTGTGATCACCTGACTTTGGCAAGAGAGTGTGCCTGAGGATCCAATTGATAGTTGGCAAGCCTGACAAAAGGTAATGTACAGATCCAAACTTGTGTGTCTCAAGAGCAGCATCTGGGATCTCCTTGTACATGTGTGCCATGGTGTTGTGATCCTTCTTCTTGTTGGCATAGACATCCAAGTCATCTTCACTCTCTTTTGGGGCATTGATCAACTTAGCCCATTCGGCAACTATTGACTGGTACCTTGTACCTTCAGACATCCAGACAATCCTTCCATCTGGGTAGAAGTGAGCTATGGAGTAGAACTGCATGATAAGCTCATCATTCCATTTTGTGAGCTTCTAAGCCACAAACTCATCAACTCCACAAGCCTTGAAACTGTACACACCTGGATAATGTTCATCATTCTCCTTGATGTAGTCCCAGTCGACCCATCTCATGTCACACACTATTGGTTTCTTGTCAAGCAAGATGGTCTCATAGAAGTCCTGCTGTTCCTTTGTATGGAACCTGTAGTCCACAGCAGTCCTTCTCCTGGTGGCATATGGATCAGACTCTCTCCATAGCCTCAGACCTGAGTCCTTCCTTATCTTCATGTTCTCAGCTACTGGATGAGCATCATTGTGATCTGGAATTTTTGGCTTCAACTTCCTCAAGACATGTGACTCATCATGTTCTTCTTCCATTTGAGCTTCAGGCACTGGGGCCTTGTTCTTCTCCTCAGCAGGGATGTTCCTGGTGCTCCTCTTTGGTTTTGGCTTTGGAGCTGGAGCAGCAGCCTTAGGAGCAGTCTTAGGCTTAGATGGAACAACCCCTGCCCTGATGGCATCACCCATAAGCTTCTGAGCTTTGGATGCTGGTGCATCATCTTCTTCCTCTTCCTCTTCAGAATCTCTCATGATTGAGGATCTCCCAAGAATTCTAGCAGTGGTCTTCTTGACCCTCTCTTTCCTCTTCTTCCCTTCTGCAGCAGCTTCTTTGGGTTCAGATTCCAAAGGTACTTGAGTAGAGGCTGTGGCTTTAGACATGGGAATTCTCTTCGCAGGCACTTTGGTTTTCATACCAGGCTTAGTGGCAGCAGCAGTGCTATATTCCTTCTTAACCACTTTCTTCTTGGAAGTGGCCTCATCCTCAACTGCCACATAGTCTTCATCCCCAGATTCAGACGTTTTCTTCTTTCTGGCCCTGGTGGCAGCTTTGGGTAAGTTGCTTCGGGTTCTCCTGCTACCCTCATCAGAGCTGCTAGAGGGACTAGTGCCCTCACTCAAGTGAACCTGCTCCTCTGACTTGTTCTGGCTGTCACTCTGATCAGACATATTGCAAACACTGACAACAGACCCTGTGAATAGATATAGATGATATAGAGTGGATGAGCATCACAAAATGCAGAGGTTTTTGCAAAAGAATGAGTCAAAAACTTAGTTTTAGTTTTCCACAGAAAGCATTTCGGATCAACCGATTTGTAAACTCGGTGATACCGAAGCAGCTGTTGGAACCTAAACTAGTGAACTCGGTCAGACCGAGTCACAGTTCGGTGGCACCGAGACTGCTAGGGTTTCACAAAGTCCTGAACTCGGTCACACCGATTTGCAATTCTCGGTCAAACCGAGAATCACATGTGCAATGGCCTGAGCCGAATCAGTGGTACCGAGTTGCACAACTCGGTGGGTCCGAGATGGTTTCGGCGGAAACCTAACCCTAAATTCTCAATTCACGACTAAACTACAGAGTGTTTTCGATGGATAGAATGATCTCAATCGTGGCAAGATACATGGCGAACACAATGTGCTAGGAATCAGATAAGGATAGCAAAGTGATCAAGTTCATACCCTAGTTCGGCGATGAACTCGCTACGGCGGCAACGGCGGGGATGATTCCCGTTGACGACGGCGGAGACCAGCGACAGGAGGCGGCTGGCGACGAGGAGGACGATCCGGAGACCCTGGAGGCAGAGCGGGCTAAGCGCGAGCGAAAGAGTTCGAAGAAAATTTCCAAAATTTTGCCTGTGGGTATATATAGCCCGACCCTGTCGATGTGAGCGAGTGGAACAACTCGGTGGCACCGAGATGCATAACTGCAAGCAGTTGCTGCAACTCGGTGTGACCAAAAAGTTCAAATCGGTAGCACCGAGATTGAAAACCTAGATCGACTTAGTGATCTCGGTATGACCGAAATGGGTGAATCGGTCAGACCGAAACGCACAAAGAAGTTTTGGAAGTTTAAGTCTATGACGAATCGGGGACTCCGAGTGCTCCTCACACAGAGTGGTTCGAATCTGACTTGATCAAATTTTGTGATGCAGCATGAATAGAGTTTGAGACGAGAAAAGCATAGATAGCTAGAGAAGGTTCTTACGCATTCTTGTCCATCCACTTGGCCAAAAGAAAAGGAAACCAATCAATCAAAACAACAAGTGGATGTCCTCGAATGAGTAAATTATGCAACCAACATGCTCACACAATAAAATGGCAAATGAAATATGTCGCAAAGCATGCACAAACAATTCTAGCATCTATCAAGCAATTGGCGATGACTAGGTCATCTATATATGAGTATATTGACTTAGGAGTCAAATGAGAACATTTGATCATAGGTCATACTCATCGTTTAAGCACAAGTGGGGTTACCACTTTTACATAAAGCGTTGTTGTGTTCACACCATTAGAGTTGCTTTAACTCAATTGTTAGAGTAAAGCTCCCCCTAGATGTGAGATCCCCCCTAAGAGGGATGAACTAACCTTGGGTTTTGTCGATGATGACTTCATGTAGGTGTTGAAGATGTGGATGCTCTATGTTGATGTAGATCATTTGGAGCTATCCCTTGGAGTGAGTTGCACTTTCAATACCTACACGGGTTAGTCCCACAAGGAACAAACAAGGATATCCATAGACATAGAGTGATGCATGCACAAGATGATGTCTATGAAAGCTTTAGGTTACCTTGTCCCTTGTCTTACCAACAAGAGGGTTTGTGACTCCTTGAACTAGGGAAAGATGTGGAAGTTGATTGCACTCGTTCTCGCCAAAATGATAAGAGTGAAATATGTTGGCGGAGTCACCCTCAAGAACTCTCTAGTTCTTCTTCTTCGGGATCCACACCATCTTGATGGGAATCCTCGGAGTTGTAGTTGTACTTGATGAAGTGGAACTTGATGTAGTCTTGGGAACCCACTTGACCAAGGCCTTAGGAGCTTATTCAAATGCATCAATTTCCTCTTGAAGCATGTCCTTGCCTTTTTGCTTGTGGTCTTGTGGTGGAAGATCATCTTGAGCTTGTGTCCCTTTGGTAGAAGTAGGATCATACTTCTCTTGTTGAGGAACAAACTTCGTATTGGGGTATTGATCTTCTTCCCACTCAACTCCATTTGCATTGAACTTTCATTCAAAACCAATACCTTGATTCTTCCGGTGCCTTCCTTGCTTGCGTACGATTTCCTCAAATTGCTTACTCTCGGCAAGGCTCTTGTAAACACATTTCTCTATAATTCCCTTCAATAAGCTATTTTCTTGCTCAAGTGTAACTTGGCTAAGAGAATCATTAGTGGAATCAAGAGAACTACTAGAAGCAACAATATTGGATTTAGCATGATTATTGTTACTACTAGAGGAAGAATCTTTCTTGTTCTTGCTACTAGACTTGACTTGAGGCATGTAAGTGGATAAGAGTAAATGCTTGGCAATGTAAGAAGAACTTTTCTTGTGAAGATCATCATTGATTGCCTTTAAGAACTCATGCTCTTGCTCAAGGTTGAGCTTTTCAAAATGTAATTTCTCATGAGTCCTTAAAAGTTCTTGATGATCTCCTAAGATAGTTTCATGAGCTAACTTAAGAGTGTTTAGTTCTTTAGTTAGAGACTCAATCTTCTCCTTATCATTGCCATTCGTTTCATCATAGTATTCATCACTATAGTTGTCAACAAGTAAATCATCATCACCTAACAAGTCATCTTCATCAATATTGAAATCAACATACTCGGGGTGTGATACCTTTGGACCTTTGGCCATGAAGCATCTTCCAATTCCTTCATTTGGTGAATCAAATATGTCGTAGAAGTTGGTTGACACAAGTGCTATATTGGCGACACCTTCATCTTGTGTAGCTCCTTGATGACTTGTGCTTCCTTTCCGAATCCTTGCTTCTCCGTGAGGGTCTTCGTTCATATCGATCATCCCTACTCCTTCTCTCCCTTGATGGTGATTCTTCTCTTCTACTTCTTCTTTTGGGAGAATCTTCTCTTCTCTTGTGGGGAGCCGTACACTCATTGGAGTAGTGTCCGGGTCTTCCACAATTGTAGCAGTTTCGCTCTCGACTAGAAGATCTTTTGTCATTGTAGGACCTTGACCTGGAACTTCTCTATTTGCTTCTACTCTTGTAGAACTTGTTGAAGTTCTTCACCATTAGGCTCAATTCTTCATTGAAGGTTTGTTTCTCACTTGATGATGTGGGAGCTTCACATGAGGCTTTGTAAGAACCACTTGACTTGTTATGGAGCTCCTCCTTATCCTTGAGTGACATCTCATGAGCAACAATTCTTCCAATGACTTCCGTTGGCTTGAGATCTTTGTAATTTGGCATCATTTGGATCAATGTGCATACGGTATCGTATTTTCCATCCAAGGCTCTTAGGATCTTCTTGATGATGAATTTGTCGGTCATCTCTTCACTTCCTAAGCCGGCAATCTCATTTGTGATAAGAGAAAGCCTAAAGTACATTTCAGCGACACCTTCACCATCATTCATTTTGAACTTGTCAAGTTGACTTTGAAGCACATCCAACTTGGATTCCTTGACGGACTCAGTACCTTCATGCATATCAATCAAAGTATCCAAAATTTCCTTTGCATTCTCAAGACGGCTGATTTTGTTGAATTCTTCGGGGCACGATCCGTTGAAGAGGATATCACAATCTTGAGCATTGTATTGTAGCATCTTCAACTCATCCACGGTAGCTTCACGATTTGGTTCTCTCCCATCAAAGAATTTACCTTGCAAGCCAAAACACACAATAGCCCAAACGGCGGGGTTATGTCCAAGAATATGCATTTTCATCTTATGCTTCCAACTAGCAAAATTAGTACCATCAAAGTAAGGACCTCTATGGTGACAATTTCCCTCGCTAGACGCCATACTCTCCTAGGTTGTGAAACCAAGGCTATGACCACCAAAAGCTATGGAAATCAAAGCAAATGGAGACGAAAGCTCTGATACCACTTGTAGGATCGAAAGTATGTCTAGAGGGGGGGTGATTAGACTACTTGACCAAACGAAAATCTAGCCTTTTTGCAATTTTAGTCTTTGGCAGATTTTAGCTATCTTAGCACAAGTCAAGCAATCTTAACACAATTCAAGCAAGCATGCAAAGAGTCTATGAGCAGCAGAAAGTCAAGCATGCAACTTGCAAGAATGTAAAGGGAAGGGTTTGGAGAATTCAAACGCAATTGGAGACACATATGTTTTTGTCGTGGTTCCGATAGGTGGTGCTATCGTACATCCACGTTGATGGAGACTTCAACCCACGGAGGGTAACGGTTGCGCGAGTCCATGTAGGGCTCCACCCATGAAGGGTCCACGAAGAAGCAACCTTGTTTATCCCATCATGGCAATCGCCCACGAAGGACTTGCCTCACTAGCGGTAGATCTTCACGAAGTAGCCGATCTCCTTTCCCTTACAAACTCCTTGGTTCAACTCCACAATCTTGTCGGAGGCTCCCAAGTGACACCTAGCCAATCTAGGAGACACCACTCTCCAAGAAGTAACAAATGGTGTGTTGATGATGAACTCCTTGCTCTTGTGCTTCAAATGATAGTCTCCCCAACACTCAACTCTCTCTCATAGGATATGGATTTGGTGGAAAGAAGATTTGAGTGGAAAGCAACTTGGGGAAGGCTAGAGATCAAAATTCATATGGCGGGAATGGAATATCTTGGTCTCAACACATGAGTAGGTGGTTCTCTCTCAGAACATGTGTATTGGAAGTGTAGGTATGTTCTGATTGCTCTCTCCATGAATGAAGAGTGGGTGGAGGGGTATATATAGCCTCCACACAAAAACTAACCGTTACACACAATTTACCAATCTCGGTGAGACCGAATTGAGAAACTCGGTCGGACCGACTTAGCAAACCTAGTGACCGTTAGGATTTTCGGTGGGACTGATATGCAACTCGGTAGGACCGATATGGTTAGGGTTAGGGCATAACGTAATCTCGGTGTGACCGATTACACAAACTCGACGGGACCAATTTTGGTAATAAGCTAACCAGAGAGTTGGTCAGGCCAACTCGGTGGGACCGATCACTCATTTCGGTGGGACCGAAATGTTACAAAAGGGAAACAGAGAGTTTTCATTGCAATCTTGGTGGGACCGATCGCTCATCTCGGTAGGACCAAAACATTACGAAGGGAAACAGAGAGATTACAACCCCATCTTGGTGTGACCGAGATCCCTATCGGTGAGACCGATTTGCCTAGGGTTTGTGGCAGTGGCTATGACATCTAAACTCGGTGGCGCCGGATAGAAAGAATCTGTGGGGCCGAGTTTGACTTCTGGTTTAGGGCATATGTGGATGTGGGAAGGTAGTTGAGGGTTTTGGAGCATATCACTAAGCACTATGAAGCAAGAACCTCATCAAGCAACACCTCATCCCTCCTTGATAGTATTGGCTTTTCCTATAGACTCAATGTGATCTTGGATCACTAAAATATAAAATGTAGAGTCTTGAGCTTTGAGCTTGAGCCAATCTTTTTGTCCTTAGTATTTTGAGGGGTCCACTTTCCTCATCCATGCCATGCCATTCATTGAGCTTTTCCTGAAATATTAATCTTGGAATAATGTTAGCTCCATGAGCTATATGTTGTTAGGAATTACCAAAACCACCTAGGGATAGTTGCACTTTCAGCAACGCTTTCCCCTCGGGAGAGTCGTGCGAGGGGGCTAGCCACGGGGTCTATGCTCAGGTCCTGCCTAGCGTACGCCGCCCTGCCAGGTCACTCAGACCCGGTCGTCAAGCACCATTCCCGAGCGGGACCTCAGCGAGGACAGGTATGAAGGCCGTTTGTGCGTCAAGAGGGACTCCTGAGAATCGCGACTCAGGAGCCTAACTGGCCATGTAGCCCCTCACTCCTTGGTCCGTCCTGGTGATCTGGATGTCCCAATGGCGGCTGAGGTATGCGCGAGGTCGGGCCCTGCCGACGTAGAACACTAGGCCTACTTACACACCTCCTTTCCACAAGCTGTTTGCGCGTCAAGGGGGACTCCTGAGCATCGCGACTCGGGAGCCTAACTGTCCACATAGCCCCTCACTCGTTGGTCCTTCCTGGTGATGCGGATGGCCCAATGGCGGCTGAGGTATGCGCGGGGTCGGGCCCTGCCGACATAGAACACCAAAGCAAATGGAAAGGAAATCGCGGAATTTCAAACAAATATTACAAGACATACTGTTTTTCGAATACCAAACACAAGTTTAAACGCCTCCACGAGGCATTCTTCATGTTGCAGAAGCAAAGCAGGGAAAGGAGCCACCAGCAAGCCATCTCGTCATCCCTGGACACCGCCATCACTTGCCAAAGGTGCCCCTTCAACGACGATGTTGCCCTCACCAGCGCCACCCACCGGAGTTGTAGGTTCGGCGGCACCACCAGTCGGGGGTGTAGGGTCGAAGGCGCGAAACTTCTTCAACAAGGCCTCCACCTGGCTCTTCACGGCTTCGGCAGCGGCTGCGCAGCGCTTGTCATCCACGGGCGCGATCAGCTCGTCAAGGTCGGCGTCGGGGTCACGAAGATGGAGGTGGCTGAAGACGCGCGTCAGTGCAGTGGAGGAGAGCAAACGGGCTTCCCCTTCCACCAAGGGGACAATCCCGTTGACGATGTCTTCAAGCGCCGCGACAAGATGCGGAAGCAGCTGGGTGGGGCCCTCATCGTCTGTCGCCAGCGGCTCCTCCAAGCCCTTCTCGTAGAGTGCCCATAGCGCCACATGAGACTTCTCTTCAAGGGACCTGAAGGCCACGCAGTCCTCAGCCAGGACCTTCACCTTGGCTTCCAGCTCAGCCTTCTCTGTCTTCATCTCCTACTCCAGCTTCTCCAGGCGGCTGCGCTCCGTGGCCTGTGCCCTCGCCAACTGCTCCAGCTCGGCATCACGACCTCTGACAGCGTCCTCTCGGGCCTTCATCTTCTCCTCCTCCGCCTTGCGGTCTCAAGCCTCGGCCGCGCGCTCATCGCGCATGACCTCCAACTCAGCCTACAGTGAGTGGCAGCGATCCTGGGCGGCCCCGGCGTCCTTCAGCGCCACCTCGCGGGTGGCCGTAGCTTGCGCAGCGGCCTGCTTGTCCTTCTCAGAAGCCACCACGGCCTGGCTCAGCGCCTCCCTGACAGCCGCGTTGGACTGCAGCCAACCAGAGATCAGTTCAAGGCGCCCCGCCGCCAGTCGGTGGTCAGTGCCTTGAAGGTCGCCCGGAAGCCGCGCTAGCATGGAAAGGGCCTCCTCCAAGGCGCCGGGCGGAGCGGAAGGATCGTGGACCAGCGATTCAACCAAAGGAGGAGGCTGCGCCGTCGCCAAGACCTGCGAGCTGGAGACGACAGGAAGTGGAGCTGGGGGCTCCTGAATCTTGGCCGCGTCAACACATGAGCCGGGGATAGGTGCCTCCGGAGCCGTCTTGGCCAAGGAGATCACCTCCTCCCAAGGCTTGTCCGCTGGGCCTCGCGAGGACGACTGAGCGGGAGAAGTGTGGGCGCCATCGCTGCCCTTCTGCGCCGGAGTAGGTGCGGCCGTGCCAGGCTACTGGGTCCCCAAGGATGTGGCCACCCCCTCCTTCTTCTTCCTCGACGACGGCGTCGGCCTAGCAGCACAAGAAGGAAACGTCAGGAGGCCGCAACGGAAGCAGGAGCAAAGGCAAGATCACGATAGGACACTCACTGGTCCATGACGGCGTAGTCCCGCCGCCTCTTCAGAAGTGCGGAGCCAGGGGGCCTCGCGGCCTGAGGTGCGGGCGCGCGGGCCCCGTAAGTCGGCGAGGTCGCGGTGGCCCCGGGCGGCGGTGAGGCACGGGCGTCGCCCCGAGTGATCATCGACGATCTGCTCTTCGTCAGGACACCGGGCGTCAGCCTCCTCGAGGGGTAGACCCTGGACCTCGTAGTAACCCCCGCAGGGGGCATGACTTCCCTCACTCGGTGGTCATCAGCATCGTCGTCGTCAGGCAAGGCGCGGAGGAGATCAACCTTGTGCGAGGGGGAGGTCTCCCCAGACCCCTCCAGGGTGGCCACCGAGTCCTCCTCCTCCTCCTCCTCGCCAAAATCGCTGGAGGACACCACCACCGGAGTCGTCACCACCGGGGCTTCTGAGGGCGCCGGCGGCACAAGACCGCGTCCATCAAACACAGGCAGGGCGGCGGCAATCTTTGCCCCATCCGGACGGCGGTACAAGGGAACGAAGATGTCTGGCGTGTACCCCTGATCGTCCCCAACCAAGGAGCGGAGGCCTGAGCCCAGCTCCACGTCATACAAGGCCTCCGGGCGCAGGCAGAGGTCGTCACCCCCATCCCCGAGCCTCCACAAGGAGCATGGGCGCGACTGGAGTGGAGCCACGCGCTGCGCCATGAACTCCTTGATGATCATGGCCCCCATCAGCTTCGCCGCCATTGGATCATCAGGCTTCAGGTCAGCGGTCATCCTCTCTAGCGCCAACTCCGCCCGAGGGTCGTCGAGCTTCGCGCGGAACCACCCGTCGTGAGACGTGGGCATCACCATCGGCAGCACCAGCCGGTGGTGAGAGCACTTGGCATCCAGCAGGTTTTGAATTCCCTATTCCTACTGTCAACAAGAAATATGATATTCTTATTGTTGGGGACATGCATATCCCAGTTGAGGTAACCTAGTGTTATAGAAAGATTCTCCGGTTTCATGTCATTCGGAAGAAGTTTGTTACTAAGACTTGATCAACCTTATTAATGGATTCCTTTTGACGGGCATGAGATGGATGAATGTAGTAAACACAACTATCTGTACCCACTTCTTACTTTCTATTTTTTAGAATAAATAAAGCAAAATACTATTATTTTCCAGTTTTTTGAATTATCCGTACAATAAAAAATGACCAAAAAATAAAAGTTCTCCAAATACCCTGAAAATTTAGTATGATTTATTCCACAATATTTAAGATTTTTTGGCACTAAAAATGCATCAGGGGAGTGCACCAGTGGGCCACAAGCCCACTGGGCGCACCTACAGGGCTTGTGGGTCCCACGCGGGTCTCCCTCACTTATGCCAGCACCCATCCACTTTGTCTTCCTCTAGAAAAAATCCCACCATTACTCAAACCCGTGTTCTTGCTCATTTTGCTGTCATTTTTGATCTCCTTGCTCGGAACCCCGTTTCCAAAACTGTTCCAGGGGATTGTTCATCGGTATGTGACTCCTCAAATGGTCCAATTAGTTTTTGTTCTAGTTCTTTATATATTGCAATTTTTTGCTGCAGTGGTGACCTTGTTCTTGAGCTTGCATGTCAAATTTATATCGTCCAAAGTAGTTTTGTTGCATGATATAGCCTCTAGGTACTTGTGGGAGTAGTTTCTATCAATGTTGTTGAGTTTTGTTCACTTTTATTTTGAGTCACTAGAAATTTCAGAAATTTTTCTGAGGGAGAAAATGTTTAGGAAAATATAGCAAGGTGGTTCCTCAACGAAGAAAGCCTCAAGGCTCGCGATACGTGAGCCAGACCTTGAACCACCGAGGGAAGCGCTAGTGCGGCCTTGTGAATGGCCGTCAAATAGTTCATGTCTCATGCAGGTTTTAAGGAGGAATTTGATGCGTACGTGCAAAACGCTGGCCTTGAGTACTTCGTGTCAGATAAGTGCCGGCAATACTATCACCTCACCGATTCATTTGTGCGGAGATTTGAGTTTACATCCGAGCGCAATACTCATTCTGTTTTATTTGATCTATATGATATGGACCTTGAAGATTTTAATGAAATATGTAAAATCCCACAATGGGGCATTCATAGTGAACCTCGTATATCTGATTATTCTGAGTTCCTTGCTAGCATTACTGTAGAAGAAAACAGAACCATAACCCAACCCACTATAGTGAGCATTCACTTTCCTACTATACATTATTTTGCTCTCTTTATAAGTAGATGCATTAATGGTAAACATGATCATAGCCACCTTTGTGCATCAGATCTTAGTGTCCTCAAGAGTGCGGTAATGGGTGATAAACGATATAACTTGGGGGCTATTGTTGCAAGGCGGTTACATAATAATGCTAAAGATGGAGATTTCTTTGGTGAGATTTATGCCACCCGGTTAGCTTATTATCTCGGGGTACCCATAAGAGAAAATTACATTGAGTTACCACCCGCTTACCTTGATAATGATGTTATGGTTCATTACTGGTTTCTTGAGAGGAGTGAACAACCCCTCCAGTATCGATTAATCTTCGACAGGGAGCGTGTCTTCTGTATTACGCTTCCCGCTCCTGCCTTGTAAATACTTTTCCCTGTAAATAGTTTTTCTCATTCTTGTTTTACTTTCTTCAGAAAAACAAAAACTCCAAAAATATTCCAGTGTGTTTCTTTGAAACTATTTTCTTTTTCTTCGGGTCGTAAGGAGAAGACCACGATGAAAATGTTGAGTGGCTCTCATATGCATTATTGTTGATCTAACAAAGAGCCCATATTACCTTGTCTTCTCCTCTGAATAAATGTTTGCAGATTCTAGCTTAGTCCAATGCACATGCAGTCTTATTATTATTATCCACACCATTCGGTCGTGCAAGTGAAAGGCAATTATGATGATATTTGATGAAATGATTGAGATGGAGAAAATCTAGTATAAGCTCGACCTATTTTGTTTTTGTAAATATGATTAGCTCAATGTTCTTGATTCAACCCATTATGAATGAAACATGTTTGCAATGACAATTAGAGATTATAGTTACTCATGCCATGCTTAATTAGCTAGGACTGGATAATGGTTTATCTTGTGTGCTAAGATGCATTTAAAATGTTTATGATGTAGTATGATAGGATGGTATCTTATTTGAATGATTCAAGTGGCTTGACTTGGCACATGTTCACGCATGTAGTTAAAACAAAAACAACATAGCCTCCACGATATTTATGTTAATTGTGATTTATATCCTACTCATGGTTGCACTCAATGTTGGTTAACCTCAATGCATGTTTTTGACCGTTGTCGCTCTCTAGTTGGTCGCTCCTCAATCTATTTGCTAGCCTTCACTTGTAATAAGCCCGAATTCTACTTGTGCACCCACTTCCTTAAACCCAAAGTTGTTCCATATGAGTCCACCATACCTACCTACAGGCGGTATTTACCGGTCGTTTAAGTAAGTTTGCATGTGCCAAACTCTAAACCTTCAAATAATATGTTTTGTAGGCCCAAATCGCTCATGTAGCGACTGGGGGCTGTCAGTATCTTCCATGCTAGGTGGGTTATTCTCACGATGAGTGTTTATTCACTTGTCATTCATGAGAAAGTGGCTGATACTCGGGATGCCTAGTTCCATGCTCAAAACCGAATCAAAATATAATAATCAAACAAAACTCCCCCAGGACTGTTGTTGGTATGGACAGTACCCATGGATTCGGCTAGCTTGGAGTGTGATTGTTGGTGGAGGGGGAGTAAAACTTTACTATTCTGTTTGGGAACCGCCTATAATGTATCTAGCATGGAAGATAGTGAGATCTCTTGGTTGTTATGTTGACAATGAAAGCATACCGCTCAAAATTATATTTATCCCTGTTTTAAAAGCTTGAGCTCTGGCACCTATGCAAATCCCTGCTTCCCTCTACGAAGGGCCTATCTATTTTCTTTTATTGTTGAGTCATCATCTTCTTATAAAAAGCACGAGTTAGAGAGCACCACTGTCATTTATATGCTTTGTTTTTAATTGATGTTGAGTATGAGTGTGACTGAATCTCTTTTGCCATGAATTATAATGTCTAGTTAATCCTTGATCTTCAGGGGTGCTCTGCATTTATGTTTTGGGGTCTCAGAAAGGGCTAGCGAGATACCATTTTGTCATATTATATCATGATTGTTTTGAAAAAGTGTTGTCATCCAAGATTTATTATTATTGTTCGCTAGTTGGTTGTGCTATTGATATGAGTAAATGTGAGACCTAAATGTTATTGTGAATATGGTTAGTTCATAATCTTTGCTAATAACCTGAATATTGGCTAGATATATTTACAACAACAAGATCAAACAGAGTTTGTAAAGTTTTTCTTTGTCACTTTCAGCTTGTCAACTGAATTGCTTCAGGACAAGCAATGGGTTAAGCTTGGGGGAGTTGATACATCTCCATCGTATCTACTTTTCCAAACTCTTTTGCCCTTGTTTTGGACTCTAATTTGCATGATTTGAATGGAACTAACCCGGACTGACGCTGTTTTCAGCAGAATTGCCATGGTGTTATTTTTTGGCAGAAATAAAAGTTCTTGGATTGACCTGAAAATTTACGAAGAATGTTTGTGGAATATATATATATATATAATACTGGCGCAAGAATTAACCAGAGGGGGTCCACCTAGAGGCCACAAGCATGGGGGCGCCCCCTAGACCTCCTCCGACCCTAACTCCAACTCTATATAACCCTATTCGGGGAGAAAAAAAATCAAACAAAAGGATTCATCGCGTTTTATGATACGAAGCCGCCGCCGCCTGCTGTTCTTGATCGGGAGGGCTGATCTGGAGTCTGTTCGGGGCTCCGAAGAGGGGGATTCGTCGCCATCATCATCATCATCATCAACCTTCCTCCATCACCAATTTCTTGATGCTCACCGTCGTGCGTGAGTAATTTCAACATAGGCTTGCTGGCGGTGATGGGTTGGATGAGATTTATCATGTAATCGAGTTAGTTTTGTTAGGGTTTGATCCCTAGTATCCACTATGCTCCGAGATTGATGTTGCTATGACTTTGCTATGCTTAATGCTTGTCACTAGGGCCCGAGTGCCATGATTTTAGATCCGAACCTATTATGTTTTCATGAATTTATTTGTGTTCTTAATCCTATCTTGCAAGTTGTAGACACCTATTATGAGTTATGATCCGCATCCCCCAAGGTGATAATAATTGGGATTCTTTCTGGTGATTACCGTAGTTTGAGGAGTTCATGTATTCACTAAGTGCTAATGCTTTGTTCTGGTTCTCTATTAAAAGGAGGCCTTAATATCCCTTAGTTTCCATTAGGACCCCGCTGCCACGGGAGGGTAGGACAAAAGATGTCATGCAAGTTCTTTTCCATAAGCACGTATGATTATATATAGAATACATGCCTATATTATATTGATGAATTGGAGCCAGTTCTATGTCACCCTAGGTTATAACTGCTACATGATGAATATCATCCAACACAATTATCATTTCCGGTCCATTTCCTAGGAGCTTTTCATGTATTGATCTTTGCTAAGTTACTTTCGTTGCTACTGCTGTTATAATCACTACAAAGCTGCCACTGTTACTTTTGCCACTGTTACCACTACTTCCATACTACTTTGCTACTAAATACTTTGCTGCAGATATTAAGTCTTTTAGCTGTGGTTGAATTGACAACTCAACTGCTAATACTCGTGAATATTCTTTGGCTCCCCTTGTGCCGAACCAATAAATTCGGGTTGAATACTCTACCCTCGAAAATTGTTGCGATCCCCTATACTTGTGGGTTATCATGGCAAGGTTTTCCATCAAGGTTTCTATTGGCCGACAACCCTTCAGGACGCAGTAGATGTGGTAATAAGGTGCGAAGCGTGCCAGTTCCACGCCATGAACATCCATCAGCCAGCCCATGCTCTTCAAATGATTCCTCTCTCCTAGCCCTTCTCCGTCTCGGGGCACACCATCCTTGGCCCGTTCCCCCACGCTATCGAGGGCTTTGAGTTATTGTATGTGGCAATCGAGAAGTTCACAAAGTGGCCTAAGGTTGAGCCAGTGAGGAATGTAACAGCACAGTGAGCCGCCAAGTTCTTCAAAGGATTAGTTTGTCGTGTTGATGTGCCCGGCCGGGTGATCACTGACAATGGCACGCAGTTCATGATTCACACCTTCATGCAATGCTATCAAGACTTGGTAGCAAAATTTGGTTTGTGTCAGGTTCTCAACCAAGAAGCAATGGCCAGGTCGAGAGGGCAAATGCGGAAGTGATGCGAGGGCTCAAGACAACGACATTTGATAGGTTGCACAAGTGTGGAAGAGGTCAGATCAACAAGTTGCTGGCGGTTCGTTGGTCACTCAAAACGACACTAAGTCGAGCCACTGGCAAGATACCCTTCTTCTTGGTCTATGGTGCAGAAGCGGTGCTCCCCACAGAACTCACATATGGGTCACCTCGAGTGCAAGCTCTTAACGAAGCTAAGCAAGAGAAAATGCGGCATGATGATGTCATGATCCTTGAGGAAGTTCGTCTCCAGGCTGGTGTGCGTGCTGCATGCTACCAGCAAGCTTTGAACTGATACCATAGCCGCAAAGTGCATGCCTGGAGTCTTGAGGAAGGTGACCTTGTTCTTCGTCGGATCCAGTATGCAAAGGGATCAAACAAGTTGACACCGAAGTGGAAAGGCCCTTATCATGTAGCACAAGTCACCTTACCTGGCGCAGTCCGTCTGGAGATCGAAGATGGCACCCAGGTGCATAACTCATGGAATATTGAGCATCTTCATAAGTTCTAACCATAAGGCACGGTTGCTGGGCATCCCGGCAACCCCATTTGTACAAGTTTGCCAGAAGGGCATGTAATCATTTGTACAAAGCCAGGCGCAGGCCCTGTGCATATTGAAATAAAGTTAAGTGTTTCACAACTCTTTGTCAAAGTACATATTTATCTGTGTCCACTAGATGCAGGGTTGTGTTACATTTTTGCCTTGCATGAGATGCTTAACAAACCGTCAAGGTTTCCAGCCTCCTCTTTTCTCTTCTTTCTTTTTCTCAAAAAGAAAGAAGGGTTCCTCGCGTGCAAATTTCTCGGGGGGAGTGACGGTATGGATACAACAAGTGATGTCCAAGTTATCACTCATGACAAGAAGGATAGCAAAGAAGGAGCTAAGTTGAAAAACTTTGAAATAAATTCTTTGTTGTAGTTGCATTTCTTCCTTGAATGATTTTGTCTTTTGTATGAGAAACCTGCACACCGAGGAACCCTGTCGTGACCAGCCATGCTCTTACTTTGTTTCAAATCTGCTCGACAACTTAAGTAGCTGCACTGCGACCACCAAGTGTGACCTTGCCGGTAGCGGCACTTCCGAAAGGCTGCTAAGGACCTGTTCCTCAAGCTCTCATGGCAAGAGTGTGCACACTGGCAAGTTTCCGGCAAGCGTAGGGTACGAAAATCATGCAAAGGAAGAATAAAGCAAGGAAGATAGCATACGCCCATTCATCAGACTAAAGTTTATATTACATCAGAGGGTCAGATGCAGTTCTAATTTAAGATAGGCTTGTCTTTCACATAAACTACGTTGGCGGCAAGATAGTGCAAGGAGCTAGTGTCTACGCCGACCCTCGGTCCTGGGGATTCTAGTGACCTTATCAGCGAACGGCACGACAAGCTCTTCGACAGCCTTGGTGTCCGCCCCTGGTGCAAGGCTCTTGAAGGCCTAGGAGAGATCGACACCAGGGTTTAGGTACATCACTTTGACGAGTACCTTGAAGAGGACGTTCCGGCAAAGCCTGCAGGACTCAGTGGCAAGATAAGCAGCTCGGGCCTCATGCTTCTTTCCCAACGCATTGACAAGACTCTCAAAGAATTGATTAATCCTAGCACTGGCGGCATCCTTGTCATTAGCGGAGAAGCGGTATTCTGGCAAGCCCATAACAGATAGTTGTGTAGTGAGCTTCTCTGTAGTTGTCACGACACTACAAAAAAACCACTTCCGTGATGATACGTGTTTGTCATAGTAGGTCACCTTTTTTGTCATGCATGTACATCCATGACGATTTTATGACAGAATAAAGATAGTCATACCTGTGCTATCATAGAAGTATTCCATGACAATACCAAAATTATCGCCACGGAAGTGTCCACTTCCATGACCATAAATGTCGCGTCATGGAAGTGCTTTCGTCAAGGGTAACCGACACGTGGCATCCACCATAATGGGTCTGGTTTTGGATCCGATAACCCACTAACAACCACGACCAATGGCGATTTTCCATGTGTAAAATTATTATTGGCCAACAGAACCATGTGTCAGCTCCGCGTTGGCATAGATGTCACTCATCCAATGGGCGAGATGCTCCTATGATATTTTGACACGTGGACCGGCCCAAAAGTGCCCCATAAAGATTAAATGGGACGGCCCAGCTAAAGGCCCACTAGATTTTGCAGACCATAATGGGCCGGCCTAGCTAAAGGCCCACAAGATTTTGAAAACACTAGTGGGACGACCCGTTAACAGGCTGCCATGTTTTGGGCCAAATGCAGGCCCATATTTGATCTGGTCCATTAATAGCCTGCCACGTTCTGGGCCTAATAAGGGCCCATATGTGATTCGGCCCGCTAATAGCCTACCACGTTCTGGGCCATATTACGGCCCATATCAGATCCGTCCCTTTAAGAGCCTTTCATTCTTTGGGCTAAATTATGGCCCATATCAGATTCGGCCCATCAACTAGACGCTGTGCTTTTGGGCCCACTTGAGCCCTGGTTAGGATTTCTGTTTGCTAAAGGCCCATTTAAAGTACGGCCTGAAATTAGTTTCGGCCTGTTAAAGGCCCGTTTAACATTGCCCTATATTTATTTCGGCCTGTTAAAAGCTTGTCATATAGTTGGGCCTAATTATGGCCCGCTTTGCATCTGGCCTGCTCACAGCCGATAATCTGATTGGGCCAAATAAGGACCGAGACAATTTTGGCATGTTAACAGACTATGATGTGATTGGCACAATCATGGACCGGGGTCTATTTCGGCCTGTTGTCGGCCCGTGAGTTGTTCGACACGTTTTAGGCCCAACCTACTTTTCAGCCTACTAAAAGCCCATTGAATTTTCTTGCCAAATTAGGGCCGGTGGTTTACTCAGCCTATTAAAGGCCCAAAACTACTAGTGGGACACACTACTGCAGGATGCTGCTAACGCGACACTACGATCAGAGACCCTTCGAGAAACTGTGTGCGATGCAATAATCGCAAATGGTGCCGTATGAAAACCGTCAGAAATGTATAAAACTTTTGCAATGACGGATGCATCAAACACGGTTTAGATTTTAGTTGCGTGTGCAATGGAGGACATATGGTTCAGTTCAATTAACTGTTTGCGACGAGGAGGAACAAAAGAAACAGGCGGCCAGATGAAGGCGTGTGCGACATACAACGTACGGTTCACTAGGATGAATTGTGTGTGATTAGGCAACAGAAAAGAAATGGTCAACCCGATCAAGGTGTGTGCGATGTACAACATACGGTTCACTCGGATGAACTATTTGTGATTAGGCAAGAGAACAGAAACGGTTCAATATAACAAGATGTGTGTGATACGTGGCAAACAGGTCTGTAATCACAAATGTGTGCGAAGACCGATAATAACGCAGACGATTGCTTCTAATAAGACATATGTGATATGCTTTGTCTACACAACATCTATTGGCCATTGTGGGACGGGCGATCATCTGGATACGCCATAAGGATGTGAAGAGGCATTCCTATTAGCAAGGACTAGCTATTCCACTAGTAGCTCATGTAAGAAAACCATCAAGTTAAGTGTGCTCAGGCTAGAGCAACCATCGGATGAGTGACTGGATGGGACATTGTGTCGATGTTAAATTAGGTGATGGGATGGGTCACTTCGGTCAAATGACCGAAATGCCCCATTCCCTCAGCTAATTTAACCACGAGGTCCTTGTTTTTTATTTTATTTTTATTTTTTAACACATGTTAAAGAAGGTCTACCGCATTACTTTTTGACAATGTGCGATACGTGGCATACAGTTGATCCATCCGACCTATTTGTGATGGAATAGGCCGTGTGTGTTGTGGGAAAACGCTTGCTAGTATTCAACCGTTTGGGATTGATGAATTCATCACTGACGGGTTCCCTAGTGTGGTCCGTGTTCATCTGATCATCATCTACTTCTTGTGCTAGCTCGATGCTGAGTTTCCATGAATTGATGGCATTTTATGAACACGCCACCGATTCCCGCCATTTCCTCACCTGTTTCCTGCCACCCTGCTATATTGTGCATAGGGGGCACGCGACGCACGGAGGCGACAAGCGCCGCCTGTAGCACATCCACCTTTTACAAGCGTGCCAACACACCAAAGCGCCGCCTCTGCCATTAACCTCGTCGACGAGGAAAACGAGCAGGCGCCACGGCCCGTCGAGGCCGAGGCGCTCCCCACCAACGCGATGGACGACGCCGTGATGCACGTCATCGCCAGGGTTGAGCAGACCTTTGGCGCATGGCGCTTGAGCGCCGCGGATCAAGATAGGCATGTCAGTGCCGACAGGCTGCAGCTTGCCGCAAAACATGATCGATGGCGCGCCGCAGAGCAAGCTAGGTGTGTCCGCGCTGATAGGCTGCGGCTCGCCGCACGACGAGACTATTGGAGCGCCGCACAGCAAGAGCGGATCAAGCGGCGCTTGCCTACTGTCGACACAACATCGCAGCTGGGTACACGTCCCGTCAGTATCCCCATTCCTCACTAGGAGTGGGCAGAGGCCCTCAGCGCCGTACTTGCACCAGAGGCTGGCCGCACCGTACTTGCACCGGACGCCCGCTGCGCCATTCGCATGGGTGCCGCCGTTCGCCTTGTCCACGGCCCGTTGGATGCCAACGTGCTGGTCCATAGGCTCAACCACCTCCTTGGCCCAGGTGTCCACCTGGGCGCAGTAGAGGAACATGGCTGTCGCATCCTTGAGCTAGCAATCTCCGATGAAATAGCCAACTTGGAGCTCGAGATCGCGCTCCAGATGTATCGCGAGCGTGTCGACAGCTTGGACGAATGCCTGCACGAGTTCAGGCAGAGCCAAGAGCTACCCTAGGCAAGGGCTGCTGTTCATGGTGTCATGGACGCGTTTTATTTTGAAAAGTAGTTTCGACGTGGATAGCTATGTATTCACAACAATCATAGTATTGCTCTGTTTATTGCTCTGTTTCAATGTGTGTACTTTGTTTTCCATTCTTATATGTTCTGTTTCAATGTGTGTATATACGCTTTCCATTCTGTATATGTGGATGATAACAGCTAGATTCAAATTAGTATACAAAAACAGATAGAAAATGGAATTCATAATATATATATTAATTGTTCATTAGATCATCACAGAATATATATATATATATAATATCATCACATTTATGTGATGATACTTAACTACTAGGTACAATGCATAAAATTGAAAACGATCAATACTAAAACTAATAATCCCTCCTGGGGCCAGTATTCTAGCAGCGCCTCGCCAGCAGCTCCCCGGTGCGTGGCGTCTTCCCAGTGCGGAGGCAGTACCCCGACTCCTCCGCCGCGCAGCGCTTGACGTACCGATGTGCCTCTTGCTGGCGGACGCGCGCAGCCGATCTTGCCATTTCGTTGGGCACCCAGTGGAGCTCCTCGTCGGTGGCACGTTGGAGCTTATCCGCCCACCTCCATGCAGCGACGAGGCACCTAGCGCCTATGACCTTCCTCGCGAAGTACCCGTCTTCGTACACCTCCTCGGCACGACAACGCGCCCGCCCCCAAAGCTCCGCCGCCTCCTTTTTCCAGGCGGCATCACGGGCTTCACATGCCGCCTGGTACCTGGCTTCCTCCTCCGCCATCTCCTTCTTGAATGCCACTTGCCTGGCTTTCTCAGCCGGTGGCAGCGACTTCCGCAGACAAAGATTGTACTGGCCCCAAAAACAATCCAAAGTTGGGGGGTCCCGCACAACCTCTTCAGGCGGCACGTAGGGGTCCTCGTCGCTGTTAATCTAGTGAGCGTCCTTCGGGGGGGCGACTCCTCGTCGACGCGTGGGCAGACCGGCGGCACCATGACAGAGATTTGAGAGAGAGAGTGAGCGAGGGGAGGATTTAGATGAGAATGCAGGCAGGACGACGTGAGAAAGGTAGTATTTATTGGCAGCCGGAATATAGATCGACGGGGACTGTACAAACACCGGTCGCTGGAATTTATGAGTACTGTAGTTTGAATTACACATGATTCCCGCAACAAAATCCGTGTGTGAACATAATAGCCAAAATTCGTGTGTGAACATAATAGCTGACGGTACCAATGCAGAACCGTGTCTGATTAATGATCCCCGCCATTCACCTACCAAACCTCGAGCCACGAGATACACTGCCAATCGTGTGGGGGCCGGTTGTCTTGCCAGATCTTTACATTTTCTTTTTTGAACACCAGATATTTACATCGTCTGATATTTTTTTAACTCGCACACAAGTGCACAAAAATATGATTTTTCAAACCGTTTTGGTTAGGCGTTGCATGTAGATGTAGTTCAAATTTGAATTACAGTCATTAAATGGTTCTAAAATCACTTAAATGTCTTTAAAAGGTCAAATGACCCCTGCAAATTTCCAAATTTTCACATGACAGTTGTATTAGTGCACGTTAAACATAGGAAAAAATTTGAAGGCCATAAGAGGAAGCTATCTCCCGTCCGTCAGCAAACATGCATTGTTCCCTCTCGGAACCACGAACCTTCTAGTGAGTTGCTCCGGTGAGGGGTGTGTGTCCAAACTTTCGTCAAACAGGCCAATTTTTTACCACATCATCTTGGTGGCATGAAATTAAATCAAGCAAGGTTTCATGTTTTTCTGATCATTTTTTAATTTTTTGGAATTAAAATGCCATGGCATGCACTCCATGCATGTGCCCATGCGTTGACACCAATATGTTTGAAATTTCCTTATAATTTACTACACATGGAATTAATTTTCACACAAGTACACAAAAATATGTTTTTTCAAACTGTTTTGGTTAGGCATTGTATGTAGATGTAGTTCAAATTTGAATTCTGGTCACTAAATGGTTAGAAAATCACTTAAATGTCTTTAGAAGGTCAAATGACCCCTGAAATTTACCAAATTTTCAAATGACAGTTGCACGTTAAACGTAGGAAAAAATTTGAAGACCGTAAGAGGAAGCTATCTCCCGTTCATCATCAAACATGCATTGTTCCCTCTCGGAACCACGAACCTTCTAGCGAGTTGCTCCGATTTGTGAGGGGCGTGTGTCCAAACGTTCGTCAAACATGCCAATTTCCTTACCACATTATCTTGGTGGCATGACATTACATCAACCAAGGTTTCATGTGTTTTTGATCATTTTTCTATTTTTTGAATTAAAATTCCATGTCACTCCATGCATATGTATGCATGTATCCATGTCGTGAGACCAATATGTTTGAAAATTCCTTTCAATTTACTGCACATGGAATTAACTCACACACAAGTACACATATATGATTTTTCAAACCATTTTGGTTAGGCGTTGCATGTAGATGTAGTTTAAATTTGAATTACAGTCATTAAATGGTTAGAAAATCACTTAAATGTCTTTAAAAGGTCAAATGACCCCTAGAATTTTCCAAAATTTCATATTACGGTTGTAGTAGTGCACGTTAGACGTAGAAAAAATTTGAAGGCCGTAAGAGGAAGCTATCTCCCGTTCATCATCAAACATGCATTGTTCCCTCTCGGAACCACGAACCTTCTAGCGACTTAATCCGGTTTGTGAGGGGTGTGTGTCCAAACTTTCGTCAAACATGCCAATTTATTTACCACATCATCTTGGTGGATGGCATTAAATCAAGCAAGGTTTCATGTGTTTCTGATCATTTTTTATTTTTTTGGAATTAAAAAGCCATGGTATGCACTCCATGCATGTGCCCATGCCTTGACACCAATATGTTTGAAAATTCCTTCTAATTTACTGCACATGGAATTAACTCGCGCACAAGTACACAAAAATATGATTTTTCAAACCATTATGGTTAGGCGTTGCATGTAGATGTAGTTCAAATTTGAATTACGGTCATTAAATGGTTAGAAAATCACTTAAACGTCTTTAAAAGGTCAAATGACCCCTGAAATTTACCAAATTTTCACATGACAGTTGTATTAGTGCACGTTAAACGTAGGAAAAAATTTGAAGGCCGTAAGAGGAAGCTATCTCCCGTTCGTCAGCAAACATGCATTGTTCCCTCTCGGAATCACGAACCTTCTAGCGAGTTGCTATGGTTTGTGAGGGGTGTGTGTCCAAACTTTGGTCAAACATGCCAATTTTTTTACCACATCATCTTGGTGGCATGACATTACATCAACCAAGATTTCATGCGTTTCTGATTTTTTTTGGAATTAAAATGCCATGTCACTCCGTGCTTGATTGTGTCATAGCCGTTAGACTAATATATTTGAAAATTCATTCCAATTTACTACACATGGAATTAAATCGCACACAAGTTCACGAAATATGAGTTTTCAAACTGTTATGGTTAGCTATTGCATGTACATGTAGTTCAAATTTCAATTACGGTCATTAAATGGCTAGAAAATCACTTAAATGTCTTAGAAGGTCAAATGACCCCTGAAATTTTCCGAAATTTGACATGACAGTTGTATTAGTACTACAAAATTGCTTGTTCATTTAAAACACCATCCGTTGGCACTTTATTCCAAATTCGTCTGCGATGAAAATATCACACACAATTGTTTTCTAGGAACCGTTTGCGATGAAAATATCTGGGTCTATTTAAGTCTCCCTCCTTAAGCTTCGCCAGCTCGTCTGCTCAAGTGCCGGCAACCCCCGAATCCATGAATCCCGATCCCCATTGCCGCACCCCCTTCTTGCAAAGATGACACCGTGGAAATGCTTTGTGAAGGCCCGTACGATGGATGCATCCCCCCCCCTCCCCGCCGAGCGCTGCCGCCTGCGCCGAGAGTGCGGACGCCTACACCGAGAGTGCCGCCGCATCCGCATTGAGCGCGGCCGCTTCTGCCGAGAGGGCGTCTACGGCAACCGACAGGGCAGCTGCAACAGCCGAGACGGCTGCAGATGCTGCTACGACGGCGGCTGCAAACACCGAGAGCGCTCGAGCTGCCGTCCGTGCCGCTGATGTTTCCCTGGCCCGGGTCAAGGCCATCCACGACAAGATCGAGGATGCACACGCCAAGATATTCCAGGCCACCTTGGACTCTAGCATCACTAGTGCAGAATCGGGCTTTAGCGCCGGTTCGTAAGGGCCTTTAGTGTCGGTTCTATAACCGGCACTGAAGTGCCACCACGTGGCACGAGCCAGGCCTCGGGTGTGGGTAGATCATTAGTACCAGTTGGTAGCACCAACCGGTACTAAATGTTTGGGGGGGTGGTTTTATTTTTTATTTTTCCTTTAATTTTGTGTTTTCAGTTTAATTTTAGTGATTGTTTTACATTATAATGAGTTGTTAAATCATTAGGTGAAAGTACCGTAGATTAGTTTCGACTGGATGCATGTGGATCCTAGCTAAGTGATTAAGTATATGCCTTATCCATATTACTTGATCACTTAATTAGGTGATCAAGGTAATATGGATATGGCATATACTTGATCACTTAGCTAGGATCAATCCAGTTGAAACTAATCTGCGGTTTCTTTCATAAATGATATAATAACTCATCATCATCATCATATTAATATAAAAACTCTTGCATCATATATATCATCACCAACAACAGTATACTAGCTAGCTAAAAATCATCATAGTCGTCATTACCACTATTTAATCATCATAGTCATTACCGCTATCTAATCACCACCAACACTAGCTTAAAGAAGAAACATTCACTTGTACCAGAAGCAAAGATATCATCGAGTTCAACATGGTCATGATATTATAAGCGTTCATAACACCACAAAAGCAAATCACTCTTTGAGATTAATTAAGTTCAGGACAAAGAACACAGACATGAGAGGACAAGTACTAATTAAGAGCATGAACTAGCTAATAATCACTCTTGCTGCTCTCTCTCAGGTAAAATAGCATAGGACATGTATAACTCTCCTGATTCATCATATTGGAGCATGCAGATGAACCTGTCTCCTAATCGTGGGCTGCGCTTCTATTTGCTTCCCCCTAGTACTTCTCTGCGATCATTAACAATTTTGCTCCAATCTTTCACTATTAAGCATTCCTCGCTATTAGAAATCCTGAATACACTCATGTGCATTGTAGGACATCTTGGCCGTAAGCTAACCATTGACATGCGACCTTTAGTACCGATCCACTGAGGCACAACTATCATTGGGAGTCCCTGTTTAAGAACATTGTATAGTAACATTACTTAGCAATGAAGTTTAGCTTGAAAAATAATGTATGCAAAAGATGCACTGAGGACAAATAGTAAAAATCTTACCATCTTTCCTAAATAGATGTGACCGTAGTTCCATACAATCACTATTGGTCGCACATTTTGAGTACTAAGATTTTGAAATTCAGGAAAATAATTTCTCTTGACAGCATCAAGATCCTCAAGCCATGAAACATAATGACTTATCTCCTCGTAGTTTAGTTCAGCCCCGGGACAGTGGACGATCATGTCTACCAAGCGCCAGACATGTTTGCTTGAATGGAAATAAGCTGTCAATAGAAATTAGTTGTCAACTATTTTTGAATAAACAATATCAAAGACATAAATATGGTTGAGAAACTCACATAATGGTAGAACTTGAGGCGTCTGCGCACCGACCCAGATGTCTCTATTACCTTCAATATCATCTTCCAGACGAATATCAAAGGTGATAACCATATCAGGCTCAAATGCATAAGCCTTGCATAGTGCTTCCCAAGTTTTGCATTCAAAATAGGTGTATGTGTCTACATTGTATAATTTGACGTTGAAAGTATAACCATGCTCGGTCTTCAGGTAAACTCTCTTTACCTCCATAGTTTCCAGAGCACTGAAACCTATCTTATCCAAGACAAAAATTCTTGCATGGCAAGGGATGCGCTAGTAGAATAGTGAAAATTTAAAATTATAAGTTGAAGCAAATGAAGCATAAGTCATGCTTAATTACAAAGAAAAGACTTGTCGTTATGACTTACTGTATCCACTTCGAAGGTCTCATCCAGCTTGATGCCGAAGCGCCTATCATCAACAAGGAAATTTCTATCGCACAGGCCCATTGGTATTCACAGTATTCGCACATAATGAAATCTTTTCGTCGTTAGACGACATTTCCTATGTTCATATAGGTGAAACATTAAACACTTAGTAGTTCTATTAATTCAACTAATTCAACTACTTCTATTAATTCAACTAGTTCTATTAATTCAACCAATTCAACTAAGCATTTACTAAAAATAAACTAGTTCTATTAATTTTCTTACTAAAATAAAGTAGCTAGTTCTATATAGTAATATTTTAATTAGATCATCAAATCTCAAATACCTAAATTTTCTTACTAAAAATAAACTAGTTCTATTAATTCAACTAATTCAACTAAGAATTTACTAAAAATAAACTAGTTCTATTAATTTTCTTACTAAAATATATGAAGTAGCTATATATAGTAATATTTTCATTAGATCATCAAATCTCATATACCGAAATTTTCATACTAAAAATAAACTAGTTGTAATTCAACTAGATAGTTCAACTAAGCATTTACTAAAAATAAACTAGTTATATTAATTCAACTAGTTCAAATAATCTCATATACCTAATTAATATCTAGCTAATTCATCTAACAATTGACATTAATATTTAACGTTTCTATCTAATTCATCTAACATTAACATTCTAACATTCTTATCTACGTAATTCATCTAATTCGATCATCTAATTAACAATTTGACATGCATTAATCTAAACAACAAAAAACAGAAAACAAGTAAAAAAATGTGTGTGTGTCTCTGTGTGTGTGTGTGTGTACGAGCGGGGGGCGGCGGCGTACGGGCGGCGACGCGACGGGGATGGCGTGACGGGCGGTGGGCCGGGGGCGACGGCGCGGGACGGTGACGTATGGGGCGGCGGCGCGAGACGGCGATGACGGGGACGGTGACAATGGGCGGCGGGGGCGACGGCGCGCGGCGGGGGCGGCGAGGGCGAGACACAGCGCATGATGGGCGACGGTGCGGTGGCGGCGGCGATGTCCCGTGAAGCAGTTGAAGAAGTGGGGAGATGAAACAGAATTTTTCGCAAGTGCTATATATATAGGAGGGGCCTTTAGTACCGGTTGGAGCCACCAACCGGCACTAAAGGCCAAGTTTGGCCAGGTCAAGCGGCGCGAAGCGGTCCCCTTTAGTACCGGTGCGTGGCTCCAACTGGTACTAAAGGGTGGCTTTTAGTACCGGTTGGAGCCACGAACCGGTACTAAAAGGGTGCGCTGCGGTGCGCAAAGTTTAGTCCCACCTCGTCGGGCGAAGGGCAGCCGCACTGGTTTATAAACCCAGCAGCTGCTCTATCGAACTCCTCTGTAAACTAGGCTTCTGGGTCTAACTCTGGTGCGCTGTCATGTGAGCCTGTTGGCCCTTGTGGGCCTGAATTTACATGCCCAAGGCCTAGCAGGCCCACTGGACAACGCCCCAACAATTTTTATATAGTTTTTTCTTTTCTGCTTTATTTATTTTTTCTATTTATTTCTGAGTAGTTTTTTATATAGTTTTTTCTTTTCTGATTTATTTATTTTCTTCTATTTATTTCTGAGTCATTTTTTATATAGTTTTTTATTTTCCGCTTTATTTATTTTCTTCTATTTGTTTCTAAGTAGTTTTTTATATAGTTTTTTCTTTTCTGCTTTATTTATTTTATTCTATTTATTTCTGAGTAGTTTTTTATATAGTTTTTTCTTTTCTGCTTTATTTAATTTCTTCTATTTATTCTGAGTAGTTTTTTATATAGTTTTTTCTTTTCTGCTTTATTTATTTTCTTCTATTTATTTCTGAGTAGTTCGAAAGAGAGTTTTCGTCTGAAACCTTGATAGTTCGAAAGAGAGTGTCCAGTTTGAACACGAAGTGCATCCAGTTCTTACCGTAACCATCTCTATTTTTTGCACATGCCATGTGGGTGAAATGATGATACCATACCAAGTTTCAACCTTTTCATAGTTCACTTGTAGTGCTTTTCAATTTCAGTTTCATTTAGCTCAAAACAAATTAGTAAATGCATCAAAAATATCAAATTATGTCAAAAAGGGTTGAAAGTTGACGACGTCGCTTTGAATGGTGCATAATGAACGCAAAACATCCGGAGTTGTAATAAGTTATTAAAATTTTGAATAACCGGTGTAACATATGAGTTCTCGTCCGAAACCCTGATACTCCGAAAGAGATTATCCAGTTTGTACACGAAGTGCATCCAGTTTTTGTCTTAACCCTCTCTACTCTTTTGCACATGCTAGGTTGGTGAAATGATGATACCATGCCAAGTTTCAACATTTTCAGAGTTCATTTTGTAATGATTTTCAATTTCACGGTCATTTAGCTCTCTAAACAAATCGATAAATGACTGAAAAATAGCAAATGATGTCAGAACATGTTGAAAATTGATGACTTAACTTTGAATGGTGCATACGGAACGCAAAAAAAGTCTGGAGTTCAAATAAGTTTTAAAAAATGAACTGCTCGTGTAACAGATGAGTTCTCGTCTGAAACCCTGATACTCCGAAAGAGATTGTCCAGCTTGTACACGAAGTGCATCCAATTTTTGCCGTAACCCTCTCTACACTTTTGCACATGCTATGTGGGGGAAATGATGATACCATGCCAAGTTTCAACATTTCAGAGTTCATTTTGTAGTGATTTTCAATTTCACGGTCATTTAGCTCTCTAAACAAATCGGTAAATGACTGAAAAATAGCAAATGATGTCAGAACGTGTTGAAAATTGATGACTTCGCTTTGAATGGTGCATACGGAATGCAAAAAAAGTCTGGAGTTCAAATAAGTTTAAAAAAATGAAGTGCCCGTGTAACAGATGAGTTCTCGTCGGAAACCCTGATACTCCGAAAGAGATTGTCCAGTTTGTACACGAAGTGCGTCCAGCTTTTGCCGTAACCCTCTCTACTCTTTTGCACATGCTATGTGGGTGAAATGATGATACCATGCCAAGTTTCAACATTTTCAGAGTTCATTTTGTAGTGATTTTGAATTTCACGGTCATTTAGCTGGGGCAACCGGCGGGGGAGGACCGGCGCGGGGGATTGAGGGGGAGACCGAGTGAGTGTGAGTATGAGTGGAGAGAGGAGAGAGTGAGGCTGTAAACATGTAAAAATATACATCAAAAATACATTGATTATCAATGATCTTTTTGTGTACAATCTGAATTGTCAATATGAGTCCTCAATGGTTTAGAAACCGGTGAAGACTCATATTGCGACCACAAATTCTACACATAGAGTTCAATGAAGACCAAGTGCTTGTGATAGTTTGAGAAGTAACATATTTAAGGTGGTAAAAATCCTGCTAGGGGAGCGAGGTGGGACTAAAAATAGCCTGCCACAACCTCTTTACTACCGGTTCATGCCACGAACCGGTAGTAAAGGGGATGGCCGGGCCCTAGCCTGACAACAGCCAGCCACTGCCTCTTTAGTACCAGTTCGTGGCATGAACCGATACTAAAGGTTCGCTACGAACCATTACTAAAGATCTCATCCCGCCTAGCCGTTGGAACCGGCACTAATGGACACATTAGTGCCGGCTCAAACTCAAACCGGGACTAATGTGTCTCACATTTGACCCTTTTTCTACTAGTGCATGCAACCCACGTCTGAAAAGGCGGCGGTGGCCATGGAGCACCTGCTTCCTCATGAGGTCACCGAGTGGGAGCTGGAGATGCAGGAGGCGGCGGAGATCGAGGAGTGCCGTGAGGAGGAGTTGTACATGGCCAAGGTCGAGGTAGAGAAGAGTCTGTCCATCGAGGAATCGGCGGTGGAGTACCAACGCGAGCTTTGGCGCAACCACTACTACGAGTACTACAACCTTGAGGGCGGCGCTGAGGACGAGGACGAGGACGCGGTCGACTTCAGCAGGGGGGACGCGGAGTCCACCAACGGCGGCATGTCGCCTGGACAAGTCATCGACGTCTCATCTCACACCGGTGATGCACAGGCCGGCGCGGCGGCGGATTTTTAATTATGCATACTTAGGCTTTGTTTTTAATGCTGGTCTTTTGTTAGAGCAATGTTTAGGTCAACTCGCTCTGTGTAATTACTAAAATTGCTCGATTTAGTAAGTGTGGTCTGTCTGCTGTACGCTCTTTTGTGTGACCAAATTAGAAAGCGATGTTAAATTATTCAATGACGTACCCGGGGAAATTTCCACAAAAATTTGAATTATCAAACTCATCCCATGCGCGTAAAGCAGAAGAATCATTTGTGATGCACACAATCGTTCAAAGTGAATGGTCTGGCGGCAGCGCGCGCGTTCAAAGTGAATGTGCCCATTCCTTGAGACCAAAACTTGAATTATCAAACTCATCCCATGCGCGTAAAGCAGAAGAATCGTTTGCGATGCACACAATTGTTCAAAGTGAATGGTACGATGGCACCACGCGCAAAGTTTCCCTCCACATTTCCAAAATTTTGGCCTACTGCCAAAATATCTACCCCCGCCCCATTCCCCCCTTCCCAACCCCTTTTCTCCCTGACCACAAGTCACATTTCCCCTGTTTCCTCCTTCCTTGCTTGCTAAGCTATAGGCGCTTCCTTGCTCTCGCTGTCACGCATCCTATCGCCGGGGTCACCATGGTCTTCTTCAAAGACATCTCCAGCGGTTCCTCCTCCAGCGACTACTCCTTCACCACCCGGGTATGCCTCTCTTCTCTCTCTCGGGCTATGACTTGGAATGAAGGATTTTTACCCGGAGGTCGATTTGAGCCGTTTCTTCCTCTTGTATTTCCCAAAGACCATCAGTGGCAACGAATGGAGCAGGGTGGCTGAAGATCTGTCTGCTCATTGTCACCATCAATCTCCATGCGTGAAGCTAGTTGCGTTTGATTCTGTGGACAATGGGAGGAAGTTTCTGGCATGTGCAGAGAAGGTTAGTGTCGGTGCCAAAACCGGCGGATCTCGGGTAGGGGGTCCCGAACTGTGCGTCTAAGGCGGATGGTAACAGGAGGCAGGGGACACGATGTTTTACCTAGGTTCGGGCCCTCTTGATGCAGGTAAAACCCTACGTCCTGCTTGATTATTCTTGATAATATGAGTAGTACAAGAGTTGATCTACCACGAGATTGGAGAGGCTAAGCCCTAGAAGGTAGCCTATGATATGATTGTATGTTGTCCTATGGACTAAAACCCTCCGGTTTATATAGACACCGGAGGGGGCTAGGGTTACACAAGGTCGATACAAAGGAGGAGATATACATATCCGTATTGCCTAGCTTACCTTCCACGCCAAGTAGAGTCCCATCCGGACACGGGACGAAGTCTTCAATCTTGTATCTTCATAGTCCAACAGTCCGGCCAAAGGATATAGTTCGGCTGTCCGGAGACCCCCTAATCCAGGACTCCCTCAGTAGCCCCTGAACCAGGCTTCAATGACAATGAGTCCGGCGCGCAGTGTTGTCTTTGGAATTGCAAGGCGGGTTCCTCCTCCGAATACACCACAGAAGAATTTGAATACAAGGATAGTGTCCGACCCTGCAAAATAAGTTCCACATACCTCCGTAGAGAGAATAATATTACCACAAATCTAATCTGCTGACACATTTTCGGCAGCATGACATCACGCCACGGCCCGGTAATTATTTGAACCGTTTTTCTTTAACCAGCCCCGCACATAACGAGAGGCGGTTTCTTGACACGTCTTGTCAAAGCAGAGATCGTGTTCCCCTTATTATGGGATTCTCATCAATACGGACGTGGGTAACCCAACCACGCCATCAATTACGGTGCCTGGGGGATAAGCGAGTTTTACCAGGCTAGTGGGGGCACATAGTTTAGTACGCCCTTATAAAGGGATAAGATCTCACCATTTTCTACCCACGCCTTATTCCTACTTGCTCATCCATTCTCGCGCACTCGAGCTCCAGCGCCCAAGTTCGCATCCTTCTCCTCAACTCTCTCCAAACATGTCCGGAGCGGGAGGCAAGTGGATGGCCTCCTCCGTCACGGAGGGACACATCAAAAAGCTACGTGGATCCGGATACTTAGCCGCGGATATCGCACACCGGCTGCCAGCCGCGGGGCAGATCGTCCCTACCCTAGAACCTCATGAAAGGGTGGTTTTCCTCCCCCATTCAGTCCACAGATTGGGGTTTCCCCTCCATCCATTTTTCTGCGGCTCATGTTCTATTATAGGCTGGACTTTCATGATCTGGCCCCGAATTTCATCCTCAACATCTCGGCATTCATCGTCGTGTGCGAGGCTTTCCTCCGCATCCGGCCCCACTTCGGCCTGTGGCTGAAGACCTTCAATATCAAGCCGAAGGTGGTTGGCGGCCAACAAGCGGAATGCGGCGAAGCCATGGTGGGAAAAATGCCCAACATTATATGGCTCGAGGGCTCCTTCATGGAGACCATAAAGGGGTGGCAATCGGGGTGGTTCTACATCACCGAGCCGCGCGACACTAACTGGGTGGCGGCCCCCGAGTTTCAATCCGGAATCCCCACGCGGCTCACTTCCTGGAAGGAGAAGGGCCTGTCCTGGGGTTCATCGGTGGAGCTGGACGGACTCCAGAAGTGTATACGGAACATGACAAGCAAAAAACTTAAGCTTGTCAATATAGTCCAGGTCATGCTCTTCCGTCGGATCCTCCCGTGTCAACAACGGGCTTTCAACTTATGGGAGTTTGACCCGGCCCAGCACCAGACTCTACGCGAGCTCTTCGACACGATGTATGTCTGGAAGGTATTGTTCAAGGGCGCCAAGGTCCCTCCTTCTCTTACCGAGGACCGCGGGCTAAGCGCGAAGCGCCCTGCGAATCCGGTAAGTTCTGTACATCTGGTAGGGTATTTATTTCCCATAGCTTAACCATGTGTGGGGTCTGAGCTCCCATGCCTTTGACAGGACTAGGTGGAGGCATCAGAGCAGATTAACTGTCCGGCCCCACTGCCCGAAGACCCTGCGGACGCTCTCCTGACGGAGATGCGGATTCCGGCTCCTTATGAGGTGCCGGATAAGACCAAGAAGAAGGCCAAGGGAGCCCGAAAGAGTTCCCGGCGCCAGGTGGTATCAGACTCATCGTCCGATAACTCCAAGACGCACTCCTCCATGAAAACGAGGAGAAGGAAGACGAAGACTCTCCCCCTCCAGCTGGGGGAGACAACAAAAGGAAGGACGCCCCAACCGGGGAGGCCGAAGGGTCCAAGAAGGGAAGGACTCTCCTTCTGGACTGTTCCACCACCACCGCCGATGGCGAAGACGAGTGGCTTCTCAGGGCCAAGCCCCTGGCGAAGTCTTAAGCATTCGGATACCAGAGTAACTCATAGCATACTTTTGTTGCACTGCTTCTCCCAATGTCGAATATGATTATGCAGTCCGCCCCAAGCCCGTATCGACGTATCATCATCGGACGGTTCCTTGGACTCGTCGTACATGGATAGTGATACACTTCCAACCGCCACCTCTCCTTGCCCTACGGACAATGCTGAGGTACTGTATCAAGGGGCACCAAGCCAGGGGAGACAGTCCCAGAGACGCCTCAAGGCGACCTTCCGGACTCCAGGAGCAAAGGGAGCAAGGCTCCCAGGGGCTCCAAGTTCGGCCCGCAGCCGGACACTGCGTCGGAACCTCCAGTGCTTCCGGACTCGGGCAGGCGGCCCCCTTCCAAGAGGGGCGAGCCGTCCGTGCCGGTGACCTCTGTCCATCCAGAGGCACCGAACAACCTGCTGGGAGCGCTTCGCGGCGCTTCCATCAACGAAGAGCACCGCACTATTATGAGTGCGGTGATCAAGAAGGTTCAGTCCGCCAAGAGCGGACTGACTGAAGCCCGTGCCAGCCTTCTAACAGGCTTTGAGGTAAGTATTTAAAATATAGGAAAAATATTACCGCATAGACAGTAGCCCCTGATCTCTGTTTGGTGTTCACAAAGAAAAGCCGAATAGAGGATCAAATAATATCTGTAGGAGTCTAATATAAGTATGTCTGTATGCGTATGCAGGCTTCGCTGCTGACCTCTGCCGCACTAACTGCGGAGGTCGCCACATTGAAGCAGGACCTCGAGGGGTCCGAGAAAGAGCTCGGCCTTGCCAAGAGGCAGCTCGAGGAGAACAAAGGTAAGTAATACCTTGTCTATATATAAAAGAAAATGTGGTTGCGAAATGATAGGATCATCATGAATGTGCCAGGGGCCACGACCGAAGTGGCGACCCTGAAGCAAGCGCTGTCCGAGGCCGAAAACAAAGCGGCCAAGGAGCGCACCGAGCGGGAAAAGCAAGAGGCACGGGTGGGCGAGGTGCAGCAAGAGCTCCAGGCTCTCGTGAAGAAGCACGAGGCTTTGGAGCTTGACTCGAAGACGCGAGAGTCCGAGCATGCCACGGCCCTCGAGAGCACAGAGCATGCCAAGGCCAAAGCCCAAAAGGCCCTCCAGGAGATTGAGGCGATGAGCAGGGTAGCGGCGGGTAAGGCATTCAATATGCAAAGCAAGCATGTGAAAGTAAATTACTTGTTACTTACCCGAGTCTGGAGCTCTCCAGGGGCATTCGCAGATTTGCCCCGCAGCATGTCGGATGCCGCGAAATTTTACCAGGCCAAGGAGGGAATCTTGACGGAGAAGCTGTTCTGGTCTCAATATACTGGGACCGAACATCCGATGCCTATGAGCGACCAGCTGAAGCAACTGGTCGAGCTACACAAGGCGGCCGAACAGGCGATGAGGGGCCTTATAGTCCAGATGTGGCCTGGCGTCTCCCTTCCCAACAGCTACTTCGGCCTGGTGAGGCGGCTTGTGGATGTCTGCCCATGGCTGGAGGCCATAAAGCGGTCCGTCTGCATCGAAGGTGCACGCCGGGCCTTTGCCCGTGCGAAGGTGCACTGGGCCAAGATGGACGCCGAGAAGCTAGTGAAGGAGGGGCCACCATAGGGCAAGGAGTATCGCCACCCTGAGATGTATTATGAGGGTGTCCTGAAGGGTGCCCGTCTTGTGGCGGACGAGTATGCGAAGGATGTAATTTTTGAATAAACATGCTCGTGTGATCCTGTATTATGAAAACTTGTTCATATGCGCTATGCAATGCTTGTTTGAATTTAAAATATTACCTTCTGTGCGACTGTTTATCAAGTCTGAGAGATGTCCAGTCGTTGGCTTCTGCCCCCATGCCACTAGTACTGGGGTGTTCGGCATAAACCTGAGCACTCTTTTTCCCATTATTGGGTCCTTCGAGGGAGGTGCTCATCACAATAAACAAGGCAACTGGACTATAATGCTTTATCACTCTCACTTAGCCATAGAATTCTACAATTTTAAATTTTGGCGAAGCCCCTAGTATTCGGAAGGCCGAATTCGGGGCACTATACACGCCTTAAGCCGGACAAAGCCGACTGCTCGCTCTAAGCGGCATAAGTCTTTAGGGACTCGAGACCTCTCGAACAGCGACCAGCTCTCGCCTTATCATGACAGTCAGTTTTAGCTTTCTCTACTGAGATGCTTAGCCCAGATGAACCGGGGCACAATCGTAGCAGTGCTACCTTAGCCGATATAGCGGAACGTAAGGTACAAAAACACGGGAGCCGGTCAAACCAAACTATTGACCCAAGACAAGATTCAGAGCTGGTGCATATAATGCTATAAGTTCGGGGTGCCGCACTGTCGAAAGTGTTCGGACTTCTCACGCCGTATTATGGGGTATGCTTAAGCCCCTGGCGTATTGGCCGTACCAGAGTGTACGGGTGCTGGATGTCATGAATGAACATATATATATATAAAGGGAGAATAGAGAATGCGATAATAGTCTAGTGCTATGCATTGTTTATTCAAAAAGGTGCGTCGAAGTAGAATGATACAAGTAGTGCGATGAGCAAAAAGTAGGACTATTTGACATGTCCCCTCCAAGGCAAGTTGAGGAATGGTATTTAAAGCAGGTATTTCACTCGTTATCAAAGACCACCTGGGAGTTCCATGGTGCGACGTAGCTATCTGCCTCCTTGGTTGTTGCATCGTGTGTCCGGCAACCGTACTGCCGGACAGGGCTTCCAGAGATTAAAGTCCTGAAAGAGAAAAAAATAAAAAAGCGGGAGCCCCTAGTGCGGTTGAGCCGTGTCTTGGGGCGTGCCGTAGTCGTGCCCCCCTCCCCACCTGTGCCCATGGTATTTCCAATGCATAATTATGTACGCGTGGCACAGATTTCACCGTTTGGCTGGTACTGGGGTGGGGGTCGCATTGCTATGCGAGCTCGGAATGTGCCAAGCGGTCTTGTTGCCGATTACTCCAAGAGCGCTTGAAGGTGTCCGGGTCTTTAATCGCCGAACTGGTGGATTGCCTTAAGAGGCTGCTTTGTGCTTCTGCTGCGAGGGCCACAGTGTGCTCCTCCGTGTGGAGAGAGCGCTCTGTGTTTCCATTGACTGTGATGATCCCCCGAGGTCCTGGCATCTTGAGCTTGAGGTATGCATAATACGGTACCACATTGAATCTCGCAAATGCGGTTCGCCCGAGAAGTGCATGATAGCCACTGTGGAACAGGACTATATCAAAGATTAACTCCTCGCTTCGGAAGTTATCCGGGGATCCGAAGACCACTTCTAGTGTGAATGAGCCTGTGCAATGGGCCTCTACACCTGGTATGACGCCTTTGAAGGTCGTTTTTGTGGGTTTGATCCTTGAGGGGTCTATACCCATTTTGCACACTGTGTCCTGATAAAGCAGGTTCAGGCTGCTGCCGCCATCCATAAGGACTTGAGTGAGGTGAAATCCGTCAATGATTGGGTCTAGGACTAGTGCGGCGAATCCGCCATGACGGATACTAGTGGGGTGGTCCCTGCGATCGAAGGTGATCGGACATGAGGACCAGGGGTTGAACTTTGGGGCGACTGGCTCCAACGCATATACGTCCCTTAGCGCACGCTTCCGCTCCCTCTTGGGGATGTGGGTTGCGTATATCATGTTCACCGTCCGCACTTGTGGGGGGAACCTCTTCTGTCCTCCGGTATTCGGCTGCCGGGGCTCCTCCTCGTCATCGCTATGTAACCCCTTATATTTGTTTTCGGCATTTAACTTGCCGGCCTGCTTGAACACCCAACAATCCCTGTTGGTGTGGTTGGCTGGCTTGTCGGGGGTGCCGTGTATTTGATACAAGCGATCGAGTATACGGTCCAAACTAGACGGGCCCGGAGTGCTTCTTTTGAATGGCTTTTTCCGCTGACCGGGTTTAGAGCCTTTGAATCTGGCATTGACTGCCGTATCCTCCGTATTGTCGCTATTGACGCGGCGCTTATGTTTGTTGTGACGTGACCTGCCATTGCTATCCTTGGTATCTGAAGTACCGTGGTCCTTTGATATGTTATTGTTGCGAGCCAGCCAACTGTCTTCTCCCGCGCAAAAGCGGGTCATGAGTGTCGTGAGGGCTGCCATGGATTTCGGCTTTTCCTGGCCAAGGTGCCGGGCGAGCCACTCGTCGCGGATGTTGTGCTTAAAAGCTGCTAGGGCCTCTGCATCCGGATAGTCAGCGACTTGATTTTTATTTGTGAGGAACCGTGTCCAGAATTGCCTGGCCGATTCCTCTGGCTGTTGAATTATGTGGCTCAAGTCATCGACATCTGGTGGTCGCACATAAGTGCCCTGGAAGTTGTCGAGGAATGCGGCTTCCAGATCTTCCCAACATCCAATGGATTCTGCTGGCAGGCTGTTAAGCCAATGCCGAGCTGGTCCTTTGAGTTTAAGTGGGAGGTATTTGATGGCGTGTAGATCGTCACCGCGGGCCATGTGGATGTGCAGGAGGAAGTCCTCGATCCATACCGCAGGATCTGTTGTGCCGTCGTATGATTCTATATTTACGGGTTTGAAACCCTTCGGGATTTGATGATCCATTACTTCGTTTGTGAAGCATAGGGGGTGTGCGGCGCCTCTGTACTGGGCTATGTCGCGACTCTGCTCAAATGAGTCTTGTCCGTGTGTTCGGCCCGGCCAGATTTACTTTTACTGTATCCGGCGTGACGGTTATCGTCCCGCGTGGTGGCGCGCCCTCGTGATCCTTAGATCGATCTTGCGTGCTTTGCTTTGTCCTCCAATACGTCTCGCAGGTCTAGCGTGCTTCCCCGTGCCTTGACATTTTTATTTGAGTGGCATCGGGGTGCGGGCTAAGCTTTTGGCTGAAATGCCTCTCTGTCGTGGCCACGAGGTGGCCGATCAGCCGCGTCATACGCTGGAGATGTAGGTTTTAATGCTTCCTCCTCCAGTCGGGGTAACAACCTGTGCTTTGGGTAACTCTTGGAGGGGCGTTCGAGTTCATATTCCTCGGCCGCAAGGACATCAGTCCATCTGTCAGCTAGAAAATCTTGATCAGCTTGAAGCTGCTGCTGCTTTTTCTTAAGGCTATTTGTCGTGGCTATAAGCCGGCGCTTGAAGCACTCTTGCTCGACGGGATCCTCAGGCACGACAAATTCATCATCGTCGAGGCTTGCCTCGTCTTCGGAGGGAGGCATGTAATTATCATCCTCCGCCTCTCCATCTGCCGCTCTCTCGGGAGGGTTGGCTTCTCCATCCTCCCGCTCTAAATCTTGCTGGAGGGGATTGTTGTTGTCTTCGGCACTGTCCGGAGTGCTATTATCTCCTGTGTCGGTGTCACCGCTTTTTCTTTGAAGAGACTTAGAGCGGTGCCGCTGACGTCGGTGCTTGGGTTGTTTCTTGGAGGGGTCATTCTCCGTTGTCTCATCGCCATTGCCTTCTTTGGGTGTGTCCACCATGTATATATCATATGATGAGGTGGTTGTCCAGTGCCCTGTGGGAAGTGGTTCCTCTTCGTCTTCCACATCGTCGTCCATACCGTCGATGTCTTTGGAGTCGAAGTCGAGCATGTCAGTCAAATTGTCGACAGCGGCTACTAAGTGGGTGGTGGGTGAGCGGCAAATTTCTTCGTCATCCGCATCCCAATCCTGCCGAACATAGTTCGGACAGGACTGTCCTGACAGGGAGAGAGACCTTAATGAGTTCAGTATGTCGCCGAAGGGCGAGTGCTGAAAGATATCCGCGAAGGTGAACTCCATGATCGGCGCCCAGTCAGATTCGATAGGCACGGGTGCAGGCGGTTCGGAGTCCGTGGCCGAGGAAGAATCCGGTAGTTCGGCGTCACGGCTCCCGTGAAGGGTAAGGTCGATACTCGGCTCGATTGCCGCTGAGAATACGGCCTCCGTGGCGGGGTCTATCCGCCCATCCATGGATGGCACAATTGGCTCCGAATTGAGGGTCGAAGCGGTTGCCGGTGCGGTCTCCTGAACACTGTCCGGCGGCAGAGCTAAATCATGCTCATTGTGACCGTGCGGCGCACTCGGCAGGGGCTCGAATCCATCGAAGATCAAGTCTCCGCGGATGTCAGACGTGTAGTTTAAGCTTCCAAACCTGACCTAGTGGCCAGGGGCGTAACTCTCGATCTGCTCCAGATGGCCAAGCGAGTTGGCCCGCAGTGCGAAGCCGCCGAATACAAAGATCTGTCCGAGGAGAAAAGTCTCACCCTAGACTGCATCGCTATCGATGATCGAAGGAGCCATCAAGCCTAACGGCGACGACACAGAGGAACTCTCAATGAAAGCACCAATGTCGGTGTCAAAACCGGCGGATCTCGGGTAGGGGGTCCCGAACTGTGCGTCTAAGGCGGATGATAACAAGAGGCAGGGGACACGATGTTTTACCCAGGTTCGGGCCCTCTTGATGGAGGTAAAACCCTACGTCCTACTTGATTATTCTTGATAATATGAGTAGTACAAGAGTTGATCTACCACGAGATCGGAGAGGCTAAGCCCTAGAAGCTAGCCTATGGTATGATTGTATGTTGTCCTACGGACTAAAACCCTCCGGTTTATATATACACTGGAGGGGGCTAGGGTTACACAAGGTCGGTTACAAAGGAGGAGTTATACATATCCGTATTGCCTAGCTTGCCTTCCACGCCAAGTAGAGTCCCATCCGGACACGAGACGAAGTCTTCAATATTGTATCTTCATAGTCCAACACTCCGGCCAAAGGATATAGCCCGGCTGTCCGGAGACCCCCTAATCTAGGACTCCCTTAGTTAGACCCTCTTTCGTTGTTACAAATCATTTGTTAGATGTGATTTAGACACTGTCACGGTCCCAACCCATTCATACCTCACCTTCAACCAAACTCATCCTAAGACAGTGCCAGAGTTTGTACCTAGTATCTTAAATTGTTGCCATCTCATCAGCGGTGCCATTAGAAAATTATTTGGCACCGCTTCAGCAGTTTGTGTAGCCAACTTTGGTCCACATATTCGAGCAGCCAAGCAGTAAAATACTAAATATTTATGGCACAAAGGAACTGGGCATCGGAGCAACTACGTGCTCCGGAGTCCGGGTCCCTGATTTTTTTTCCGCTGCATCGGCTCACCAGTGTAGGGCACCGGTGCAAGATGTAGGAACAGTTGTCTTTACCCCAGTTTTGGTATACATAGTGGATGGCCTTAGTGCTATTAGTAATATGCTACTAAATTTGTGCATGTACACACCTGTTAGTATCAATTTGCTGTCATCCAAACATTGTTGCCATGTTGTTGCAGTTATATTTACCTTCCTCATAAAATGTTCAATTTGTTATTTATTGTACATGAGTGATGACCCACAAGTGTAGGGGATATCGTAGCCTTTTCTATAAGTAAGAGTGTTGAACCCAACGAGGAGCAGAAGGAAATGATAAGCGGTTTTCAGCAAGGTATTTTCTACAAGCACTGAAATTATCGGTAACAGATAGTTTTGTGATAAGGTAATTGGTAACGGGTAACAAATAGTAAAAGTAAATAAGGTGCAGCAATATGGCCCAATCCTTTTTGTAGCAAAGGACAAGCCTGGACAAACTCTTATATAAAGTAAAGCGCTCCGGAGGACACATGGGAATTATCGTCAAGCTAGTTTTCATCACATTCATATGATTCACGTTCGGTATAATTTGATATGTGGGTGGACCGGTGCTTGGGTACTGCCCTTACTTGCACAAGCATCCCACTTATGATTAACCCCTGTTGCAAGCATCCGCAACTACAGTAGAAGTATTAAGGTAAACCTAACCATAGCATGAAACATATGGATCCAAATCAACCCCTTACGAAGCAACGCATAAACTAGAGTTTAAGCTTCTGTCACTCTAGCAACCCATCATATACTTATTACTTCCCAATGCCTCCCTCTAGGCCCAAACAATGGTGAAGTGTCATGTAGTCGACGTTCACATGACACCACTAGAGGGATGACAACATACATCTCATCAAAATATCGACTGAATACCAAATTCACATGACTACTTATATCAAGACTTCTCCCATGTCCTCAGGAACAAACGTAACTACTCACAAAGCATATTCATGTTCATAATCAAAGGGGTATTAATATGCATAATGGATCTGAACATATGATCTTCCACCAAGTAAACCAACTAGCATACTACAAGGAGTAATCAACACTACTAGCAACCCACAGGTACCAATCTGAGGTTTGGATACAAAGATTGGATACAAGAGATGAACTAGGGTTTGAAATGAGATGGTGCTAGTGAAGATGTTGATGGAGATTGACCCCCTCCCAATGAGAGGATTGTTGGTGATGATGATGGTGATGATTTCCCCCTCCCGGAGGGAAGTTTCCTTGGCAGAACAGCTCCACCGGAGCCCTAGATTGGTTCCGCCAAGGTTCTGCCTCGTGGCGGCGGAGTTTCGTCCCGTGAACTTACTTATGATTTTTTTTCTGGATGAAAGACTCCATATAGCCAAAGATGGGCATCATAGGGCCACCAGGGGGCCCATGAGGTAGGGGGCGCGCCCAGGGGGTAGGCCGCGCCCCCACCCTTGTGGACGGTGGGGGGCCTCCCTCTTGTACTTCTTTCGCCCAATATTTTTTATATATTCTGAAAATAATTCCCGTGGAGTTCCAGGACTTTTGGAGATGTGCAGAATAGGTCTATAATATTTGCTCCTTTTCTAGCCCAGAATTCCAGCTGCCGGTGTTCCCCCTCTTCATGTAAACCTTGTAAAATAAGAGAGAAAAGGCATAAGTATTGTGACATAATGTGTAATAACAACCCATAATGCAATAAATATTGGTATAAAAGCATGATGCAAAATGGACGTATCAATTCCCCCAAGCTTAGACCTCGCTTGTCCTCAAGAGAAAGCCGAGATCGAAAAATATGTCCACATGTTTAGAGATAGAGGTGTCGATAAAATAAAATACAGACATGAGGGCATCATGATCATTCTTAGAACAGCGACATATATATATTTATATTGTCATATGATCTCTTATGCTAAAGTAACAATTCATTCACGTACTCAAGTATGAATCAGAAACTTCATTGAAAACTAACAAACTACAATCTCAGTCATTGAAGCAATTGCAATCTATCATAACATAGGAAAGAGTCAATATAAGAGCTTCTTAGCAAGTCCACATACTCAACCATCATTTAGTCTTTCACAATTTCTAACACTCGCACGATATTTATGTTTATGAAGTTTTGATCGGACACAGAGAAAGATAGGGGCTTATAGTTTTGCCTCCCAACTTTTTACCTCAAGGGTAATGTCAATAATAATGCGAAAGAACGTCACTTTATATTGCCACTTGTGATATGGACCTTTATTATGCAGTCCGTCGCTTTTATTTCTTTCACATCACAAGATCGTATAAAGCTTATTTTCTCCACACTAATAAATCATACATATTTAGAGAGCAATTTTTGTTGCTTGCAACGATGAGAACTTACTTGAAGGATCTTATCCATAGGTAGATATGGTGGACTCTCATGGCAACACTAGGTTTAAGGATATTTGGAAGCACAAGTAGTATCTCTACTTGGTGCAAAGAATTTGGCTAGCATGAGAGAGAAAGGCAAGCTCAACATGTTGGGATGATCCATGACAATATAATTTATCCTAGATGTGATAAAACATAACCCATTACAGTGTCTTCCTTGTCCAACATCAACTCTTTAGCATATCATACTTTAATGAGTGCTCACAATCAAAAAAGATGTCCAAGATAGTATATTTATATGTGAAAACCTCTCTTTCTTTATTACTTCCTATTAATTGCAACGATGACCAAAACTATGTTTGTCAACTCTCAACAACTTTTATTCATCATACTCTTTATATGTGAAGTCATTACTCTCCATAAGATCCATATGATCTCTTCATTTCTTTTTATTCTTTTTCTTTTATTCTATTCCCTCAAGATCATAGCAAAATAATCAAGCCCTTGACTCAACACTAATCTTTATTATATATAGCTCACGAACTCGATTACACAGAAGGATCATAAAGCAAAACTAAATAACTAGATCATACTAAAACTTTATTCTACTAGATCAAGATATTACCAAAAGGATCGAACTAAGAAAAACAGTAAAGATAAAATTGATGGTGATACGATACCGGGGCACTCCCCCAAGCTTGGCAGTTGCCAAGGGGAGTGCCCATACCCATGTGTTTATGTCTCCTTCTTTGTTGGTGAAGAAGGTGTTTGTGAAGATGGATAATCGCACATTGAGCGTAGGAGATCCTCCAATTTGCGGATAATGCCCTTGAGTGTGATGATATGCTCCTTCAACAAAATATTTTCACTTGTGAGATACTTGTTTTGAATGCGAGCTAACTCAATCATCTTGAAAGCTTCAATCTCCGTTGGGGTAAAGAGATTGTGATGAGATTGAAGGATGTCTTCTTCTACTACTGTCGGAACTTGATCCCCCATGGCCTTCTTGATCCCATCATCCTTGTTGATCTCTCCGGGCTCTTCTCTCTTCAGCTCTATCTTCATTAGCCAAGCATCGTTGCCCTCATTGTTGGAAGAGGAAGGAGAGGACATGATGCTTGGCCTTGACAACCCTGACAAAAAACAGCTCAAAACAAAAACAGAGGATATTTGCGTGATATGGTGGTCAAAACCTTTGGGGGATTATATAATGAATTTTACCGACCAAAAGAAGTATCGTGCAAGAAAACGGAGTCCGGAGGGCACACGAGGTACCCATGAGGCAGGGGGGGCGCACCCTCCACCCTCGTGTCCTTCCCGGACTACTTATTTTCCTATTTTCTTAAATATTCCAAAACGGAGAAAAAATGCTATTAGAACTATTTTTGAGTCGGTTTACTTACCATACCTCATACCTATTCCTTTTCGGAGTCTGAACGTTCTGGAAAGTGTCCCTTAGGTATTCCTCCAGGGTTACGGTTTCAATAACATTAGTTTCAACATTTATGGGATTACCTGATATATAATGTTTAATTCTTTGACCGTTCACCACCCTCGGATTTGTGCCTTTGAAGTTTTTGATTTTTATGGCACCGGAACGATAGACCTCCTCGATGATGTAAGGACCTTCCCATTTAGAGAGGAGTTTTCCTGCAAAAAATCTTAAACGAGAGTTTGTATAACAATACATAATAACCTACATTAAACTCACATTTTTGTATCCTTTTGTCATGCCATCTTTTAACCTTTTCTTTAAACAGTTTGGCATTCTCATAAGCCTGGGTTCTCCATTCATCAAGTGAGCTAATTTCAAAAATCCCCTTCTCACCGGCAAGTTTGAAATCATAATTGAGCTCTTTAATGGCTCAATATGCCTTATGTTCCATTCGAGAGGTAAGTGACATGCTTTCCATAAACCATTTTATATGGAGACATACCCATAGGATTTTTATATGCAGTTCTATAGGCCCATAATGCATCATCAAGTTTCTTGGACCAATTCTTTCTAGATCTATTAACAGTCTTTTGCAAAATTAATTTGAGCTCTCTATTGCTCAATTCTACTTGACCACTAGACTGTGGGTGATAAGGAGATGCAATTCTATGATTAACATCATACTTAGCAAGCATTTTACGGAAAGCACCATGAATAAAATGTGAACCACCATCAGTCATTAAATATCTAGGGACTCCAAACCTCGGAAAAATAACTTCTTTAAGCATCTTAATAGAGGTGTTATGATCAGCACTACTAGTTGGAATAGCTTCTACCCACTTAGTAACGTAATCAACAACAACTAAAATATGTGTATACCCATTAGAGGAAGGAAATGGTCCCATATAATCAAAGCCCCAAACATCAAATGGTTCAATAACAAGTGAATAATTCATAGGCATTTCTTGACGTCTACTAATATTACCAATTCTTTGACATTCATCACAAGACAAGACAAACTTACGGGCATCTTTGAAGAGAGTAGGCCAATAAAAACCAGATTGCAATACCTTATGTGTAGTTCTATCTCCAGCATGGTGTCCTCCATAAGCCTCGGAGTGACACTTGCGTAGGATCTGTTTTTCATGCTCACGTACACAATGCTACTATACCCATCTACTCCTTGTACTGTTACTATAGGCTGTTATACAATAAAGCACTCATTAAACATATCTCTCTCTCCTCGCGCACAAAACGTACCACCTGGTTTAAACCGATCAAGGCTAGCCAGTCCGACCGCTTAGATTGTCTAATATGACGCGATATTTCGTTGGTCTCGAAGACAAGACATTCCACACAGGAGCTCCAAAGGAATGAAACCTTCAGGAACGTGATTTTCTCAACGGAAGCAATCCAGGAGACTTGGAGTCTACATCTGGGAAGCTTCGAGGTGGCCGCGAGGCAGGGAGGCGCGCCTGCCCCCTGAGCGTGCCCCACCCTCGGGGGCCCCTCGTGGCTCCCCTGACCTACTTCTTCCTCCTATATATATATATCCATATACCCCAAACATCGAAGACGAGAATAGATCGGGCGTTTCGCTGCCAGAAGCCTCCGTAGCCACCGAAAACCAACCTAGACCCGTTCTGGCACCCTGCCGGAGGGGGCGGGGGAATCCCTCTTCGGTGGCCATCTTCATCATCCCGAGGCTCTCCATGACGAGGAGGGAGTAGTCCACCCTCGGGGCTGAGGGTATGTACCAATAGCTATGTGTTTGATCTCTCTCTCTCTCTCGTGTTCTTGAGGTGATACGATCTTGATGTATCGCGAACTTTGCTATTATAGTTGGATCTTATGATGTTTCTCCCCCTCTACTCTCTTGTGATGAATTGAGTTTTCCCTTTGAAGTTACCTTATCGGATTGAGTCTTTAAGGATTTGAGAACACTAGATGTATGTCTTGCATGTGCTTATTTGTGGTGACAATGGGATATCACGTGATCCACTTGATGTATGTTTTGGTGATCAACTTGCAAGTTCCGTGAACTTATGCATAGGGGTTGGCACACGTTTTCATCTTGACTCTTCGGTAGAAACTTTGGGGCACTCTTTGAAGTTCTTTGTGTTGGTTGAATAGATGAATCTGAGATTGTGTGATGCTTATCATATAATGATACCCACGGATACTTGAGCTGACATTGGAGTATCGAGGTGAAATTAGGGTTTTGGTTGATTTGTGTCTTAAGGTGTTATTCTAGTACGAACTATATGATAGATCAAACGGAAAGAATAGCTTCATGTTATTTTACTACGGACTCTTGAATATATCGATCAGAAAGGATGACTTTGAGGTGGTTTTGTACCCTACCATAATCTCTTCGTTTGTTCTCCGCTATTAGTGAGTATGGAGTGACTCTTTGTTGCATGTTGAGGGATAGTTATATGATCCAATTATGTTATTATTGTTGAGAGAACTTGCACTAGTGAAAGTATGAACCCTAGGCCTTGTTTCCTAGCATTGCAATACCGTTTGTGCTCACTTTTATCATTAGTTACCTTGCTGTTTTTATATTTTCAGATTACAAATACTCATATCTATCATCCATATTGCACTTGTATCACCATCTCTTCGCCGAACTAGTGCACCTATACAATTTACCATTGTATTGGGTGTGTTGGGGACACAAGAGACTCTTTGTTATTTGGTTGCAGGGTTGTTTGAGAGAGACCATCTTCATCCTACGCCTCCTACAGATTGATAAACCTTAGGTCATCCACTTGAGGGAAATTTGCTACTGTCCTACAAACCTCTGCACTTGGAGGCCCAACAACGTCTACAAGAAGAAGGTTGTGTAGTAGACATCAAGCTCTTTTCTGGCGCCATTGCCGGGGAGGTTAGCGCTTGAAGGTATATCTTTAGATCTTGCAATCGAATCTTTTTGTTTCTTGTTTTAGCACTAGTTTAGTTATATAAAAGAACATTTCAAATGGAAATTTGGATCTGAACAATGTGCAGAAATCAAAGCTTTCTAAGTATTTCAAATGCTTCTACACAATCATCATCAAAGAAAAAAAGAACATCTTTTTGTAAGATATTAGTAAGGGGCCGAGAAATTTTAGAAAAGTCCTTAATGAACCTCCTATAAAAACCGGCATGACCAAGGAAACTTCTTATACCTTTAATGTCCTTGGGACACGACATCTTTTCAATAGCATCAACTTTAGCTTTATCAACTTCAATACCTCTTTCAGAAATTTCAATTCAAGACAAGATTAGTTTCTTCACATCTCTGCAAAACTCGATCAAGGTTGCTTAAGCAATCATCAAGAAGTTCCTATAACAGAAATCATCCATGAAAACCTCAACAATCTTTTCACAAAAGTCAGAGAATATAGCAGTCATACATCTTTGAAAGGTAGCAGGTGCATTACATAAACCAAAAGGCATACGTCTATAAGCAAAAGGTACCGAAAGGGCAAGTAAAAGTTGTCTTTTCTTGATCCTCTTTTGACACAGGTATTTGAGAGAAACCAGAATAACCATCTAGAAGCAAAAATGTGTATGTTTGGATAATCTTTCTAGCATTTGATCAATAAAAGGTAAGGGTAATGATCCTTTTTAGTAGCTTTATTTAATTTGGAAATCAATTACCATTCTATAACCTGTAACAATTCTTTGGGATCAATTCATCTTTATCATTAGGAACAACAGTAATACCTCCCTTCTTAGGGACACAATGGACAAGACTTACCCACTGACTATCAGCAACGGGATAAATTATACCTGCCTCCAGAAGCTTTAGTATTTCTTTTCTTACCACTTCTTTCATCTTAGGATTTAACCGTCGTTGGTGATCAACAACCGGTTTAGCATCCTTCTCCAATTTTATTTTGTGCTGGCATAGAGTGGGACTAATGCCCTTAAGATCATCAAGAGTATATCCAATAGCAGCACGGTGCTTCTTTAGAGTTCAATAATTTCTTTTCTTCATGCTCTTAAAAGGTTAGCACTATATTAACAGGATATATCTCTTTCTCATCAAGATAAGCATATTTGAGAGTATAAGTAAAGGTTTAACCTCAAACATAGGATCACCCTTGGGTGGAGGAGGATCCTGTAGAATTTCAACAGGCAAGTTGTGTTTCAAAATAGGTCCTGTTTAAAGAATACTTCATCTATTTCCCTTCTTTCATTCATAAACATATCATTTTCATGGTCTAGCAAATATTGTTCTAAAGGATCAGTGGGAGGCACGGCAATAGAAGCAAGACCAATAATTTCATCTTTACTAGGAAATTCTTTATCATGGGGTTGTCTACGAAATTTAGCAAAATTAAACTCATGAGACATATCCCCTAAACCAGCAGAAACAATATCCTTATTGCAGTCTATCTTAGCATTAACAGTATTCAAGAAGGGTCTACCAAATATAATGGGACAAAAATCATCTTTTGGGGAACTAACAACAAGAAAATCAGCAGGATATTTGACTTCCCCACACAAGACTTCAACATCTCTAACAATCCCAACTGGTGAAATAGTATCTCTATTTGCAAGCTTAATTGTAACATCAATCTCTTCTATCTCAGCAGGTGCAATATCATGCATAATTTCTTTGTATAATGAATGAGGTATTGCACTTGCACTAGCACCCATATCACATAAGCCATGATAGCAATGACCTCCTATTTTAACAGAAATAGCAGGCATGCCTACAACAGGTCTATGTTTAGTTTTAGTATCAGGTCTAGCAATTCTAGCAGATTCATTGCAGAAGTAAATAACATGCCCATCAATATTATCGGCCAAGAGATCTTTAACCATAGCAACACTAGGTTCAACCTTAATTTGCTCAGGGAGTTTGGGTGCCTTAATATTACTTTTGTTAACCACAGTTGAAGCTTTAGCATTATCCTTTATTCTAACAGGGAAAGGTGGTTTCTCAATATAAGCAGTAGGAACAACAGGATCATTATAAGTGATAGTCTTTTCTTCAACTTTAATAGGTGCAACTACTTTTACTTCGATGGGAGGATTATATTTAAACCACTTCTCCTTAGGGAGATCAACATGAGTAGCAAAGGATTCACAGAAAGAAGCTACTATCTCAGAGTCAAGTCCATATTTAGTGCTAAATTCACAAAAAGCATCGGTATCAATAAAAGATTTAACACAATCAAACTTAGGTGTTATACCTGACTCCTTACCTTCGTCGAGGTCCCAATCTTCAGAATTGCGTTTAATTCTTTTCAATAAATCCCATTTGAATTCAATAGTCTTGATCATAAAAGATCCAGTACAAGAAGTATCGAGCATGGAGCGTTTACTAAGAGAAAGCCGAGCATAATTTTTTTGAATAATCATTTCTTTTGAGAGATCATGATTGGGGCATGAATATAACATTGACTTAAGCCTCCCCCAAGCTTGAGCGATGCTTTCTCCTTCGCGAGGCCAAAAATTATATATATTAATTACGATCACATGAACAAGATGCATAGGATAAAACTTCTGATGAAATTCCAATTTCAATCGTTTGTACTCATGATCCCAATATCATCACATAGGCCTAAACCATGTCAATGCATCTCCCTTCAAAGATAAAGGGAAGACCTTCTTCTTGATAACATCCTCGGGCATACCAGCAATCTTAAATAATCCACAAACTTCATACACATAGATTAGGTGCAAATCGGGATGTAATGTTCCATCACCTGTGAAAGGATTAGCTAGCAGTTTATCTATCATCCCGAAGGAATTTCAAAGTAAACATTCTTAGTAGGTTCAGTAGGTTGAGGAGCAACTCTTTGATCTACTGGTCGGGTGAAGATACCCCGAACAAGCCCCTCAAAGGATTATGTTCCATAGTAACAAATTATAGTAAATTTCAGCACACTATATAAAATTTTCCTTACCAAATTCCACCTACCAAAGGTGTTTCACTCCCTGACAACGGCGCCAGAAAAGAGTCTTGATGACCCACAAGTGTAGGGGATCTATCGTAGCCTTTTCGATAAGTAAGAGTGTCGAACCCAACGAGGAGCAGAAGGAAATGATAAGCGGTTTTTAGCAAGGTATTTTCTCCAAGCACTGAAATTATCGGTAACAGATAGTTTTGTGATAAGGTAATTGGTAACGGGTAACAAATAATAAAAGTAAATAAGGTGCATCAATATGGCCCAATCCTTTTTGTAGCAAAGGACAAGCCTGGACAAACTCTTATATAAAGTAAAGCTCTCCCGAGGACACATGTGAATTATCGTCAAGCTAGTTTTCATCACGTTCATATGATTCACGTTCGGTACTTTGATAATTTCATATGTGGGTGGACCGGTTCTTGGGTACTGTTGGGGATATTACTATTAAGTATAAACCGGCCATGAGGGGCCAGATTATGTTCACAAGGAGTTAGTCATGTTTGAAGCCCATGAAGGTAAAAGGGATGGCGCTTTACGGAGGAGATATGACAGGAAGGCCTAGGGCCCAAAAGCAATTAGGGCCCATACATGTATACCACCATATTATATGTAACTCATATTGTAAGACAAGGAAAGGTAGAAACCGAGCCGGACACATTTATGATCCGGCCTCGGGATTCTGTAAACCGCCGGGCGTCAATCTGTGTATATAAAGGGACGACCAGGCGGCGGTTTGGGGAGAAGAAACAATAACTCGGGAACCAGACAAAGCGGATTCGCTCCCTGGATATCGAAACCCAAGCAATTCCATCACAACTGGACGTAGGCTTTTACCTTCACCGTAAGGGGCCGAACCAGTATAAATCCTTGCGCCCCTTGTCCACTTTAACCCCTTTAAGCTAACCCGTCACGATGGCTCCACGACTAAGTCCTTTCACGAGTACATCTGTCGTGACAATCCCACAACAGTTGGCGCCCACCGTGGGGCTATTGCACGATGGTTTCGAGTTCTTGAAGGGCAGCTTCAAAGGACTCATCGGATACGCTGTGGGTCGGATGACTAAGAGTCGTCGCGGCAAGCTCTACATCGACGATGCAGGATGGAGCCCCGAGGACGGCTCAATTGAGTACGGGTACCGGGTCCCCTTTGGCGGAATTCACATCTTCATCGGCTAGATCGGTGAACCGAGCCCTGAGCCGGACATCTGCACCGACATCATCAAGACGGCTCAGCGTGCAAGATCCGCCTAGGTTCAGCCTGCCGTAAAGCGAGCCTTCGTAGGTGTCATCCATGGAGCGGAATATGAGGATAGATCGGCGCCTGGTGGCGAAACCGTTGTCTACTCTGATGACGAGTCTTCAACCGGAGAGACCGAGTCACTGTATCAGCTGCAGGATGGCCGGATTAGTGGTGGTTCCGATGGCAACAGTATTCCGGACCCCCTTGATCCGCCGAGTCGGGTCGCGGTCTTCATGGCCGGTACACAATCAGCGCCGCACTCTTCTACCGCCGCAGTAGTGATTTCTGGTTCAGCAGCATCAACACTAGTAGGAGCAGGGGGCTCTACACCGCCTCTAGCTTAGGTTTTGTCCGATTTGTTCGACGCTTTGGCAACATTGCTGGCAGCGGAGGTTGACACGGCAAACCGGGATCAACACAATGAGGAGATTGCAAAGGTGAAGGATCAGATAACTCAGGCTAAAGCGGACCTGGCGGCAGAGAACACCAGGATGGCTACAGAGCGGGCCGAGTTAGAGGCTCAAGCTTATCGACTTATGTTGGATCAGAGTGCGTCAGATGATGTCATGAGGAGAAGATACTGGTCACACCTTCTGCCGGTTTTTGAGGCAAGAAATCTCTTTAACACGCCAGGAGCAGGCACCAGTAACCAGCCAGTGGTAAACCGGGCAGAGGCGCCTGGGACCGGGGCACCGGTTCAGCCACGCGTGATGGATCCACCCCCTCAGCCTCGTCAAAACGATGTCCCATCACGACATGTCTCGACGCCTCCGGGTCATTACTCTAACCCGTTGGATAACATCGTTGCCGCCGCTTCATGATTGGCGGCTCTCCCAATTGATGGCGAGTCCCCAGTAGCAGTTGAAACACGACGAGCTAGGGAGCTCCTTCAGACGGCCTTGACTCAGCAGTATGCTTATTCATATAGCTGTGAAAGGATTCATTCTACTCCCCGCCCGAGCCGGAGCTACAACAGGCATATCGATGAACCGGCCGTATCAAGCAGTGTGCGGAATCGTAATCCGCCCCGTGGCCATAACCCGGCGGGTGGCGGTGGCAATGCTCAGGATGTAGTGGATCACGCTAGGGCACGTCGAGAGGCCGAGTTCACGGCATGAGGCCCGCCAACTCACTCCGGTTCGTCCAACAACGTCGGTGGAACCAGGGGTTACCTCTAGTTCTTTGGCGGTACCATGTCTCATCCCAGCACTGCGCAATGTACGGCTACCCAAGGATTTCAAAGGCCCACGCAAGGTGCCGAATTACACTGCCGATTTATCCCCTGAGTCATGGGTCGAGAGCTATGAGATGGCAATGGAGATGCTGGATGTGGACGAGGCGGCGTGTGCCAAATACTTTACCATGATGTTGGAGGGAACCGCTCGGACATGTTTGAAAAACCTGCCGGCCAATTCCATTGGATCGTGGGCCGAGTTAAGGGCCCGGTTCATCCAGAATTTCAAGGATACGTGCAAGCAGCCCATGTCAATCGTGGATTTAGCTGCTTGTGTCCAGGAGGAAGGAGAATCAACAACCCGCTAGGTGCGCCGGGTTTCGGAGATTTTGCATTCATTAGACCGCATCAACGCTGACATGGCAGTTTTAACATTGGAAGGCAATTGCCGGTTTGCACCTCTGAAGCTAAAGTTGGGACGGCTCAAATGCCATTGCAATGACATGGGAACGCTTATGGCGGCTCTGGTGAAGTATGCCGACTCTGATAGTACCAAGGACCCCGAGTCTAATGACGACAAGATTGGGAAGGGAAAGAAGAGCGGCAGCACCAAAGGGCAGCAGCATAACCCAGCAGGTCATGGGAACAACGGTAAACGCAAGGCGGATGATAGCTTGGACTTTATGGCTAACACCAACACCCAGGATAATGGTCAGCAGCGTAAGGGTAAACCGCCCCAGCGGGGTGGAGGGTCAGGCCCCAATCTTGAGCGCCTGTTAAATCAGCCTTGCCCAAAGCATGGATCAAAGGAGAGGCCAGCTACACATCTTTGGAAGGATTGCTTCATTATGCAGGAGTTCAAAAATTCAAATCTCTTTCAATACGACAATGGACCGCCTGGCGGTTAAGGAGGTGGTTTCCATGGGCCGGGTTATGGTGGTGGCAGTTCCGGTTCAGGATTCCAAGGCAACCAAACTGGACATGGCAATCAAAGTAGTCGGGGCAACCAGGGAGGTTATAACCATCAGGGGAATCAACAGCAGCAACAATCGGGTTATCAAAGCAATCCGAAGCAGTTGAATAGTGAGCAGTACCATGTCTTCACAACTAGCTTGTGTAAGCGCGATCAGAAGCTTCATAAAAGGGCCGTGAACTCCGTTGAACCGGCGGTACCTCGTTATCTGCGCTGGTTTGAACATCTCATTTTGTGGAGTCGAGAGGATCATCCACCCCGGGTTGATAATCCGGGTCATCTGGCCTTGGTAGTGACACCTCAGGTTGGGGGGTATAAGTTCACCAAGGTGCTTATGGATGGAGGAAGCAGTATTAATATCCTTTACTATGAAACTTTCCGTCGCATGGGATTGGCAGATAAGAATCTTAAACCGTCGAACACCATTTTTCATGGTGTTGTGCCTGGTAAATCAGCATACCCAGTTGGCAAGATAGCTCTAGAGGTTGCTTTTGGAGATGATCGTGATTCAAGGTCAGAGGTGTTGACTTTTGAAGTGGTGAAAATCAAGAGTCCATATCATGCCATGTTTGGACGGCCGGCTTATGCTAATTTCATGGCAAGGCCTTGTTATGTTTATCTACAGCTTAAGATGCCAGGTCATAAGGGGACCATCACAGTGCATGGGACCCAAAAGATTGCTTTGGAATGTGAAGAGGGTGATGCGACTAATGCTGAGTCGGTTTTTGCTACAGAAGAGCTGAAGTTTTATAAGGACAATGTTGATCCGGCAGATATGACTTCTCTGAAAAAAGCCAACTATAGAGCATGATCCGGCGTTGAAATTTAAATCGGCTGAGGAGACTAAGCTGGTTGACTTTGTTCCCGGCGATTCATCCAAGCAGTTCAGCATCAGCGCTAACCTGGATCCAAAATTGGAAAGCGCGCTCATCGGGTTCATCCGTGAGAATCGGGACATCTTTGCACGGAAGCCTTCTGACATGCCAGGTGTACCGAGGGAACACGCTGAGCACACTCTTAATATAGATCCTAAGTTTAAGCCGGTCAGGCAGTTTCTCCGCCGCTTCAACAAGGAGAGGCGTAAGGCTATTGGTGAGGAGGTAGCCCGGCTTTTGGCAGTAGGGCTTATCGTGGAGGTCTTTCACCCTGAGTGGCTAGCTAATCCATGCTGGTACTTAAAAAACGGCACTTGACGTATGTGTGTGGATTACACAGACTTAAACAAGGACTGTCCGGCTGATCCCTTTGCTCTCCCTCGTATCGATCAAATTATTGATGCTACGGCAGGTTGTGACCGTTTGTTTTTTCTGGATGGTTATTCTGGTTATCATCAGATCAAAATGGCAGTTAAGGACCAGGAGAAGACAACTTTCATAACTCCCTTTGGAGCCTTCTGCTATGTATCTATGCCTTTGGGGCTCAAGAGTGCCCAGGCGACTTATTAGCGCTGTGTCCAGAATTGTCTTCATAAACATATTGGGCGCAATGTTCATGCTTATGTGGATGATATTGTGGTGAAGTCCAGAAAGGAGGAAACATTGATAGATGACTTGAAGGAAACTTTTGATAACCTCTGGGTTTCTAAGATGATGCTTAATCCAGCCAAATGTGTCTTTGGTGTATCGGCAGGCAAGCTCTTGGGTTTTCTGGTGTCTAACAGGGGCATTGATGCTAATCCAGAGAAGATCACAGCTATCACATCTCTGGCTAAACTGGCGTGTATCAACGATGTTCAGCATTTGGCGGGCCGGATTGCAGCCCTAAGCTGGTTTATCAGTCGCCTTGGGGAGAAGGCTATCCCTTTGTATCAGATGCTAAAGAAAGCGGATGACTTCGTCTGGAGTGATGCTGCTGATAAAGCATTTGAGGACTTGAAGAGACAGTTAGCCAAGCCACCGGTCCTTGCGGCTCCGGTCGATAAAGAGCCCTTATTGCTATATGTGGCTGCTAATGCCCGGGCTATTAGTGTGGCTATTGTTCTGGAGCGCAAGGAGGCCGGAAAAGAGTATCCGGTTCAACGGCCGGTTTATTATATCAGCGAGGTGCTTATTAAGTTCAAACAGAGATACCCACATTGGCAGAAGCTGGTGTATGGGGTTTTCATGGCAAGCCGGAAGCTCAAGCATTATTTTCAGGGTCATCCTATCACAGTCGTCAGTTCAGCCCCCTTGGGAGATATCATCCAAAACAGAGAAGCAACTGACCGGATTGCCAAATGGTCTATTGAGCTTGGACCTCACGGGTTAAAATATACACCTCACATAGCAATCAAATCCCAAGCACTTGTGGACTTCATCAATTATTGGATAGAGTTGCAGGCACCGGAGGAAAAGCCAGACAACACTTATTGGACTATTCATTTTGATGGGTCCAGACAATTGGAGGGCTCGGGGGCTGGAGTCATATTAACTTCCCCACGAGGTGATAAGTTTTGTTATGTTCTTCGTTTAATGTTCCCTTGCACTAACAATGCAGCTGAGTATGAGGCCTTACTCCATGGTCTTCGGATGGCGAAGGAGATGAATTTAAGCCGGGTTAAGTGCTTTGGTGACTCGGACTTGGTGGCTCAACAGGTGTCTGGCACTTGGGATTCCAAGGATCCACTCATGGCGGCATATAGATGAGAGGTGGACACAGTGGCTGGTCATTTCAAGGGTTATCAGGTTGATCATATAGACCGACGAAAGAATGAAGCGGCAGATGCTCTAAGTCGCTTAGGCTCTCAACATAAACCGGTGCCACCCAATACCTTTCTAGATGTGCTCCATAATCTGTCAGTCAAGATACCTACGAAGGAGGATTTGGCTGTGCCTGACCCGGAGGCTCAATTGGTGGCGGCTCTTCACGTTATTCCGGATTGGACGGTCCCATACCTGGCATACATGAACCGGGGCGAGTTACCAGACGATGAAACTTTGTCCCGGCAGATAATCCGGTGATCCAAGTCAATGACCATTGTTAATGGGGAGCTGCATCATTGCAGCATAACAGGGGCGTTCCATCGTTGTGTGTCTCCTCAAGAAGGTTGTGAGATTTTGCGTGAGATCCACGAAGGAGATTGTGGTCATCACGCCGGTTCAAAATCCTTGGTGGCTAAGGCCTTTCGTCACGGCTTCTATTGGTTGACGGCTCATGCTGATGCTGAGGATTTGGTAAAGAGGTGTGACAGTTGTCAGAAGTTTGCACGCCATGCTCATGTTCCAGCTCAAGAATTAAGGATGATTCCAATCACTTGGACGTTTGCAACTTGGGGGCTGGATATGGTTGGACCCTTTAAGAGGTCCAAGGATAAGAAGACCCACCTGCTGGTGGCGGTTGATAAGTTTACCAAGTGGGTAGAGGCAGAGCCAGTCAGCAAGTGTGATGCGGCCACAGCGGTTCAATTCATCAAAAAGGTGATCTTCCGGTTTGGTTTTCCACACAGCATTATAACTGATAATGGTACTAATCTATCCAAGGGTGCTATGGAAGAATTTTGTCAACGTGAGCACATCCGGCTTGACATCTCATCAGTGGCTCCCCCCAATCTAATGGTCAATCAGAGAGGGCCAATCAAGAGATTTTGATCAAACCCCGGCTTATGGTTCCTTTAAAGCGGACGCCGGGTTGTTGGATGGAGGAGTTACCTTCTGTGTTATGGAGTATCAACACCACACCGAACAGATCTACGGGTTACACGCCTTTCTTCATGGTTTACGGAGCAGAGGCGGTTTTCCCTAGTGACATCTATCATGACTCGCCCCGTGTGGCGGCTTATGTTGAAGCTGATAATGAGAAAGCAAGTCAGGACTCACTGGACCTGCTTGATGAGGAGCGTGATCTTGCAGCGGCACATTCAGCGATTTATCAAAAAGATCTGCAATGTTATCACAGCCGCCGGGTTGAAACCAGAACTTTTCAAGAAGGCGATCTGGTGCTCCGGCTCATCCAGGATCAGACTGATATGCACAAGTTATCCCCACCTTGGGAAGGGCCTTTTGTGGTCAGCAAAAATTTGCACAATGGATCATACTACCTTATCGATGTTCGAGAGCACAAAGACTCACGTAAATCGGAGGAGGAGACCCATCGGCCGTGGAATATAGCTCATCTTCGGCCTTACTATACTTGAGCCACAGGCTCTTCTTATGTACATAATTGTGACAATGTATATATTATGATTAATATAATAAACCAGAGCCTCAGCTAAAGCGGCTTTTGTTTATAAAGCGGAGTTCTCCTGGTCTGGCTTATAATGCCACACATATAAAAGGAAATCACTAGGTGGCTTGGTCGTCTTCGAACCATAGCTATGCCTCTTGATCGGCTTAAGGCCGAAGGGAAATCACTAGGGGGCTTGGTTGTATTCGCACCATAGTTACACCTCTTGATAGGCTTCAGGCCAAAAGGAAATTATGTGGGGCCAAAGAGAGTGTTGCACCAGCACAACTCAAACATAGGCACTGACCGAGCACAGCTCAAATGTTGCTTGGGGGCTCTTTGCTTCTCAAAGAACAAAGAGTTCGCACCCTTGCAATAGGCTATCAAGACAGACTTGGAAGCCAGGTGTATTCACCTAAAACCCCGGGTTATCCTTCCTTTTTAAGTAAGCCACTCCGTCCAAGTAAACCTGGTATGACCCGTCGAACATTTGACAAGTCAATCTCATAGACCATGAACTTGTCAAAGTTAAAACGACGATTGGTTAAAGATTGATGTCCATCTTAAAAGGCTTTGAAAAATGGTTTAACTCAGTGGCCTGCTAGCCCATGAAAAGCCTCGATTTAGGGCCTGGCAGCCCATGAAAAGCCTTGCATATTATTCTTGTGTTTTTTGCAAAGTTTTCTTTCCTTTGATAAGATTCATAAATATTTTTCTGATAAACCGGCATTTATTAAAACCCGGCATGGCTTTCAACGCTAAGTTGTCAGTACATGATCAGTTATAATCCGACACTTATTGACCCGGTCTGGTTTTAACTACAAGTCATCAGTATTATATGGATAAACTGTTGTTTATCATAACCCGATACGGTTTTATCGTAAACTGGCAAACATGGAAGGAGTCATCAATACTCCAGATTGGTGTTATCACCCTTACTATAATAATCAATTGGTCAACCAACGAGGTGATTCAATGTAACAGGTATCATCTATTTTATATCTGGTTGTTTTTTATAGCCTTGGCTCTACACCTAGGCTATATATTTGGGCATCATGACCCGTCCAGTGGTAAACCGCCAGGACACTTTCAATCTCTTGTATGCAGGAACAAGTTAAAATATACCCACTGCGGATGATGCATATAATAGATCCCAAAAGCATGGCAAGTTATCAATATCAAGCAAAATAAGTATGCTCGATGGCATAACAGACAAGTGTTTGAACTAGCTTATTACAAGGTGCTTTAATGCCCACACAAAATAATTGTTTCAGCAAGAGTGGCAGGCTGCGACAGGCTAAAACCAGCCTCCGGTTTAGGACTCATCACCAGGACGACTTGAAGATTGGGGATCATCTTGCGTCGGTGCATCTTCCTCCTCCCTACCAAGTGGCTGAAAATCAATGGTTGCCCAGTCGATTCCAGTTAAGGCTTAGAACACGGCTTCTTCACTTATAAGGTTGGAAGGATCAATGTCAGGGGCATAAGTGTGCTTACGAATTGGCGGAACAAGATCTTCTGCATCATGTGTTGGCGCAGGATATCTTTTCTGATCAACATCATAAACCGGCTGATAATGAGAGAGATCCGTTTCTTCCGCCAATTTGCTTGCTAAAGGTCGCATTTCCCTTATCAGCCTTTGGAGATCGTCATTGTTAAATTCGGAACCGTCTTCTTTCACGCCAGGATAACCTTTGCCAATATCTGAAGGTTCAAGATATGGAATCCATGCCTTGGCCCGGATTAGCGCAGTCAGTGCGCCTGACCTTGCCGCTGATCTTTTAATTCATCCAACCGGGCAGGCAACATTGACAACTTTTCAATGGTTTATTTTGTCAAGGTTGGAGGAGGCTTGTTATGAGCAGCGGTGCAAATAGCCCGTTGAGCTCCGGAATATAACTGCTGTATCAAAGTATAGGCAACCTTCAGCTTCATCCGCATGTCAGAGCCTAGATGGGTAATGCAGGTCCCTGTGACATTGAAAGCATCAATAAACCGGTAACTGATGAGATAAAATGAATTGAAAAACATCAGCTGAGGATACTTACCAAATACAGCAGAGGTCATAGCGTTTATTTGCCGCTTTAAACCGGTCAGTTCTTCGACCACCGGTTTAAGGGTTGCTTCTGCGTCCTCGGCTCTCTTTGTTAAAGCAGCTTTCTCTGTGTCCCAATCCGCCCGTTCCTTCTTAAAGGTCTCCTTTAGCTTTTCCATAGCCGCTAAGGCATTGATCGGTTCCACCTTGGCTTTAGAAGCCTCCGCTTGCTAAGATTTAATGTTCTCTTGAAGATCAGCGGTTTGGGTGTCCTTTTTGCTCAGCTCAACATATAAAGAAAAGACATATCATCAGTGGGCCATATATATTTGAAGTACCAAGTACATAACAAGTTATGCACTTTGCACTTGGGGGCTAATGCCTATTTGCTTCATTATCAGAATTTTTTCAAGTCCCAAGTATAATACAAGCATTATTTTTGGTACTTGGGGGCTAATGTATGTCTGCTCAAAGTAACAGTGGTTAAATTCCCGGTTCACCTTGGAAAGATAAACCGGCCCTTAGGGACTACACAGGCGCAAAGTTGGTCTAAATAAGTATGCAGAGTTGAGATATTGCAAAGTCACGGTTTTTGATTGCCATCATAAATCGGCCCTTGAGGGCTACTAGAGTTGGTACTTACAATTGGACTTAAGAGATAAAAGGTTATGTAATTACCTCATAATGCTCCTTCATCAGATTCACTAAACCGGCTTCGTAGTCATGGTTTGTGTACAGACGGTTTAAAAAACCAGAATGGAGTTCCTGGGCGTTGAGGTGGGCATAGCTTGATAAATCAGTGCTCCATTTGCCTTTTCCCATAGCAGAACGTTCCTCCTTCGCGCTATGCTTTGATAATGCAACAGGGTTGCCAGGGGAGGTGTGGCCAACACCAGTAATGATAACATCATCTTCCTTGTCACCGACAGCATTCACTGGAGTTGACGGGATATTAGCATCTTTAACCGGACTAGACGGCCCATCATCAGTACGGACTGGGCTCATCAGTTTATCAGCATGGTCTGCTGCTTCAACTTCTACTTGTTCATCAAAATCATGATCTTGAGGGGGCGGATCATCCAAAATGGCGTCAGCATTTGGACCTTCCAGTTCTGGAGTTTTCTTTGGTTCAACAACCACATGATCGTCAGACGGTTTACTCGCCCGAGCCTTCTTGCTGGGTCTAGCCTTGGCTCTGAAAGGAAAAAGCTGCAAGGGTTAGTATAGCATGCAAGTATAAATCGTCAAAAGATTCAGTTAAAATACTTACCCAGCAACTGTCTTAAGAGGAGGGAGTTGTGTGGCCGTCGACTCGCCAGATGATGAATGAGGTGTTCCCTGATAATTTGAATCGGACAGATTAAGAGGTTGTCGGAAATAACCTTCCTTGGGATAAGAAGTATCAGAAGTGGATGAGACCTCAGGTCGACGTTTCTAAACCGGAGTGTTCGGTAAACCGGCCGAAGTGACTACTTGGCCGCTGTGCCGGGTTGTGCGACGAGGTTCCTGCTGCTGCTTCTTCAAAAGAAATTTTGGGTCCAAGTGAGCAAGGGTGTGAGGAAATTTTATTTTTTGGATTTTTTGACGGATTTTCTGTGTTGACGGAGTGTCTGAACCAGAGGGAAGAGTAATTACCTCTGCGTCATCAGCCTGGCTGCCTTCAGCGTCATCCTGATAATAATCATTGTCAATGAGGTTTATGAAAAGCAAACCAAGAGAGTCAAGTTCTACCTCTGAGTCCGGATTATCGAGGTCTTCGTCAAGATTTAGCCCGGCGGATTCAACCGCCTTCTTCTTGGCAGTCCTCTTGACCGCCTTCGTCTTAAGTCAAGGGGTTTTCATCATTTTTTCTTGAGGTTTCTTCTTCCAAAATGGGTCATCGCCCTGTTAAAAGAATTGACAAAAGTTATAGGAGATTACACAGATTAAGTACAAGCAGGAGTGAGGCAATGCTTACAGCTGGCGGTTTATTCAAAGTATAGTAGGGACTTAACCCGGTCCTGCTACAGACAGCCTCCGATTCATTCAGTATCTTCTTCACAGCTTCAGTAACTTCAGCTTCTGTCAGCTCAATATCAATATGATGTTGAGAGTCTTTTGAGTCACCAGTATACTCGCACATTAAACCGGGGCGACGTCTTAAAGGGAATATACTCCATGAAATCCAGCAGCGGACAAAATCAACTCCTGTTAGACCATTGGCCATAAAGGCTTTGAGCTTGGAGAGTTGTGGAGCATATGTAGCCCGTTCTTTGGTAGTCAGTCGTTGCGGAAATGGATGTGTGTTGGTAATCCGGTGAGGACGGTAACCCGGCAGAGGATTCTCATCATCAGGGGAGGTATCTTTACAATAAAACCAAGTCTTGTTCCAGTCTTTAGGATGGCTATGGAGTTTCGCATGAGGGAAACTGACATCTTTCCTCTTCTGAATTGAAACGCTGCCCAGTTCGGTATTGGGCCCGTCTACAAACTCAGTACGGCGGTTCAAATAGAAAAATTCCCGGAATATCTCAACAGTTGGCTCCTCTTGCAGGTATGCTTCACAAAATACTTGAAAGTCGTAAACATTGGACATAGAGTTTGGTCCAATGTCTTGAGAATGGATCTGGAAATTGGCAAGCACATCACGGAAGAACTTGGACCCGGTCGGTTTAAAGCCACAACTCATGTGATCAACAAACACTACTACTTCGCCATCTCTGGGGGTAGGAGGGTTTTCTGGACCAGGAACTCGCCACTAGGATTTCACTCTGCTTCGGTAAAGTGCCAATTCTGACAAATCCATCCAGTTGCTCTACAGTAACCCGAGAGGGGACCCAGTTACAGGCATAAAATTGTTAGGCCATTGCAAGTGAAGAGCTGGAAAAGATTAATGCCGGTTTATGATTCATGATTGAAAAAGCATAAAGCGCAACATGTTAAGAAAAAGGAATTCAAGCATGCAAAATTGTTAAACCGGAGGCTGATGCTGTTATAAATGGTAAAGCGACGGCGGTTTACAAGGGGACTAATGGCATATGACAGATTATCTTCTAAAAAGATAAACCGCCTACGCAGATGAGGAAGATACAGATCTGAGGCAAAACACGACTAAGTGAGGGAAAAAAGGTTTCACAAGTTCACATTAGCATTTTGGATCTACCACAGGCCAGGAAAAGAAGAAGACTTAGACCTAAAAAGTTAGTTCTGGAGCAGTTCGCAAAAGTCCAGATCGGTTTTTATATATAGAAGGCATGGGTTGATAGCCAAGATAAAGACTGCTATAGTTACCGCACGGAACGCATAAAATTTGATGTCTGCTATGTATGAACTAACGAAGAACAAGAGAAGAACACCATGAACCCGTGTGAACCCTAAGTGGATCTACAGAGGAAAGAGGGAAAGACTTACCGAAGTTGTTGAAGCAGCGGAGGTGCGCCGCGTTTTTCTGGTGCGATTAGGTTGATGCAGCGGCCGACGGTGAGGCAGAGGCAAAGCTCGAGGACGGTGAGGGCGCTCGGGTGCAGAGGCGTCACGAGGTGGAAGAAGAGATGAAGAGGCAGCAGGAGGGAAAAAAGGGATCCTCAGCCCTATTTATAAGGCAAAGAGATAAGCGACAGGCGTGGGAATCGAGGAGCCCAAAAAATGGATATATAACAAGGTTGTCGCCTCGATTGTTGGATGCTCATTAATAAAGGGCATCTTCGGCTTTAATGAACATGTGACGTCACAGCGGTTTACTACAAATCTGGAGGATGACGTCACAGCGGTTTACAAGATCTATGCGAAGGTGCAAAAGGAGGAATTTTTCAAAGTGTTGAAGATTGACATGAACAAGTTCAAATTAATCTGGTGCCTAATGTTTGAATATTACTATTAAGTATAAACCGGCCATGAGGGGCCGGGTTATGTTCACAAGGAGTTAGTCATGTTTGAAGCCCATGAAGGTAAAAGGGATGGCGCTTTACGGAGGAGATATGACAGGAAGGCCCAGGGACCAAAAGCAATTAGGGCCCGTAGATGTAAACCACCATATTATATGTAACTCATATTGTAAGACAAGGAAAGGTAGAAACCAAGCCGGACATGTTTATGATCCAGCCTGAGGATTCCGTAAACCGCCGGGCGTCAATCTGTGTATATAAAGGGATGACCCGGCGGCAGTTTGGGGACAAGAAACAATAACTCGAGAACCAGGCAAAGCGGATTCGCTCCCTGGCTATCGAAACCCAAGCAATTCCATCACAACTGGACGTAGGATTTTACCTTCACCGTAAGGGGCTGAACCGGTATAAATCCTTGCGTCCCTTGTCCGCTTTAACCCCTTTAAGATAACCCATCACGATGGCTCCACGACTATGTCCTTTCACGAGGACATCTGCCGTGACAATCCCACGACAGGTACTGCCCTTAATTGGACAAGCATCCCACTTATGATTAACCCCTATTGCAAGCATCCACAACTACAACAGAAGTATTAAGGTAAACCTAACCATAACATGAAACATATGGATCCAAATTAGCCCCTTACGAAGCAATGAATAAACTAGGGTTTAAGCTTCTGTCACTCTAGCAACCCATCATCTACTTATTACTTCCCAATGCCTCCCTCTAGGCCCAAACAATGGTGAAGTGTCATGTAGTCGATGTTCACATGACACCACTAGAGGGATGACAACATACATCTCATCAAAATATCGAACGAATACCAAATTCACATGACTACTTATATCAAGACTTCTCCCATGTCCTCAGGAACAAACGTAACTACTCACAAAGCATATTCATGTTCATAATCAAAGGGGTATTAATATGCATAATGGATCTGAACATATGATCTTCCACCAAGTAAACCAACTAGCATCAACTACAAGGAGTAATCAACACTACTAGCAACCCACAGGTACCAATCTGAGGTTTGGATACAAAGATTGGATACAAGAGATGAACTAGGGTTTGAGATGAGATGGTGCTGGTGAAGATGTTGATGGAGATTGATCCCCTCCCAATGAGTGGATCGTTGGTGATGACGATGGTGATGATTTCCCCCTCCCGGAGGGAAGTTTCCCCGGCAGAACAGCTCCGCTGGAGCCCTAGATTGGTTCCCGCAAGGTTCTGCCTCATGGCGGCGGAGTTTCGTCCCGTGAGCTTGCTTATGATTTTTTTCTGGACGAAAGACTCCATATAGCCAAAGATGGGCATCAGAGGGCCACCAAGGGGCCCACAAGGCAGGGGGGCGCCCAGGGGGGTAGGGCGCTCCCCCACCCTCGTGGACGGTGGGTGGCCCCCCTCTAGTACTTCTTTCGCTCAATATTTTTTATATATTCTGAAAATAATTCCCGTGGAGTTTCAGGACTTTTGGAGATGTGCAGAATAGGTCTCTAATATTTGCTCCTTTTCCAGCCCAGAATTCCAGCTGCCGGCATTCCCCCTCTTCATGTAAACCTTGTAAAATAAGAGAGAAAAGGTATAAGTATTGTGACATAATGTGTAATAACAGCCCATAATGCAATAAATATCGATATAAAAGCATGATGCAAAATGGACGTATCAATGAGTAAGAACTTGTAGCGTTGTTGTAGTTAATTATAGCTTCTAATGTTCAAGAATTTGGTTGTTGTCTCAGTACCAATTATTTCATGTGCACATTGATCTTTTTGAGAAGATATGTCATAATTAACATGTTTCTTCAGTTTTTCAAAATAAGCATTGGTGATTTTCTATGTTGCTATAAACCCATTTCCCGTACAATTGTTACTGATCTAGTTTTAAATATTATAGGATGAACGGAAGTGTTCTTACTTGGAGTGGGTTGATCAAGAGTGGCCACGGTCTTTGAAGATGTGCCTAACGAAGCTCTGGAGCATGTATGAGGAAGAGAACACACGTAGGCTTAGAGAAAGTCTTGTCAACGCTGAAGCATATTTCAAGATGCGGGATAAAAAGTTGAAGGTGGAGAATGAGCTCAGATTTTTTAAATCAGACTTTGCTAAGATGGCGTTGGCGAAGGAGGAGGCACTTTCCTAGTTGGCCCGTGCAAAACGGGTTCTTACTGAACTGAAAGCAGAGGTGGATAATACGAGCCTGGATGATCTCGATTAGGGAAATGAATATATTGTTCTTATGAAGTTGAACTAACTATATGTTGTACAGTGCTGTTTTCATGTAGCTACCGTACTGTGATGTTATAATATATTTATGTGCCTGATATGAAATTGGCAAACAGTTGTTCGATATGAAATGTGAATTTGCGTAATACTGGAATTATTAATTGTAAACTAATAAACCTGCTAAATGTGTCATGGATCTTTGCAAACGGTTCTAGCAGTAAAACCTCTTGCGATGGATAGCCCAATGCTGCACAGTTTTCTTCATCAAATCGTGTGTGATATAGTTGATAAAAGCAAACAGTTAACCAAGGAAGACCGTGTGTGATAGTTACACCTTTCAGACATGAGCCTACACATAAAACTGTGCGGGATGTACGTCCGAACGGAAACGTTTTCCTTGGATTGACTGTGTGGGATGTACATAAGAACGGAAATGCATTCCTTGGATTGACTGTGTGTGATATACATACGAACGGATATGTTTTTTTGGGATTCACCGTGTGGGATGTACATACCTATGGAAATGATTTTCTCGGATTACCATGTGGGATGTACGTACCTATGAAAATGATTTTCTCGGATTACCGTGTGGGATGTACATACCTATGGGAATGATTGGGTTTCGATGCCTCGCCCGATCACACACAGCCCCAGCCTGGGTCCCAGGAGGGCCTATCCCCGACGATTTTTGGGTCATGTGGGAAGGACACCCTATCGCACACACTCACTTGGTGACGGTTCCAAATGTCGTCGCGGAAAGGGGTTACAAACCATTTGTTTAGGACCGATGTGCACCAGTGCCAGTTTACATTTAGGCCTGTTAACGGACCAAGATGGCTGGGCCCATGATGCGGCCCATACATAGTGATTTGCATGATGGCCCGATTATGTATCGTAATTTTACGGTTTGGATGGTTTACTTTTTATGGAGCGAAGACAGGATATATATACAGTAAAATAACTGCAGCATCGTGAATAATAAAAAACCTAGACTATGCAATAAAGAAATTACGGCATATTACATCCACTCGACATCAAAGTTCGCAACTATGATAATAAAGCACAAGAAGACAGCAGATTACATACACTGGGCATCAAAGATCGCCACCAGTGCAAATAAACATGCTGACAAAATAATATACAAAACCGACAACACTTCAATAGAGTTCAAGAAAGGTTAGCCCTGCTCGGGAGCTGTAGCGCAAGCAGCTGAGAAAGCTGATGAGACTGCGCTTGTTTGACGCTTATATCCTCCTCACTCTGAAAGAGAAACAACCATACAAATGACATGTTCTGCACATATAAGTATTAGTGCTGACAATTCATCACATTTATTATTGGCGAATAAAGCGACACAATTTAAAATAGCATTAACACAATGTGGTATTGTTCAAGTGAAGACATGGCAGGAAATGATACTGTGAAGGAGTTGGCAGCTTCATGACACCACTGGATTACAGATCAAGAACTCATAAGTATCTATCGGCGTCTTAGGAACGGGGATACCCAGACATGCCTACCTGTGGCCCGTGGCGTGGCGCTACCGCCGTACCGGTACGACCCATCTTTATTAGCAACCACTCAAGACCATCGCGAGGGGCCAAGCCTCGTGAGGCGGACGACACAGGACCTCCTCAGGGGCAGCCTCACTAGCTGGCTCTCGAGGAGCGGAGATATCAAGGCGGAGGGCACCTCGCGAGGTTCGCGTGACGTGAGCAATGACGACCGAAGCCAGGCGGGCGCCAGCGGGCGTAGAGTGCCAGTTTCCTCTTTGGTGATAAAGAGGCAGGCACATGCGAGAAATCCCGAGGCATCAGGAAAATGTTTCCTTATCGATGCAACAAGACCAAGACTAGCAGGACGGCGGGACGAAAGTCACCGCGGAGCCCACAGCTGCATCACCACCAGAACCTTTGGGAGGCGAAGACCACCTTTTGTCAGGATAACTTGTACTAGTTGTCTCCCTTCAAAATTGGCCATTGTGGGATCCCTTCCTGCCTAACATTTGGGAAGAGGACCAGGGCCTCTATAAATAGGGCTAGCCACCACCATAGCAAGGATGGACGGATCATTCGGAACATCCTCAAAGACACCAGCTCATTGAGTTCAAGAACACCTCTCCTCAGGAGGTTGTTCATCCACTACACTAGTTCATCCCTAGCCCCCGAGGCAATCCACCACCACATTGGAGTAGGGTATTACACCACAACGGTGGCATGAACCAGTATAAACCATCGTGTCTCTTGTTCCTTGGGTTTGGCGAGCTAGGCCATGAGATCGTTGCGAGAGCGAGCTAGGAAGTGAGAGATCTTCATGCGCACCCCAGAGTTCGAACCTCAAGGGTTTGCCAGAACCCTGAATCTGACATTTGGCGCACTAGGTAGGGGTGTGCCGAAGCTTTCTTCTCCATCGACTGACCCGCCGTTGCCCCGCGACTCCAATGTCTGATGGTCCGAGGACCCAAGCCGACCACTGGGCAGCCTGGCCTGCCCGGGCGCCGACATCTACTCCAGAAGACCTCAACTCCGTGCTCCAGGCAGCCCGCACGCCTCCCAACACCCGAGGGCGTGGCAGCGCGGGCTGGCGCTCGCCTCCCTTGCGCCGCGGCGCACGCGTGCAGCTGTGCGATCCCCAGGTTACGCTGCGGTGATAACCCACAAGTATAGGGGATCACAACCGTTTTCGAGGGTAGAGTATTCAACCCAAAATTTATTGATTCGACACAAGGGGAGCCAAAGAATATTCTCAAGTATTAGCAGCTGAGTTGTCAATTCAACCACACCTGGAAACTTAATATCTGCAGCAAAGTGTTTAGTAGCAAAGTAATATGATAGTAGTGGTAACGGTAGCAAAAGGTAACCATATCAAAAGTAATGTTTTTGGTATTTTGTAATGATGATAGCAATAGCAACGGAAAAGTAAATAAGCGAAGAACAATATATGGAAAGCTCGTAGGCAATGGATCGGTGATGGAGAATTATGCCGGATGCGGTTCATCATGTAACAATCATAACATAGGGTGACACAGAACTAGCTCCAATTCATCAATGTAATGTAGGCATGTATTCTGAATATAGTCATATGTGCTTATGGAAAAGAACTTGCATGACATCTTTTGTCCTACCCCCCCCCCCCCCCCCCGTGGCAGCGGGGTCCTAATGGAAACTAAGGGATATTAAGGCCTCCTTTTAATAGAGTACCGGAACAAAGCATTAGCACATAGTGAATACATGAACTCCTCAAACTATGGTCATCATTGGTAAGTATCCCGATTATTGTCACTTCGGGGTTAACGGATCATAACACATAATAGGTGACTATAGACTTGCAAGATAGGATCAAGAACTCTCATATATTGATGAAAACATAATAGGTTCAGATCTGAAATCATGGCACTCGGGCCCTAGTGACAAGCATTAAGCATAGCAAAGTAATAGCAACATCAATCTCAGAACATAGTGGATACTAGGGATCAAACCCTAACAAAACTAACTCGATTACATGATAGATCTCATCCAACCCATCACCGTCCAGCAAGCCTATGATGGAATTACTCACGCACGGCAGTGAGCATCATGAAATTAGTGATGGAGGATGGTTGATGATGACGATGGCGACGGATTCCCCTCTCCGGAGCCCCGAACGGACTCTAGATCAGCCCTCCTGATAGGTTTTAGGGCTTGGCGGCGGCTCCGTATCATATAACGCGATGAATTCTTCTCTCTAATTTTTTTCTCCTCGAAAGCAAATATATAGAGTTGGAGTTGAGGTCGGAGGAGCTCCAGGGGGCCCACAAGGTAGGGGGCACGCCCTAGGGGGGCAGGCGCGCCCCCACCCTCGTGGATAGGTGGTGCCCCCCTAGTCTTCATCTTTTGCAAGGATTATTTATTATTTCCGAATAGATGTTCCGTGAAGTTTCAGGTCATTCCGAGAACTTTTGTTTCTGCACATAAATAACACCATAGCAATTCTGCTAAAAACAGTGTCAGTCCGAGTTAGTTCCATTCAAATCATGCAAGTTAGAGTCCAAAACAAGGGAAAAAGTGTTTGGAAAAGTAGGTACGATGGAGACGTATCAACTCCCCCAAGCTTAAATCTTTGCTTGTCCTCAAGCAATTCAGTTGATAAACTGAAAGTGATAAAGAAAAACTTTTACAAACTCTGTTTGCTCTTGTTGTTGTAAATATGTAAAGCCAGCATTCAAGTTTTCAACAAAGATTATGACTAACCACATTCACAATAATGCTTAGGTCTCAAGTTTACTCATATCAATGGCATAATCAACTAGCTTGCAATAATAATAAATCTCGGATGACAACACTTTCTCAAAACAATCATAATATGATATAACAAGATGGTATCTCGCTAGCCCTTTCCGAGACCGCAAAACATAAATGTAGAGCACCTTTAAAGAGCAAGGACTGACTAGACATTGTAATTCATGGTTAAAGAGATCCAATCAAGTCATACTCAATGTAAACTAACAATAATCAATGCAAATGACAGTGGTGCTCTCCAACTGGTGCTTTTTAATAAGAAGATGATGACTCAACATGAAAGTAAATAGATAGGCCCTTCGCAGAGGGAAGCAGGGATTTGTAGAGGTGCGAGAGCTTGGTTTTGAAATAGGGATGAATAATATTTTGAGCAGTATACTTTCATTGTCAACATAACAACGAAGAGATGGCAATATCTTCCATGCTACACACATTATAGGCGGTTCCCAAACAGAATGGTAAATTTTATGCTCCCCCTCCACCAACAAGCATCAATCCATGTCTTGCTCGAAACAACGACTGCCTCCAACTAACAAGAGTCCCAGGGGGAGTTTTTTTTGCAATTATTTTGATTTGATTTGCATAAAGCATGGGACTGGGCATCCTAGTGACCAGCCACTTTCTCGTGAGTGAGGAGCGGAGTCCACTCCTCTTGAGAATAACCCGCATAACATGGAAGATACGGATAACCCTAGTTGATACATGAGTTATTCGAGCATACAAAACAGGATATTTATTGGAAGGTTTAGAGTTTGGCACATACAAATTTACTTGGAGCGGCAGGTAGATACCGTATATAGGTAGGTATGGTGGACTCATATGGAATCACTTTGGGGTTTATGGAGTTGGATGCACAAGCAGTATTCCCGCTTAGTACATGTGAAGGCTAGCAAAAGAGTGGGAAGCGACCAGCTAGAGAGCGACAACAGTCATGAACATGCATTAAAATTAATCAACACCGAATGCAGGCATGAGTAGGATATAATCCACCATGAACATAAATATCGTGAAGGCTATGTTGATTTTGTTTCAACTACATGCGTGAACATGCGCCAAGTCAAGTCACTTAAATCATTCAGAGGAGGATACCACCCTATCATACCACATCACAACCATTTTAATAGCATGTTGGCACGCAAGGTAAACCATTATAAGCTCCTAGCTAATCAAGCATGGCACAAGAAACTATGATCTCTAGTTGTCATTGCAAACATATTTATTCATAATAGGCTGAATCAGGAACGATGAACTAATCATATTTACAAAAACAAGAGAGGTCGAGTTCATACCAGCTTTTCTCATCTCAGTCAGTTCATCATATAATCATCATTATTGCCTTTCACTTGCACGACCGAATGATGTGGATAATAATAAGAGTGCACGTGCATTGGACTAAGCTGGAATCTGCAAGAATTCAATAAACAGGAGAAGACAAGGCAATATGGGCTCTTTTGTCAGATCAACAATAATGCATATAAGAGCCACTTCAACAATTTAATTATGGTCTTCTCCTATCGACCCCCAAAGAAAAGAAAAGAAATAAAACTATTTACACGGGAAAGCTCCCAACAAGCAAAAGAGGAACAGTAAATCTTTTTGGGTTTTCTTTTTAATTACTACTACAAGCATGGAAATTAAAACTAGCTAAAAGCTACAACTAAATATTTTTTGGTTTTTCTTAAGGTTTATTAAACACACAAGAAGAAAGCATAAAAAGGAAAATAAACTAGCATGGAAATTACAATGAAAAAGTATGAGCACCGACATCTAGCAATGAGTGTGTGAACATGAATATAATGTCGGTGGGAAATGCGTACTCCCCCAAGATTAGGCTTTTGGCCTAAGTTGGTCTATGGTCATGGCTGGCCTGGCGAATATCCATATTAATAGTTGGGGTCATACTGCGATGCAGCGGCTATCGCCTCCTGAGCTGCAGCGTGGCGACGAGCGGCCTCCGCCATCCTCTCATACTCATTTGCCTCCTATCTGGTAATAACATATCTTCCTTTTGCTTGATAATCAAAGAAGGCAGGAGCAGGGAGAGTAATACGGATAGCACGACGTCTGTCAAAGATTAAATGATACTGGAGAGGTGATTCATTCCTCTCGACAAACTGGTGGTGAACCATAGGATTAAAGTCTAGGTAAGCAGGAGGTAATTCAATATCATCATTATGTATAGTTACACCAAGAAAATCACCTAAGCGGGTTGCATAAATTCCACCAAAGAAATCTCCATTAAATCTATTCAGATGCAACCTACGTGCAACAATGGCTCCCAAATTATAAGATTTAACTCCCAACACAACACTCCTAAGAATACTGAGGTCAGGGACACACATGTGACATGCGTCATCTTTACCATTAATGCATCTACCTATGAAGAGAGCAAAATAATGTATAGCAGGAAAATGAATGCTCCCTATGGTAGCTTGTGTTATATCTCTATATTCCCCCACAGTTATACTTGCAAGAAAATCTCTAAATTCAGATTTGCGAGGTTCCCTGATACTACCCCATTGTGGAAGTTTGCAAGCAGTGGTAAAATCCTCTAAGTCCATAGTGTAAGAATTTTCATAAAGATCAAACAGGACAGTTGGAGAATTACGTGAAGATGAAAATTCAAACCTCCTCACAAAGGAACTAGTGAGATAGTGGTACTGACGGCATTTTTCTTCCTCGAAGCTCACAAGATCAGCGTTATGCAAATATGCGTTAAATTCTTCCTTAATTCCCGCTCGATCCATAAAGTTTTCCGAAGGCCATTCATAAGGATGCACTGGAGCGTTTCTTGGTGGCTCATCACCAGCATCATGCATTGCAAGCCTGGGCTCTTGTTTCCTTGAAGAGCCCCCTTGGTACATTTTCCTAAACATATTTCTTCCTCTGAAAAATTTCTGAAATTTTTAGTAACTTCAAAATAAAAGTGAACCAAACTCAATAATATTGATAGCAATTACTCCTACAAGTGCTTAGAGCCTATATCATGCATCAAAACTACTTTTAACCATATAAATTTGACATGCAAGCTCAAGAACAGGGTCACCTAAGCAGCACAAATTTGCAATGAATAAAGCACAAGAACAAAAACTAATTGGACCAATGGAGGAGTCACATACCAAGGAACAATCTCCCCAAGAAGTTTTGTGAGAGGTGCTTTAAGCAAGGAGATCGAAAATGGCAGAAAAATGAGCTTGGACTCGGGTTTGAGCTGGATATTCGTGTTTGTGGGAGGAAGAAGGAGTGTGTGGGTGCAGGAATAAGTGGAGGAGGGCCACCGTGGGCCCATGAGGCAGGGGGTGCGCCCAGGGGGTAGGGCGCGCCCTCCACCCTCATGGCCAGGTGGATGCCCCCCTGCTGTGTTCTCAGTGCCAAATATTCTCAAATATTCCAGAAAAATCATATTTAAATTTCAGGGCATTTGGATAACTTTTATTTTTAGGGTATTTTTATATTGCATGGATAATTCAGATAACAGACAGAAAATACTATTTTTATTTTATTTAAAATAAATAACAGAAAGTAAAAGTAGGGTACAGAAGGTTGTGCCTTCTAGTTTCATCCATCTCATGCTCATCAAAAGGAATCCACTAACAAGGTTGATCAAGTCTTGTTAACGAACTCATTCCGAATAACATGGAACCGGAGAAATTTTGAATAACACTATGTTACCTCAACGGGGATATGCACATTCCCAATAATAAGAATATCATATTTCTTCTTGACAGTAGGAAGAGGAAATTCAAAACCTCCAAATATAATCGATGGAATTTTTCCAATAGAGTTGATACTATGAACTTGAGGTTGTTTCCTCGGAAAGTGTACCGTATGCTCATTACCATTAACATGAAAAGTGGCATTGCCTTTAGTGCAATCAATAACAGCCCCTGCAGTATTCAAAAAGGGTCTTCCAAGAATAATAGACATACTATCGTCCTCGGGATATCAAGAATAACAAAGTCCGTTAAAATAGTAACGTTTGCAACTACAACAGGCACATCCTCACAAATACCGACATGTATAGCAGTTGATTTATCAGACATTTGCAAAGATATTTCAGTAGGTGTCAACTTATTCAAATCAAGTCTACGATATAAAGAGAGATGCATAACACTAACACCGGCTCCAAGATCACATAAAGCAGTTTTAACATAGTTTCTTTTAATGGAGCATGGTATAGTGGGTACTCCTGGATCTCCAAGTTTCTTTGGTATTCCACCCTTAAAAGTATAATTAGCAAGCATGGTGGAAATTTTAGCTTCCGGTATCTTTCTTTTATTAGTAACAATTTCTTTCATGTACTTAGCATAAGGATTCATTTTAAGCATATCGGTCAATCGCATACGCAAAAAGATAGGTCTAATCATTTCAGCAAAGCGCTCAAAATTCTCATCATCCTTTTTCTTGGATGGTTTGGGAGGAAAAGGCATGGGTTTCTGAACCCATGGTTCTCTTTCTTTATCGTGTTTCCTAGCACCAAAGTCTTTCTTATCATAACGTTGATTCTTTGATTGTGGGTTATCAAGATCAACAACGGGTTCTATTTCTATATCATTATCATTACTAGGTTGAGCATCATCATGAACATTATCATTAACATTATCACTAGTTTCAAGTTCATTACCAGATTGTGTTTCAGCATCAGAAATAGAAATATCATTTGGATTCTCAGGTGTATCAACAATAGGTTCACTAGAAGCATGCAAAGTCCTATCATTTTTCTTTTTCTTCCTTTTAGAAGAACTAGGTGCATCTATATTATTTCTCTGAGAATCTTGCTCAATCCTTTTAGGATGGCCTTCAGGATACGAAGGTTCCTGAGTCATTTTACCACCTCTGGTCATAACTCTAACAACATTATCATTATTCTTACTATTCAATTCATTGAGCAAATCATTTTGAGCTTTAAGTACTTGTTCTACTTGAGTGGTAACCATAGAAGCATGTTTACTAATAAGTTTAAGTTCACCTTTGACATTAGCCATATAATCACCCAAGTGCTCAAGCATATTTGAATTGTATTTCAATTGTCTACCAAAATAAGCATTGAAGTCTTCTTGCTTAACCGTAAATTTATCAAACTCATCTAAGCATGGGCTAGCAAACTTAGTAAATGGGATTTCAGCTTTATCATATCTATAGAGAGAATTTACCTTTACTACCTGTGTCGGGTTATCAAGACCATGTATTTCTTCAATAGGTAAAGGATTAAGATCATATGTTTCTTCAACAGGCGGTAAATTAAGACCGTGTATTTCTTCAATAGGAGGTAAATTCTTAACATCTTCAGCTTTTATACCTTTTTCTTTCATAGATTTCTTTGCCTCTTGCATATATTCAGGACTGAGAAATAGAACACCTCTCTTCTTCGGAGTTGGTTTTGGAATAGGCTCAGGAGCTGGCTCAGGAAGTGTCCAATTATTTTCGTTTGTCAACATATTATTCAATAGAATTTCATCTTCATCCGATGTTCTTTCCCTGAAAACAGAACCAACACAACTATCCAGGTAATCTCTGGAGGCATCGGTTAGTCCATTATAAAAGATATCAAGTATTTCATTTTTCTTAAGAGGATGATCAGGCAAAGGATTAAGTAATTGGAGAAGCCTCCCCTAAGCTTGTGGGAGACTCTCTTCTTCAATTTACATAAAATTATATATATATATATCCCTTAAGGCAGCTTGTTTCTTATGAGCAGGGAAATATTTAGCAGAGAAGTAATAAATCATATCCTGGGGACTACGCACACAACCAGGGTCAAGAGAATTAAACCATATCTTAGCATCACCCTTTAATGAGAACGGAATACTTTAAGGATATAAAAGTAGCGAGTTCTCTCATCATTAGTGAACAGGGTGGCTATATCATTTAATTTAGTAAGATGTGCCACAACAGTTTCGGATTCATAGCCATGAAAAGGATCAGATTCAACCAAAGTAATTATATCAGGATCAACAAAGAATTCACAACCCTTATCAGTAACAAAGATAGGTGAAGTAGCAAAAGCAGGGTCAGGTTTCATCCTAGCATTTAGAGATTGCTTATTTTAGCTAATAACCTCTTAAGTTCATAACTATCTTTGCAAGCTAAAATGGCTAAAGAAGCTTCTTTATCAAAAACATAACCCTTAGGAATAACGAGCAAGTCTTCATCATCACTTTCATCAATATTATCAGATTCAATATTTTCATTGTCTCTAACCCTAGCAAGTTGTTCATCAAGAAATTCACCAAGTGGCATAGTAGTATCAAGCATAGAAGTAGTTTCATCATAAGTATCATGCATAGCAGAAGTGGTATCATCAATAACATGTGACATATCAGAACGAATAGCAGAAGTAGGTTTAGGTGTCGCAAGCTTACTCAAAACAGAAGGTGAATCAAGTGCAGAGCTAGATGGCAGTTCCTTACCTCCCCTCGTAGTTGAGGGACAAATCTTAGTTTTTGGATCTCTCAAGTTCTACCAAAATAAGCATTGAAGTTTTCTTGCTTAACCATAAATTTATCAAACTCATCTAAGCATGGGCTAGCAAACTTAGTAAATGGGATTTCAGCTTTATCATATCTATAGAGAGAATTTACCTTTACTACCTGTGTCGGGTTATCAAGACCATGTATTTCTTTAGTAGGAGATGGATTAAAATTATGCATTTCTTTGACAGGCGGTAAAATAAGACCATGTATTTCTTCAATAGGAGGTAAATTCTTAACATCTTCAGCTTTAATACCCTTTTCTTTCATGGATTTCTTTGCCTCTTGCATATCTTCTGGACTGAGAAATAGAACACCTCTCTTCTTCGGAGTTGGTTTAGGAATAGGCTCAGGAAATGTCCAATTATTTTCATTAGTCAACATATTATTTAATAGAATTTCAGCTTCATCCGGTGTTCTTTCCCTGAAAATAGAACCAACACAACTATCCAGGTAATCTCTGGAAGCATCGGTTAGTCCATTATAAAAGATATCAAGTATTTCACTTTTCTTAAGAGGATGATCAGGCAAATCATTAAGTTATTGGAGAAGCCTCCCCCAAGCTTTTGGGTGACTCTCTTCTTCAATTTGCACAAAATTATATATGTCCCTTAAGGCAACTTGTTTCTTATGAGCAGGGAAATATTTAGCAGAGAAGTAATAAATTATATCATGTGGACTACGCACACAACCAGGATCAAGAGAATTAAACCATATCTTAGCATCACCCTTTAATGAGAAAGGAAATATTTTAAGGATATAAAAGTAGCGAGTTCTCTCATCATTAGTGAACAGGGTAGCTATATCATTTAATTTAGTAAGATGTGCCACAATAGTTTCAGTTTCATAGCCATAAAAAGGATCAGATTCAACCAAAGTAATTATATCAGGATCAACAGAAAATTCATAATCCTTATCAGTAACACAGATAGGTGAAGTAGCAAAAGTAAGGTCAAGTTTCATTCTAGCATTAAGGGGTTGCTGCTTCCATTTAGCTAATAACCTCTTTAGATCATATCTATCATTGCAAGCAAGTATAGCTCTAGCAGATTCTTCATCCAGAACATAACCCTCAGGCACAACAGGTAATTCATATTTATTAGGGGGGGAGTCTTTATCATCAATTTCATCAATATTATCAGTTTCAATAATTTCATTCTCTCTAACCCTAGCAAGTTGTTCATCAAGAAATTCACCAAGTGGCACAGTAGAATCAAGCATAGAAGTAGTTTCATCATAAGTATCATGCATAGCATAAGTGGCATCATCAATAATATGCGACATATCAAAATCATTAGCAGAAGCAGGTTTAGGTGTCGCAAGCTTACTCAAAACAGAAGGTGAATCAAGTGCAGAGCTAGATGGCAGTTCCTTACCTCCCCTTGTAGTTGAGGGATAAATCTTGGTTCTTGGATCTTTCAACTTCTTCATAATGATAAGCAGATATAAATCCCAAGTGACTCAAAGAATAGAGCTATGCTCCCCGGCAACGGCTCCAGAAAATAGTCTTGATAACCCACAAGTATAGGGGATCGCAACAATTTTCGAGGGTAGAATATTCAACCCAAATTTATTGATTCGACACAAGGGGAGCCAAAGAATATTCTCAAGTATTAGCAGCTGAGTTGTCAATTCAACCACACCTGGAAACTTAATATCTGCAGCAAAGTGTTTAGTAGCCAATTAATATGATAGTAGTGGTAACGGTAGCAAAAGGTAACAGTAGCAAAAGTAATGTTTTTGGTATTTTGTAATGATGATAGCAATAGCAACGTAAAAGTAAATAAGCGAAGAACAATATATGGAAAGCTCATAGGAAATGGATGGGTGATGGAGAATTATGCCGGATGCGGTTCATCATGTAACAATCATAACATAGGGTGACACAGAACTAGCTCCAATTCATCAATGTAATGTAGGCATGTATTCCGAATATAGTCATACGTGCTTATGGAAAAGAACTTGCATGACATTTTTTGTCCTACCCTCCCGTGGCAGCAGGGTCCTAATGGAAACTAAGGGATATTAAGGCCTCCTTTTAATAGAGTACCGGAACAAACCATTAGCACATAGTGAATACATGAACTCCTCAAACTATGGTCATCACCGGTAAGTATCCCGATTATTGTCACTTCGGGGTTAACAGATCATAACACATAATAGTTGACTATAGACTTGCAAGATAGGATCAAGAACTCTCATATATTGATGAAAACATAATAGGTTCAGATCTAAAATCATGGCACTCGGGCCCTAGTGACAAGCATTAAGCATAGCAAAGTCATAGCAACATCAATCTCAGAACATAGTGGATACTAGGGATCAAACCCTAACAAAACTAACTCGATTACATGATAGATCTCATCCAACCCATCACCGTCCAGCAAGCCCACAATGGAATTACTCACGCATGGCGGTGAGCATCATGAAATTGGTGATGGAGGATGGTTGATGATGACAATGGCGATGGATTCCCCTCTCCGGAGCCTCGAACGGACTCCAGATCAGCCCTCCCAAGAGGTTTTAGGGCTTGGCGGCGGCTCCGTATCGTCAAACACGATGAATTCTTCTCTCTGAATTTTTTTCTCCCCGAAAGCAAATATATAGAGTTGGAGTTGAGGTCGGAGGAGCTCCAGGGGGCCCACGAGGTAGGGGGCACGCCCTAGGGGGGCAGGCGCGCCCCCACCCTCGTGGACGGGTGGTGGGCCCCCTAGTCTTCATCTTTTGCAAGGATTTTTTTATTTTCGAATAGATTTTTCGTGAAGTTTCAGGTCATTCCGAGAACTTTTATTTCTGCACATAAATAACACCATAGCAATTCTGCTAAAAATAGCGTCAGTCCAGGTTAGTTCCATTCAAATCATGCAAGTTAGAGTCCAAAACAAGGGCAAAAGTGTTTGGAAAAGTAGATACGACGGAGACGTATCATGCGGCAACGGCACCACACACCCAACGGGAGTAGGCGAACATGCGAGCCGCGCTCATTATGGCACGGGAGCTGCTGCGGTGCATAATGGCGGAGAGCGGCCACGATGCACTACTGGAGTGAGTCACCGAACTACTGGATGCCATCTGCAGGGGTATGCCGCCCTTCTGCTCCTTGACCACACCGCAGGTTGTGGCGGAAGGGGGCACAAGGCCCGGGCGAGCCCGCATGTCGGATTACGGGTTCCGACAAACCCTTGAGGTTCGAACACTTGGGTGCACACAAAGATCTCTCTCCCCCGCAAGCCCACTCTTGCAACGATCTATCAGCCTAGCTCACCAAACCCGAAGAACAAGGGCCACAGGGGTTTATACTAGTTCGGGCCACCATCATGGTGTAATAACCTACTCCAGTGTGGTGTGGTGGATCGCCTTGTAGGCTGAGGATGAACAAGTACAATGGATGAACAACCTCTTGAGGAGAGGTGTTCTTGAGCTCGATGAGCTTGTGTGTGTGTGGATGGTCTGGTCATCCGTCCTCCTCTATGGTGGTGGCTAGTCCTATTTATAGAGGCCCTAGTCCTCTTCCCAAATATGGGTGGGAAGGGATCCCACAACGACCAATTTGAAGGGGGACAACTAGTACAAGCTATCCTGACAAAAGGTGGTCTTCGCCTGCCAAAGGCTCTGGTGGTGACGCCGTCATGGGCTCCGCGGTGACCTCCGTCCTGCCGTCCTGCTGGTCTTGGTCTCGTTGCACCAATATGGAAAACTTTGCCTAATTGCTTAGGAATCCTCGCCCACGCGTGCCACTTTAGCACCAAAGAGGCAACCAGTACTTTGCACCCGCTGGCGCCCGCCTGGCCTTGGTCGTCATGGCTCACGTCACGTGCTCCTCGCGAGGTGCCCCTTGCATAGATATCTCCGACCCTCGGGAGCCAACCTAGGGAGGTTGCCCCTGAGGAGGTCTTGCGTCATCTGCCTCACGAGGCTTGGCCCCTCGCGAGGGTCTTGAATGGTTGCTGATGAAGAGGGTCATACTAGGCCACTGGTGGAGCCACGCCTTGGGCCACAGGCAGGCAAGTCTGGGTACCCCCATTCCCAGGACGCCGACAGCAGCCCTCGGGCCCAAGGCGCGCTCGTACTTGGCTTCGCGGCGAATCCAAGGGTCAAGTGTGGAGTGTCACGGGCCCCAATAGCCCACGGCCTTGATTGATGCATGGCAATTGACGGGTCGTGGGTGTCTCCGCTTCCCCATGCTGCCTCGACAACTGCCCGACTTGATGAGTCCCTGCTCCATGTAGAAAAACCATCATTACCTGTGATCGCGGAGGCCAACGGTTGGCCTCCCTCTGGCTATAAATGAGGAGAGGGGCAAAGCCCCCGTCACTCATTTCTTCCTCCTTGCCGCGACACTCATGGCGCCAGTGAAGAGGTTCTCGACCGCCGAGAAGGGGAAAGCTCGCCAGGAGGGGCCTGGCTCACCACCGCCTAAGAGGGGGCATGGTCGCCCTCGCAAGCATGCCGCGACCCCCGCTGTGGTCCCTCGTGGGCGTGGGCGAACTTCCTCGGGGTCCGGCACCGTCTTCGGCGGCCGTGGCGGTGCCTCTTCGCGCGGTGGGAGCCGCCTAGGTCCCGGCAGCCTCGTCGATGAGGGGAGGCGTGCCATGGTCGCTCGGCCTCCCCGGCCGTGCTTCCACTCGGTGAAGGTGCTCCCAGAGTTCATTATGTGGTTGGAGAACCCGACCGGCTCCTGGCTTCAGCTTCCGTGCTCCTTTCCGGGCGAGCTATCGACCCCCGGTCCTGGCGGCCTTTGGCTGCAGGCCGACGGCTGTTGTAGCAAGGCTTCGTGGGTCGAGTTGGAGGTCTCCGTTGTGGGCAACGTAGCCCTGGCCCGCGGCTGGCAGACGTTCGCCCGCGTGCACGGTCTGAACAGGCGGTGCACCCTCCACTTCAAGTACGACGGTGCAACGACCCTCTTCGTGAGGGTGTTCAGGGAAGACGGTCGCCGTGCCGGATGCTGCCCTGAAGACGACGACGATGGTGGTCAGGTGCTTGGCCTTGGCGATGGCCGTGACGAGCACAAGGGTGAACTCACCCTCGGTGGTGATCGTAGTTCGCCCAGCTACGGTAGCTCCTCCTCCAGCGAGAGCTCCAGCAGCGGCGGCTACGACCAGCCGCCACGCCGTCGGGCTCGCTTCGAGGACGATGGCGGGCCATCCCGTCGTCTCGCCCCAGTGAAGCGCGAGGAGGAACCTGTCTGAGTCCAAGGGTCGATCCTCATGAGCAGCTGCGTCGTAGGAGCCGCTTTTGCTTTTCCTCTCCTTCCCTTTCCCCCTGCGTCGTCAGAAACAAATATGGGGCCCTGTCAGGGCGCGTAATGAACCATGGTGCCTATGTTGCTTTTGTGGTGTGTTTATTGTTTCCGGGTTGTGTTGTGAAATCTGTGCCTTATGCGGGTGTGGAGGGGTAACTTAGCTTGATGTATCTGGGGTAGACTTGACCTCGTGAGGGCGCGCACCTCTGGGTACCTGGTGGTGCTTCCCCACTGCGGGCTTGAGCGATATCGTGAAGCTGCAAAAATCCATTAAGAAATCCTTATCCCTTCTTGCGTGAGGCCAGATGCATGGGTTGGCCATGGCCAAACGCACCGCGCCGCGATACCCGTGGGGCACGGACTAAAAAAGGGATGCACCGATCATGAGCTCAAACGAGGACGCCTCGCGGAGACAAGGGGAGTAAGCACGCGTGCATACCTGTCCAGCCCCCTCGTGAGGCGTGCGAGGGAGAGTGTCGGGCAACTGCCGCCCTCCCTGGCGCAAAACAAAGAATCGAGGGAAGAATCAGAAAGAAGAGGGGGTTCAACCAAGCCATCAAGAAACGCCAGAACTCCAAATTTCATTAAAGGAAAAGGGGCAAGCCAACTACAGAAAGCAAATGAACAGTCGCATCCGGCACCTAGTGTAGTCTTCTCACCAACATGGAGCTAAGTGCTACCACTAGGACGTGGGAGGGAGCCCCCGAGGCCCGAGGGCAGCACTCCGGAGACTCTGGGGCGTGTACAACCCCACTCATTATTACGTGAGAGTGTCATGAGCGGAGACCTTCACAGGCACAGGGCCTTGCTTCATGGGTAGAACTTCCGGAGGTGCTGGATATTCCATGCATTCTGGATGGGGATCCCGTCCTGCGTCTCCAGGCACGCGGCGCCAGGATTAGAGACGCGGGCGATCCTAAACGGGCCCTCCCACATGGGTGAGAGCTTATGCAGCCCTTCCCTGAAGAGCACCCGCCTCAGGATGAGATCGCCCACCTCGAGCATCCTGGAGCGGACGCTGCGACAGTGTACGATCGTAGCGCCTGCTGGTATCTTGCCGCTTGGAGCGAGGCTTCACGGTGGCGTTCCTCCCCCAGCACAAGGTTCATCCCCCGCATGGCGTGCTGCTGCGTCTCATCAAACGCCAGGACCCACGCGGAGCGATGCCTGACCTCGTGAGGGAGAACCGCTTCTGCTTCGTAGACGAGGAAGAACGGGGTCTCGCCTATTGGCTTGGTGGCGGTGGTGCGGATGGACCACAGCACGGACCGGAGCTCGTCGTGCCAGCCCCTGCCGCAGGCTTCGAGCTTCTTCTTGAAGGTCCGGGTCTTGAGGCCTTTCAAGACCTCGGCGTTGGCGCACTCGGCTTGGCCATTGCTCCTGGGGTGTGCCACCGAAGCGTAGCGAATCTGCGTTCCAAGATTAGCACAATAGGTCCTGAATAGATTGCTAGTGAACTTTGAGCCATTGTCGGTGATGATGCGGTTAGGGACCCCGAACTGGCTCACGAGGCCCTTCATGAACTTACCTGTCAACCCGGCTGGGATGGTGCGGACGGCCTCCACCTCTGCCCATTTGGTGAACTTGTCGATGGCGACATAGAGGTAGCGGTAGCTCCCAGGCGCTCGTGGGAACGGACCCAGGATATCCAGCCCCCAGACCGTGAATGGCCATGAGAGCAGGATAGTCTGGAGGCCCTAGGCCGGCTGGTGGATTTTCTTCGCAAGGAATTGGCAGGCCTCGCAGGACCTCACCAGCTTGGTCGCGTCGTTGAGTGCCGTGGGCCAGTAGAACCCACTGCGGAACGCCTTGCCGACAAAGGTACGTGACGACGAGTGGTGCCCGCAGTCTCCGCCGTGTATGTCAGCTAGCAGCTCATTCCCCTGCTCCCTGGAGATGCATCGCAAGGAAACATCATTTGGTCGCTTTCTGTATAGCTCACCATCCTGTATGCAGTATGCCGTACCCTGCCGAGCCACATGCTCCGCGTCCTCCTCCTTCTCCGGCAGTGTCCCTTGCACCAAGTATGCCTCGAACTCCTCAATCTAGCACCCCTCCTGAGGCTCGAGCGCCAGGAGCAGACGTGCTCCCAAGGTCGGACCGCAAGTGGAGGCTCCCGAGGCTGGTGGCTGGGGGAGTTCCTCTCGAGATGATATAGTCTCCACGGCCACGGGTGTCACCGAAGGCTTGAAGGGTCGCTCTTCTGTAACGCCCCAAGACCGGAGCTTCAGACGCCTTCCATGATTTCCGAGTTTCGTCGTGTGAGTTGTTGGTTTCATTGCAATCATCTTTGCATCATGAGCTTTGCATCATGTCATTTAATTTTTAAAACTCAACCAATTAAATTGCATGGATCTTCGGTCCATTTAAACCGAGGGAATTCACATGGTGATTTTCTTTATAACATATCCTCCCAATATTAGGGAGCTATAATAAAATATTCCAATAATTTGGAATTACCTTTAACACACAAGCAACATAAATTCCCAATGCCTTTGTTATCTCATCTCTTTTGGTCTCCATTTAAATTGCTTCCAAATTCAAATAGTCTGAGGGTTATTCAAACTTATTTGAATTTGTATATTATAAATTCTATTTGACCTTTTTTCATTAATTCTCTATATTTTTATGTCTCGAGAAAAATATGTCATGTGTGGGTATTCCACTCCTACCCTTCCGTTCTTTTCTTCTAAGTTTTTTTCGTATTCTATAAAAAAATTATAAAGGAATGAATTTGGAGGGAGGGAGAGAGCAGCACAGCCAGTCCCCCCGCTCCCCTCGTCCCCCAGGCTGGCCCAGTCTTTTCCCTCCTAAGGCCCAAGGCCCATCCAGCGGCAGCGGCAGCGCCAGGCCTAACCCTAACCTTCCCCGCTCGATCCCGTGGCCTCTCCCTCATCTTCACCCCGCCGCCAGGAGCCCCGCGCCCGATTCCCATCGCCCTGTTCTTCCTCGCAGCGCCGCACGCACGCACATCGAGCGCCAGGAGGACCGCGTTCGAACCCCCTCCTCCCTCTCGATCTTCTTCGCCAATGCGCCTCCCTCCTCCCCTCGCGTCCCCGCAGCGGCGCTGCTTCCCTGGAGGCCGCCCCCATCCCTCTTCACCGCCTGCGCCTCCCTCCTCCCGTGTGCCAACCTCTCCTGCGAGGCCGCCCGCCGCAGCGCCGACCTTGCGCCGCCCTTACAGCTGCTGCCGCCGGGCCAAGTCCCTCCATGAACGACAACAACTCCTCCTCGCCTCGTCCACGTCGACGGGAGCCGTGCCATGGACCTAGGCACCCTCGCCGGAGTGAGCTCGTCCCCGCCTTGCCCTGCCTCCGTCGCCGGCCACTTCGTTTCCCTGTTCCACGCGCCCATCCTGGAGTGCCCTGGCCTCGGTTCTGGTGGGTTCCTGTGCGCCCTCTCCCGACCAAGTCCTCGTCGCCAGGTTCATGGTCGCCGCCGCGCCCTGCATCCGCGTCGCTGCCAACACGCGCAGCGGCCCTGAGCTCGTCTTCTGGCATGCTCCGTGCTGCCAGGGCTCTACCTGGTGCTGATTCGTGCTGCTGCTTGACTTGGTTGTGCAACCTTGAGGCCTACTGTCATTGAAACGCTAAGATGCAGCCCCGAGGCCTCCCCGCTCACTGCCAAATACCACCGTGGCACAACTTGCACCCCATGCATCTGTGATCCTCGTTCGCACGCCAAGACCGAACCCATCAAGTACCCTTTGGATGCGTCAAGTGCCACGACATCGCACTAATTTCTTCTTGAAACCACGCGGATTCGCCAAGTACCAGAGCATCCGGAGCCCCTTGGAAACGTCAAGTTCGGCTACCATCGCAAGAGCGAGACCGACAAGTCCGAAGACCCCAAATACCACGACAACCCTGAAGGGATTCAAATCCGTCAAGTTCCTCTACCGATGACTCAAACGGCTACAAAACATGTACCACTACCGTCGAACCGTGAAGACTCCGTGAACGTCAAGTTCCTCGCCGTGACCCGGAACATCTACGGAAACTTGTGCGACTAAGAATGTGAATGAATACCATCACCACGAGAATGACTACTTCCCTCAACGACCCGTGAACGACTACTTCCCTCGACGATCTCGATACGCTTTTAAGGTATAACCCCGAGACAACCGTCCGAGAACGAATGCTTGTGTTGTATGAGATGCAACCTTTGTCTGCACCGTGTCCGGAGTGTCTCTCGCTTCCATGCTATTTGACTCGTGGGAACCCGGTAACCGGGATCACCCCTCTATCTCTAGCATGTCTCGCACACTCGCTTCTTTTGCATCGATATCTCAATGAGTTGTCGGAACCGATATGTTGTCGTGGCATCATTTTTCGGATTCGTTGCCATGGCACCCCTTTTGTTTACGCCACGATGACAAATGCTTCATGTTTTATACATGTCAACATTTTCATAAAACTGCATAAAACTTGCACATGTCATTCACATCATGATAATAACATTTAAATGTTTGAAATTGTTGTTGCACCAAATTGATAAATGCATATGGGGATTTACCGGAATTATTGTTTGTTATTTCCGGCATCATTTAAACTTGCCTAAATGTTTAGTTTACTTATGCTCCACCTCTTGCCATGCTTAACAACATTTAATATTGTTGGGTACATAAACAGGAGAGAACTAAATAAGCCATGTGGTGTTTCGTCAATATGCAACTCGTTGCATATTGAGCTCCACTTAACTTGTAGTTTTGCTTGTGCACTTTGCCATGCCATGAATCATTAAACCGGACATGCATCATACTTGATTGTGCATCATGCCATGTTTATGTGATGGTTGTTTACCATGTTGTTTGCTTCTTTCCGGTGTTGCTTCTTCGGGTTGGTTCCGATAATGTCGCTTTGTGAGGATTCATTCGACTACGTCTGTTTGTCTTCTTCATGAGGGAGTCCTGGATTAGGGGGTCTCCGGACAGCCGGGCTATATCCTTTGGCCAGACTGTTGGACTATGAAGATACTAGATTGAAGACTTCGCCCCGTGTCCGGATGTGACTCTACTTGGCATGGAAGGCAAGCTAGGCAATACAGATATGTATATCTCCTCCTTTGTAACCGACCTTGTGTAACCCTAGCCCCCTCCGGTGCCTATATAAACTGGAGGGTTTTAGTCCGTAGGACAACATACAATCATACCATAGGCTAGCTTTTAGGGTTTAGCCTCTCTGATCTCGTGGTAGATCGACTCTTGTAATACTCATATCATCAGGAACAATCAAGCAGGACGTAGGGTATTACCTCCATCAAGAGGGCCCGAACCTGGGTAAACATCGTGTCCCCTGCCTCCTATTACCATCCTCCTTAGACGCACAGTTCGTGACCCCCTACCCGAGATCCGCCGGTTTTGATACCAACATTGGTGCTTTCATTGAGAGTTCCTCTGTGTCGTCATCATAAGGCTTGATGGCTCCTTCGATCATCGCTAGCAATGCGGTCCAGGGTGAGGCTTTCCTCCCTAGACAAATCTTCGTATTCGACGGCTTTGCACTATGGGCCAATTCACTTGGCCATCTGGAGCAGATCGAAAGCTATGCCCCTAGCCATCAGGTCACATTTGGAAACTTGAACTACACAGCCGACATCCGCTGAGACTTGATCTTCGATCGATTCAAGCCCATGCCAGACGCGCCGCACAGTCGCGACGAGCAAGACGTAAATTTGTCGTCGAACAGTGTTCGGGAGATCGCATCCGCAGCTACTCCGGCCTTTTACCCGGAACAAATCGCGCCATCCGAAAGCGGAGGGATGGACCCCACCATGGAGGCCGCACTCTCAGTGGCGATAGAACCAGATACTGACTTCACCCCTTATGAGAGCCGTGTCACCGAACCACTGGATTTATCCCCTGCCACGGACTCCGAGCCACCTACATCCATGCCTGTCGAATCCGACAGGGCACCAACAATGGAGTTCACCTCCGCGGATATCTTTCAGCACTCACCTTTCAGAGATGTGCTAAATTCATTAAGGTCTCTCTCCCTGTCAGGAGAACCTTGACGAACTATGTTCGGCTAGAATGGGATGTGGACGATTAACTTTGGAGTTCTGTCCGAATGGGCTCCCGGAGAAGAAGGAATTCCTTATTGATATGAGTAGTCTATCATCTCTAATAAGCCAGGCTGTCACATACACCCCCACTCAGAGGAACCGACGTCCTCGTCGGGCCACAGGAACGTTCCCTCTTGGCACAAACGTCTGTGCATCCAGTCTGGTACATGTGCCATGTCGTGTGCCACAACGGGTCACAAACGTCATGAACAACATGACCATGCACCTGTCCGCAGCCATCCGTGTAACCGCGAGGGTCGGCTCTGATACCAACTTGTAACGCCCCGGACACACCCGCCGGTGGTCGTTACTCCTGGCGGGATCTAGAATGGCCCCACAGATCAATACTAGTCTTTTCTACGCACTTTGTCCTCACTCATGCGCACCCGGGAGCAACTTCCTGGTCGGTCACCCATCCTGACACTACTCCAAGCTGAGCACGCTTAACTTTGGAGTTCTGTCCGAATGGGCTCCCGGAAAAGAAGGAATTCCTTATTGATATGAGTAGTTTATCATCCCTAATAAGCCAGGCTGTCACAATTGTGCATCATGCCATGTTTATGTGATGGTTGTTTACCATGTTATTTGCTTCTTTCCGGTGTTGCTTCTTCGGGTTGGTTCCGATAACGTCGCGTTTGTGAGGATTCATTCGACTATGTCCGTTTGTCTTCTTCATGGACTCGTTCTTCTTCCTTGCGGGATCTCAGGCAAGATGACCATACCCTCAAAATCACTTCTATCTTTGCTTGCTAGTTGCTCACTCTATTGCTATGTTGCGATACCTACCACTTGCTATATCATGCCTCCCATATTGCCATGTCAAGCCTCTAACCCACCTTACCTAGCAAACCGTTGTTTGACTATGTTACCACTTTGCTTAGCCCCTCTTATAGCGTTGCTAGTTGCAAGTGAAGATGGAGTTTGTTCCATGTTGGAACATGGATATTGTTGGGATATCACAATATATCTTATTGAATTAATGCATCTATATACTTGGTAAAGGGTGGAAGGCTTGGCCTTATGCCTGGTGTTTTGTTCCACTCTTGCCGCCCTAGTTTCCGTCATACCAGTGTTATGTTCCTTGATTTTGTGTTCCTTACACGGTTGGGTGTTATGGGGACCCCTTGACAGTTCGCTTTGAATAAAACTCCTATAGCAAGGCCCAACCTTGGTCTTACCATTTGCCTCACCACCACCTACTTTTCCCTTGGGAGTCGCGCTTCCGAGGGTCATCTTTATTTAGCCCCCTGGGCCAGTGCTTGTCTAAGTGTTGGTCCGAACCGATTAGACTGCGGGGCCACCTCGGGGAAACTTGATATTTGGTTTTACTCATAGGATGTCTCATCCGGTGTTGCCCTGAGAACGAGATACGTGCGACTCCTATCGGGATTGTCAGCACATCAGGTGGCTTTGCTTGTCTTGTTTTACCATTGTTGAAATGTCTTGTAACCGGGATTCCGAGTCTGATCGGGTCTTCCTGGGAGAAGGAATACCCTTCGTTGACCGTGAAAGCTTGTGATGGGCTATGTTGGGACACCCCTACAGGGTTCGAACTTTCGAAAGCCGTGCCCGCGGTTATGGGCAGATGGGAATTTGTTAATATTCGGTTGTAGAGAACTTGACACTTAACTTAATTAAAATGAATCAATCACGTGTGTAGCCGTGATGGTCTCTTTCCGGCAGAGTCCGGGAAGTGAACACGGTTTTGGTGTTATGCTTGAACGTAAGTAGTCTCAGGATCACTTCTTGATCACTTATAGCTTCTCGACCGTGCTTTGCTTCTCTTCTCGCTCTCATTTGCGTAAGTTAGCCACCATATATGCTAATGTTTGCTGCAGCTCCACCTCACTACCCTTTCCTACCCATAAGCTTGAATAGTCTTGATCTCGCGGGTGTGAGATTGCTGAGTCCTCATGGCTCACAGATACTTCCAAACAGTTGTAGGTGCCGATGATACCAGTGCAGGTGACGCAACTGAGCTCAAGAGGGAGCTAGATGAAGATCGTGTTCGTTATGTTGTTTCGTTTCTAGTTGATCAGTAGTGGAGCCCACTTGGGACGATCGGGGATCTAGCATTTGGGGTTGTCTTCTTTTATTTTGGTTCCGTAGTCGGACCTTGATTGTATTCTGGATGTCGTATGTTTAACTTGTATTGTGTGAAGTGGCGGTTGTAAGCCAACTCTTTACCCCTTTCTTATTCAGTACATGGGATTGTGTGAAGATTACCCCTCTTGCGACAAACCTACCATGCGGCTATGCCTCTAAGTCGTGCCCCGAAACGTGGGAGATATAGCCGCATTGTGGGTGTTACATCTTCGAAGACACCAGGTTCTTGGGGTAGACGCCTTGACGCCCTCTTGGTGATCTCATCAGCCTCCTTGTTGCTGCCGTGTGGCACATGCTGTAGATCCGGGCCCAAAAATTGCTTCTTCATCCTGCGCACCTTCGCGAGGTACACTTCCATATGCTCGTCCCTTGGTTCATACACCTTGTTGGAGAAGTTGACGAGGAGCTGCGAGTCACCCTTGATGGTGAGATGCCTCACCCCAAGGCGGCGGCGGCCTTGAGGCCGGCGATCAACCCCTCATATTTCGTGATGTTGTTGGAGACCTTCATGGATCGGAGGTAGTGATTGCTCTGACACGAACGCGACCTCTCATGGCGCAGGCATTGAACCGACGCGCCGGCCAAGAGGGCCCCCCTCGCTGCAGGACAGGATGAGCATGCCTCCTCGCCGCATGAAACGGGCTTCAGACTGCCCTGCCTACCTCCATTGAATCCCCGCGTGTGCCGGCGACACGTCCTTCCGCGAGCCGGCCGGCATTTTAGAACACAATGTCGACTGGCTCCTATTGTCAGCCCGCTATTTAAACGAGGCCAGATGCCTGGCAAGAACTCCACCACACTGCCCCTCCCCATATCCTCCTTGCACCATTTTCTCCATACTCTCCATAGGATCCGGTGAGGAAGAAGACGAGTTCTCTGGCATAAAAGCCGGCTGGGTGCCCCGATGAGCCAGGCAACTCGCTGCCCACCTCCCTCCCCGCCCCAGGCCGTCAGTACCATGGGCGAGGCTATAGGCAGGCAAGCGGAGGAGCAAGCCGCCACTCCAAGCTGGCCCCTATTGTATCAACTTGATGCTCCAAGCCTGCTCGTAGAGGAGTGGCCAGTTGCTACACGCCCGCACATGAGGAACCACAGCTTCCAGTGCACCGTGGTTGGCCGAGCCATCTGACACAAACGTTGGCGGAACCACGACATGCTGGCGAAGGTGGCCAACACATCTGCGGCCACCATCGACACCGAGGAAGAGTAGACCACGGGAGCCGCCGCCACTCTGAACCCACGAATGCTACGACCACCGCATCACCGGTAGACACCTGGTGTGTTGCCCGGTTTGGCTCAAAACATCCTAGACCCCAGCCATATCCGGCATTAGAAATTATACATGCTTCCAGAAGTTATTTGCGTTTAGTAAAAAAATGTCCAAAATATAATTAATTATGTATGGTCTTGAATTGTTGTGCTCGCACTGGTAGTAGGAACTAGATGTTTTTCTTTAGTTATAACTCTCCTCACATTTTTGTCTTTGAAGTGGATCATGGTTGTGGACATTAACTATGAATGTGCAGATATCTGTGAACATGAGTTTGATGTGGAAGTTGAACTTGGAATGTTGGGCTTGCGTGTGAACTATACCATGTCCAATGCTTCATCTGTTATTGTTTGGAAAGTAATTGTTGTTATTCCATGACCCGAAAAAAAACTTATTTTGTGCCACATCAGTAGATGCACGGACATCACAACAGGCAAGCTGACTGGATAAACATTTGAACCTAGCTATTATGAAGGAAATTTTGTATTGAAAATAGTTTTAGATAGCAGGAGACGCCTAGCCTACTTTGCCTCTTCTAGCTTCTTTCTGGATTCTTCGATCTCTTCTTGGCTTGGGTGCAGAGCGCATCTAATTGCTCTTTCACTTCTTCAGGAACTCAGCTACATTCCCAAGGGCTGCTGCATGCTTTCTTTTAGCATTTACTAGAGCCACGAGAACATGAGCAGTTGACGACTCCACCTGGCTTGTGTGTAATCCAGCATCATCTGGGAATTTGCACCTTGTGTCTAATCCAACATCATTAAGGAGCGGGCACCTTGTGTGTAATCCAGCCTCATTTTGGAAACATGATGTCGAGGTTGACCATACTTCCCTCCTCGCAGAAACTGCATCCTGACATGAAGTTACTTCTTTTTTGATCAATAGTCAGAGCAACCCTGATCCATTTAGTAGAAGCCAGATAAACATGACTCGGAGAAGTGAATTCAAAAGGAGAAATATAAAAAAAGACTCCAAGGTGCGAACACCCACTTCCTACATCAAGCTAAAAACGAAAGCATTAGGACGATTAAGACTCTTCTTATTACACATCAAAGAACACGAGGCTAAGAGAAATAGGAACTACAACATATACACATCAAAGAACATGAGGCTAAATGAAAGTAATTCAAAGGGTGTTACTTACCAAAGCTCGTTTTACAAGTTTGGTGCAGCTCCTATTTAACTTGCCATGTTCCTTGAAGATGTCCCCAATATCCCGTGTTTGGTCTTCATTGCTCCTCTGCATGTTCGCTCTCGTAGTTTTAAAATCTCAACATGGCAAGACAAATATAGTAATACTCATGCATCTTGTGGGCAACATTAAAGCACTCATCTGCATGTTAGAGCATCTCCAATAGAAGCGCAACGCACGGAGCGTTAAAAAAGCCTTTACAACACCGGAATAGCCAGTTTTTGCGGGCCTTGGAGTACTGGCTCCAGCGACCGCTGCAAAAAATTGCGTGCGCGCCGCCGCTCCAGCAAACACGCTATATATTTTCTCCTTTCTACTATGACTTGATACACATTCGACTCTGAGTCGATACTGGCATAGATAGATAAAAAATAGATAGTTCATCTACTCCTCGTCGTCCAACTCCACCTCGGTGATGTCCTCCTCCGACGTCTCAATGTAGGTGCCAAGATACCGATCGTCATCGGAGTCCTAGGGCGATGCTGCTCCTAGCTTGATGTTGAATTAAGAGGCCACCTTCCGCGTATGCCTGTCCTTGCGATAGGCGGCTCGCTTGGCCCTCCTTTGCGCGTAGAACTCACACTCATTGATGATGCCTTGCGGGAAGCGTTGGTGCCACAATGCCAAGGCATCCTCATCCATCTCGGCGATGCTTTGATGGTGCTCTCTCCTCCGGTTGTCGCGACAATCCTCGTCGGTAATAAGCCACGGGGGAGGTGCGAGCTCCTACGCCTGCTCCCGCGTAGGCACATTGGGGAAGTTCATGTCCCTACGAGGCCGCCGGAGGTGACACGCCACTGCGTTGTACGTGCTTGCAGCCTCGTGGCTGGTGTCGAAAGTGCAGAGGCCGAGGTGCATCTCGCGGAACCGGGTCTCGGCGGAGAAGCCGCAGGAGGGACGCGCGTGGACACCATGGTAGCCCCAATTTTCCTGGCGGTGCGGTAGCATGGTGACGCGGCGGAGGCAAGGCGAGAAATAGCGGGGAGAGAGTGGTGAAGAGGCATAGGGCGGTAGGACGACGTTGGATTTATTAAAGCGCGCTGAACGCCGCGCGCCAAAACTAGCGCGCGCCCGACCGCTTTTTCCCGTGCGCGCGCGATCCTTTCCTGACATCCCTGCTATCTCTACTCTCTTCTCTACTCTTATATATATATATATGATATTATATTATATATTTATTTTATATTTATATTTATCTCTACTTTTTTCATATAAAAAATAGAGTTGGTGATGATGGTGTGCCTGCCATCCTGCAATATAGGCCGTCTGATTTATATCTGACAGATAGGAAGGAAACTATGACAATTTTGCAAAAAGATACCCACACCCCTCTCCACATTTGCAAATAAGGCCTTCCCTCGTTCATCCTTTTCTCCCAGAAGATAAACTACTCATACAAATGCACCTTGATGTTCCATGCAATGCATGGGCATCTTGTTAGTTGTAAAAAACTTTCCATCATTTGCCACACTACTGGTTGCAGATGAAGAACCTACCCAAGCACAACGCAATACAGGAGTGACACACATTTACAAGGTGATATTATGTTGTAAGCTATAAGAATTTACTTTTATCAGAACAATAGCAACCAGGAAATTTGAAGGGTAGGTATGAACAAAATTGGAACTGCACATGTACTGCTAAGAGATTCAATATACACATTACCAATCGAGGAGGAGTACGATGGTCGCGGCGGCCTATGTGCATCATGGTCGGAAATGGGAGTTAGTTCATTGTCCACGACGTTGGTGCTTTTGTGTATTGCGTCGGCTTTCGGGAAGCAGATCTGAGACCATGGAAGATGGTGCCGGGGAAGAGGCTCTGTATACGACGATGATGGTGGACCGGATCTAGTGCGGCGTACGACATCGTCGATGAGGCAGATGCGCTGCGGTGGACGAGTGCGCTGATGTAGAAGGGGATGAGCACGAAGGCTGCAGTGCGGTGGAGAACTCTATTTTGTGGTGGGGATAGAAAATGGGGAGTATTCAGGTGTACTACTCTGGGCGCCGTGGTGGGGTTGGCTAGGTAGGGTGAACCCGAAGTTACCAAAACAACCCCCTACCCACCAGCAACCGTTGGCCTATTCCAAAGGGTATGATGGTAACTTCACACTGCTCGAATCAGGGTCGCGGGAGATTTTCCCGCCGACCTCAAAATTTTGTAACACCGAACGCCCCATTTGGCGTGTTGGGTGATTGGGCTAAGCAACTAGCGAGTAGTACTAGTAACCACCAGTACTCCCTCCGTTTTTATTAACTCTGCATATTAGGTTTGACCGAAATCAAACTTCCTAAGGTTTGACCAAGTTTATAGAAAAATATAAACATTTACCATAACAAATATGCATGATGTGAAAGTTCATTCAATAATGAATCTAATGGTATTTATTTATTATTGTATATGTTAATATTTTTTGTTATAAACTTTGTGAGAATTTACAAAACTTGACTTTGACCAATGCTAATACGCAGACTTCAATAAAAATAGAGGGAGTACACATTTGTTTTCTTAGTTTGTAGTGGAATTAATCATTTGTTGTAATCATGAAATAAATATATTAAGCTATTGAATTCGAATGTGATGGTTTATAAAATTCAATAGTTAGAATCATTGTTGAATTCCAAGATGTATACGAGGTCTATAGTACTTCACAATATGCTCAAACTCACATAATCCCAGTCAAATGAAAATCTAAATGCATTTCATAGTTATTAATTTGTAGGATGCAACAAAACCAACCATAACTCTACATGATCCATTATAAAGCAACATTTTGAACACATCCCAATGTGTGAATGGAACATGTAGAGAGAGCTTGCGAAGATGGAGCAAATAGGGCAGGAAAGATTGTATGTATGTGGGCGAGAGAGTAGGAGACAAACCTAACGAGAGAGAGAGAGAATTTAGGCCTGTGAGAAAGATGGAGACATGTAATATACGTGAGATGCGCGTGCATCCAGATTTTGTACATGTGGAAGGAGAAGAGACAACGGGTTTGATGAGAGAGATGGAAAAATGTGGATGAGAGGGGAAGGATCTCGTGGGTTGAGGGATTGATAATTTTGTGTGGGAGGAGAGGGGGGGAGGAGTCAGTCAGCCGTTGTCACATCATCCTGCTTCCAAATGGCCCCACATTCTCTAGTGCAGTGTGGTCGCCGTGTTCGATCTCCTCGATGCCCTCTTTGAATATTGAGATGGTGTGCATGCTTGGGTGCAGAGAAGCACAAGCGAGAATGGTCGCCGTATAACCTTGGATTGGGATGAATTGTGTGCTCGGGGGAGGGGGGAGTGTGTGTGCAGTGTGTGTATGTGTGTGTTTGTTTGTGTGTGTGTCAGATATTGAGAGAAATCAAACCTATGGAGAGAATATGTGTGTATGTGATGGAAAGCTACATGCTAAATAGGGTTTTCACGAAGAGATTGTGCATGCGAGATAGAGAGCGATGGGCGGGCCTTGAGGCGGGCAGTGGCCGGGTGAGGGTGTCAAAATGTGTGCGTTGATGCATGTGTTACATGCGATCGTGCGAGGGATGGACCAATCGAGATAGATGTTTGTTGTGTTATGGATGCTCTTCTCTCTCTCTCTCTATCTCTCGCACAAGCACAAGTAAAAATAGAAGACTGTTCTCTCATGTATACACAACATATCGACATCTCTCTATGTCTCACTCATGCATGATCATTTGCACATTCACACCTCTCTATGTCTCTATCACATGCACACCGTCTCCACATTGCCCTTCCACCAAAACACACATATGGACACATACACACGTTCTCTCTCGGTCACACACAGAATCAATATTAAAAAAATGTCTAGGGCGCACCTAAAACGTCCAAATCCAAATATGCATGAACTGAAGCTAAATTCAAATATATGGAAATATTGTAGCGTGAAGAACTTTTCCAGGAAAAAAAGTAGAGTAATATTCAGGGATTTTTTTCACACACACAAAAAGGTTCGGTCGATGTCCTTCAAACGCGACATAGTGACGCACCGTTCGATCGACCACGCGGCCGCGGTGCACGCGCTTGCACATGATTGTGTATCGATGCTGTGCTAACTAATGTGGTAGTATAAGCGCTTCCTAAGTCTAATGTTTACGTGTACTAGTACGGTGTTCTTTTAAGTTTGACCAACCCTATATAAAACTAAAATAAGCTCCCATATGCGCACTCATCAGCATGCCGCCGTCGCCGTTGCACATGCCGGCGCCCGCCTTCTCCGGCCGACCATTTCTCGCCCATCACCGCCGTGTCCCCGCCATCCCTATGCCATGATGCCGAAGGCTCGCCCGCTCACATCGTCTGCAATCCCTCCTCACGATGCCGCCGTGCTTCCAAGCACGCGAGCAGGTGGAGCCGCGTCTATGCCCGTACCGTACGAAGAGGGGGACGAGTGCATGCTCTATCATGCCGGTGAGGAGGAGCTAGCGTGTCATTGTCGTCTCCGCCCGCGCGGAGGAGGCGCGCATGGTGCCTGTCGCGGCGGAAGCCGGTCACGCCCACACCGAGCCCGCAAACCGGGGGCAGACGTGGAATCTACCTTCAAGACCTAGAATGCCACATGGATCCGGCAATCTGAAGGAACAATTTGGGTCAATCCACTCTTGTGAGCCGTTGGATGCAACATGGATGGCCAGAAGGGCTTCTTCAACCTCTGAAAATGATGCACTGTTCATCTTCTCTCTCAGTCATCGAGTCGCCAGCCTGCCATAGGCCTAACCTCCTGCCGCTGCCTCCCCTCCCTCCCCTGGACCGCCTGCCACCGCCATGCTCCCCCACCCCCCCCATCCGTTTAACCCCGGGCACAATCCATTTTTTCGGCGAACTGCATTCCACACCCAACACTCATAAGATAGATCATGGGAACCCTGCCACCCTAATATAGATACTGTGGTAGCTTCTCTACCGTCTTCTTCCTTCTCTCCGTCGAACTTCTTTCGCAAATCGACTGACCCAAATTATACTACTAGTACATATTAAGTACTGTAGGAACACGAAGATACGAGTAGTAGTACCAACTACAAGAAGAACAGTAGTAAGGCATACTAGTACTATTGTATGTACTTAAGAGTTCAAATAACGAGAAAGAACATAACATAGTTCTGCTGGGGGCTCAGCACAACACACCCCTAAAATAAAACTAAGCAACTAGTCCGCTTGACACTGCAGTAGAACCAGCATGAGCAAGAACACTGCCACCTTACTCGGAGCGAGTCCACGTCCTCAACTTCGTCCTCATCCCTCTTCCTCTTCGCCAACACTTAATTGCTTGAACTGGACACTGGGCTCTGCTTCTTCATACAACCCTTGTAGATATTTAAACAAAGGTAGGAATCCGTTGTTGCGTACAAGATGTGATCTTCATCTATTGTCTTCGACTCCCATGCATGATGAAACTCCCGGTGAGGTTTCTTCAGTTAAGCATACGAAGGATCAATCATGGCTGCTGCCAGGGTCAGCATTGAAGGCTGAGAGGAGGACACCAGGATTTCCTTCTAGAGATCGAAGGGCTGGCCTCCAATGAGGCCTATCCGACCCAGGACTCTCATGTCATTCATAAAGTGTATAGTAACGAATTTCAATCTTTTGTCCTTGAGGAAGAACTAAAAATCCTGGCACCTAACGTTGGCATGGCATATGTGGTAGACCAAGCACACGTTATGTGTGCAAACCTGGATCACGACTGGCTTCTTCATCTCTGCCACCTTTAGAAGCTTCTCCCTTTCCAGGATTGTGGTGTATTCAACATCTAACCCAGCGACCCACTCATCCTTTGAACTTTTGAACATGTGTTGGAAGCGACCAAGGCATGCTTCCACCACCGCAGATTTACGTGTGTAGATGATGATGAACTCATCACCGGTGATGGTTCTAACCTTGTACTCACTGCCGATCATGGAGATTTGGGAGGCCATGGATTTTGGAGGCGGGTTAGGAGAAGTGGAACTGGTGTAATGTGAAAGGACGAGATGACTGGGAGCGAACTATTGTAAGGTAGAAGACGGGGACGAGTAGGGTGTGCGAACGACGTGGGGTGGTGGCTTGCCTGGTCGATAAATGGCTGCATGCCCCCTAAGAGTTCTCGAGTACTATGTAGGACCCACTAGATGACATGTCTACAAGACCCATATCGTATGCCTGATGGTATAGCTTTTGCGTGTTCGCACACCATGCCGGTGCGTGCATGTAACTTCACTTAATTCTGTAACCGTTGCGCCTCCCATGACCTTAGCCTCCCTCGTGCGGTCGCGCCCTTTGAGACTTTGGATGGCTATAAATGAGCATTTTTTTGCCTACTCTGTATGCATGACACCCCCTCTGGTCCTTTTTACTCTGCGTAAGATTTGTGTCAAGTCAAAGTTTGCAAAGTTTGACCAAATTTATACTAAAAATATCAATATCTACAATACCAAATATATATTTTATGAAACTACATTTCATAATGAGTACAAAAATATTGATTTGACATTGTGAATGTTGATACATTTTTCTATAAGTTTTGTCAAAGTAGAGGTACATTGACTTCAAACAAAACTTATATGCACGATGCAGACTAGCTCCTCCGTCCAAGTGCGTGCCATGTCCTATCTAGTCAACACAACAAGGTTAGCTATTAGAGCACTATACTACCTCCCTTCTAGTTTAAAGGGATCGATTCAAAAATTTCACCTACTCTTACCAAGATAGAGGCGGTGGAATAGTTTTGGTAGTCTGCAAAAGTAGTCAATTAATGCTCTCATTCTTCACAAAAAATGTGTTTACCAATGCATTATCACATTGCATGCATGCATGAACACTAGTAAACGACAAAGATTTTTACATGCATTAGTCAATATTCTCTTTAGGCTACTGAAAGTGCAACTATCCCTGGGTGGTTTTGGTAATTCCTAATAGCATATAGCTCATTGAACTAATGCTCTTTCAAGATGATCATTTCAGAAAGTTCAATGATTGGCATGGCATGGACTAGGAATGTGGACCCCTCAAAATGCTAAGGACACATATTGGCTCAAGCTCAAGACTCTACATTTTATTTTAGTGAGCCAAGATCACATTGAGTCCATAGGAAAAGCCAATACTATTAAAAGGAGATGAGGTGTTGCTTAATGGCTTGCTTGCTCAAAATGCTTAGTGATATGCTCCAAAAGCCCTCAACCACTTTCTCATATCCATATATGTCCCAAACCAAAAGTCAAACTCGGCCCCATCGATTTGATTTGTCCAGCGCCACCGAGTTCATTTGACATAGCCACTGTCACAAACCCTAATCAGTTCAGTCTCACCGATAGGGATCTCGGTCTCACCGAGATGGGATTGCAAACTCTCTGTTTCCCTTCGTAACATTTCGGTCTCACCGAGATGAGCGATTTGTCCCACCAAGTTTGCAATGCAAACTCTCTGTTTCCCTTTCGTAACGTTTCGGCCTCACCGAAATGAGCGATTCGGTCCCTAAGGGTTTGCCTGACCAACTCTCTATTTGCCTATTACAGAAATCGGTCTCACTGAGTTAATCTGATCGGTCTCATCGAGATTACGTTATGCCCTAACCCTAACAAAATCGATCCCACTGAGTTGACATGTTGGTCCCACCGAAAATCCTAACGTTCACATTTTTAACTGAATTGGTCCGACCAAGTTTCATGATTCGGTCCCACCGAGTTTGGTAAATTGTGTGTAACAGTTAGATTTTGTGTGGAGGCTATATATACCCCTCCACCCACTCTTCATTCGTGGATAGATCCATTAGAACGTGCCTACACTTCTACCATACATTTTTTGAGAGAGAACCACCTACTCATCTGTTGAGACCAAGATATTCCATTCCAACCACAAGAATCTTGATCTCTAGCCTTCCCCGAGTTACTTTCCACTCAAATCATCTTTCCACCAAATCCAAATCTGTGAGAGAGAGTTGAGTGTTGGGGAGACTATCATTGAAGCACAAGAGCAAAGAGTTCATCATCAACACACCATCTATTACCTTTTGGAGAGTGGTGTCTCCTAGATTGGTTAGGTGTCACTTGGGAGCCTCCGACAAGATTGTGGAGTTGAACCAAGGAGTTTGTATGGGCAAGGAGATCGCCTACTTCGTGAAGATCTACCCTAGTGAGGCAAGTCCTTCGTGGGCGATGGCCATGGTGGGATAGACAAGGTTGCTTCTTCATGGACCCTTCGTGGGTGGAGCCCTCCGTGGACTCATGCAACCGTTACCCTTTGTGGGTTGAAGTCTCCATCAACGTGGATCTACGATAGCACCACCTATCGGAACCACGCTAAAAATTTCCGTGTCTACATTGCGTTGCTCCCTCCAAACTCCTCCCCATTACCTTCATATGTAATGATTTACATTCCACTGCTATACTCTTAGATTTGCATGTGTAGGTTGATTGCTTGACTTGTGCTAAGTTGCTAAAATCTGCCAAGACTTAAAATTGGGAAAGGCTAGATTTTTATTTGGTCAAGTATTCTAATCACCCCCTCTAGACATACTTTTGATCCGACAAGTGGTATCAGAGCTTTGGTCTTGATTTGCCTTGATTTCCATTGCTTTGGTGATCATAGCCTTGGTTTCACAACTTAGGAGAGTATGGCGTCTAGCGAGGGAAATTACCACTGTAGAGATCCTTACTTTGATGGTACTAATTTTGCTAATTGGACGCATAAGATGAAAATGCATATTCTTGGACATAACCCCGCCGTTTGGGCTATTGTGTGTATTGGCTTGCAAGGTGAATTCTTTGATGGGAGAGAACCGAACCGTGAAGCTAGCACGGAAGAGTTGAAGATGCTGCAATACAATTCTCAAGCTTGCAATCTCCTCTTCAATGGACTGTGCCCCGAAGAATTCAACAAAATCACCCGTCTTGAGAATGCAAAGGAAATTTGGGATACTTTGATTGATATGCATGAAGGTACTGACTCCGTCAAGGAATCCAAATTGGACATGCTTCAAAGTCAACTTGACAATTTCAAAATGAAGGATGGTGAAGGTGTCCCTGAAATGTACTCTATGATTGCTCTCATCACAAATGTGATTGCCGGCTTAGGAAGTGAAGAGATGACCGATAGATTCATCATCAAGAAGATCCTAAGAGCCTTGGATGGAAAATATGATACCATGTGCACATTGATCCAAATGATGCCCAATTACAAAGATCTCAAGCCAACAGAAGTGATTGGAAGAATTGTTGCTCATGAGATGTCACTCAAGGATAAAGAAGAGCTTCACAACAAGTCTAGTGGTGCTTACAAAGCCTCATGTGATGCTCCTACATCATCAAGTGAGAAAAAATCCTTCAATGAAGGATTGAGCCTAATGGTGAAGAATTTCAACAATTTCTATAAGAGTAGAAGCAAAGAAAGAAGTTCCAAGTCAAGGTTCTACAATGACAAAAGATCTTCGAGTCGTGAGCGTAATTGCTACAATTGTGGAAGACCCAGACACTACTCAAATGAATGTACGCCCCCCTACAAAAGAAGAGAAGATTCACCCAAAAGGAGAAGTAGAAGAGAAGAATCGCCTCCAAGAGAGAGAAGGAGTAGAGATGATCGTTATGAACAAAGAATCTCTCAGAAAAGCAAGGATTCGGAAAGGAAGGACAAGTCATCAAGGAGCTACATAGAATGAAGATATCAAGCTCATGTTGGTGAATGGGTATCCGGTTCCTACTCCGACAATCACTCCTAGAGAAGTTATCACTCCGACTCCGAATATACTCAAGATGAAGGTGTTGCCGGTCTAGCACTTGTGTCAACCAACTCCTATGACATATTTGACTCACCAAATGAAGGAATTGGAAGATGCTTCATGGCTAAAGGCCCAAAGGTATCACACCCCGAGTACGTTGATTTCAATAGTCATGAAGATGACTTGCTAGGTGATGATGATTTACTTGTTGACAATTCTAGTGATGAAAACTATGATGAAATTTCTATTAATCATGCTAATCAAGATAAAACGAATGATGATGATAAGAAGGAGATTGAGCGTCTAACTAAAGAACTAAACACTCTTAAGTTGGCTCATGAAACTACCTAGGAAGATCATCGAGAGCTTTTAAAGACTCATGAGAAGCTATGCTTTGAAAAACTCAACCTTGAGCAAGAGCATGGGTTCTTAAAAGCAATCAATGATGATCTTCGCAAGAAAAGTTCTTCTTACATTGCCAAGCGTTTACTCTTGTCTACTTACATGCCACAAGTAAAATCTAGCAACACGAGTAAGAAAGATTCTTCGTCTAGTAGTAATAATGATCATGTTAAATCCAATGTTGTTGCTTATAGTAGTTCTCTTGATTCCACTAATGATTCTCCTAGACTAGTTAAACTTGAGAAAGAAAATAGCTTATTGAAGGGAATTATAGAGAAAGGTGTTTACAAGATCCTTGCCTGAAGTAAGCAATTTGAGGAAATTGCACGCAAGCAAGGAAGACACCGGAAGAATCAAGGTGTTGGTTTTGAATGAAAGTTCAATGCCAATGGAGTTGAGTGGGAAGAAGATCAATACCCCAAGACGAAGTTTGTTCCTCAACAAGAGAAGTATGATCCTACTTCTTTCAAGGGGACACAAGCTCAAGATGATCTTCCACCACAAGACCACAAGCAAAAAGGCAAGGAGAAGATCCCAAGGCCTTGGTCAAGTGGGTTCCCAAGACAACATCAAGTTCTACTTCATCAAGTATGACTACAACTCTAGGGATTCCCATCAAGATGATGTACATCCCAAAAAACAAAAACTAGAGAGTTCTTGATGGTGACTCCGCCAACATATTTCACTCATATCATCTTGGCGAGGACAAGTGCAAACAACCTCCACATCTTGCACTAGTTCAAGGAGTCACAAACCCTATTGTTGGCAAGACAAGGAACAAGGTAACCTAATGCTTTCATGGACATCATCTTGTGTGGACTTCATTCTATATCCATGGATATCTTTGTTTGTTCCTTGTGGGACTAACCCATGTAGGTATTGAAAGTGCAACTCACTCAAATGGATTGCTCGGAATGATCCACATCAATAATGAGCATCCACATCTTCAACATCTACATGAAGTCATCATCGACAAAACCCAAGGTTAGTTCATCCCTCTTAGGGGGGATATCACATCTAGGGGGAGCTTTACTCTAAGATTTGAGATAAAGCAACTCTAATGGTGTGAACACAACAATGCTTTATGTAAAAGTGGTAACCCCACTTGTGCTTAAACGATGAGTATGACCTACGATAAAATGTTCTCATCTGACTCCTCAGTCAATATACTCATATATAGATGACCTAGTCATCACAGATTGCTTGATAGATGCTAGAGCGTTTGTGCATGCTTTGCCACATATTTCATTTGCCATTTTATTGTGTGAGCATGTTGGTCACATATTTTACACATGCAAGGACATCCATTTGTTGCTTTAATTGTTTGGATCTTTTTCTTCTGCCAAATGGATGGATAAGAATGCCTAATAACTTCCTCTAGCTATCTTTGCTTTTCTCGTCTCAAACTCTATTCATGCTACATCACAAAGTTTGATGAAGTCAGATTCGAACACTCTGTGTGAGGAGCACTCGAGTCCCCGATTCGTCATAGGCTTAAACTTCCAAAACCTCTCTCTGCATTTTGGTCTGACCGATTCACCCTTTTCTGCCTGACCGAGTTCACTGAGTTGATCTAGGTTTTCAATCTCGGTGCAACTGATTAGAACATTTCGGTCACACCGAGTTGCAGCAACCGCTTGCAATTCTGCATCTTGGTGCCACTGAGTTGTTCCACTCGGTCACACCAACAGGGTCAGGATATATATACCGTCGGGATGAATTTTGGAAATTTCTCCAAAACCCTTCACCCCGCGCATGTCCTACTCTGCCGCCTTGGGTCTCCGGATCGTCCTCTCGTCGCTAGTCTCCATCGTCGTCAACAGAATTCAACCCCGCCATTGCCGCCGTAGCGAACTCACCCCGAACTAGGGTATGAGCTCAAAACTTTGTGTTGTTCCTTACTCCGATTCTTAGCACAAAGCAAATGCCATGTTCTTTACCACGTATGAGATCATACTGTCCAGCAAGAACATCCCTTAGATTAGGTTTGATTCAAAAATTTAGGGTTAGGTTTCCGTCGAACTCGAACTCATCTCGGACCGACCGAGTTGTGGAAATCAGTCTGACCAATTTGGCCTACGCCATTGCACTTGTACTTTTCGGTCTGACCAAAAGTTGCAAATCGGTGTGACCAAGTTCAGCTCTCTGTGAAATCCTAGAAATCTCTGAGTCACCGAATTGTGTCTCGATCTGACCGATTTCACTAGTTTAGACTCCAAAAAGTTGCTTCGGTGTCACCGAGTTTAACAAATCGGTAGCTCCAAAATGCCTTCTGTGGAAAATTAAAACTAAGTTTTTGACTCATTTGTTTTGCAAAAACTTTGCACTTTGTGATGCTCATCCACTCTATCTGATCTATACTATTCACAGGGTCAGCAGTCAGTTTGCTTTGTCAGAATGTCAAATCAGAGTGATAGCCAAAACAAGTCAGAAGAGCAGATGAACCTGAGTGAGGGCACTAGTCCCTCTAGCAGCTATGATGAAGGTAGCAGGAGTACCCCAAGAAACTTGCCCAAGGCAGCTACAAGGACAAGGAAGAAGAGAAACTCAGACTCAGAGGACAAAGATTATGTTGCTGCTGAGGAAGAGGTCAGCTCCAAGAAGAAGGTGCTGAAAAAGGAATATGCTGCTACTGCTGCAACAAAGCCTAGTATGCACAAGAAGGCCCCTGCAAAGAGGGTGCCAACCTTAAAAGCCAGGGCCTCAACTATTGAAACTTCCAAGTCAAATGTTGAAGAGGCTGCTGGAGAGGGCAAGAAAGGGAAAGAAAGGGTCAAGAAAACTATGGCCAAAGTCATTGGAAAATCCTCCATGATGGAAGATCCAGAAGAAGAAGAAGAAGAAGATGTTGCACCAGCATCAAGGTCTCAAAAGCAGATGGGAGATGCCATCAAGTCTGGGGCTGCCCCTTCTAAGACCAAGACAACTCCCAAGGCTTCTGCTCCATCTCCAAAGACTGCACCCAAGAGGAGCACAAGGAATATTTCTGCTGCTGAGAAGAACAAGGCCCCAGTGCCTGAAATTGATGAAGATGCTGAAGCTCAAGTGCTTAGGAAGCTCAAACCCAAGATTCTAGATCATGATGACAGCCATCCAGTGGCAGAAGACATGAACATCGGGAAGGATGCAGGTCTCAGACCAGTGGCAGACCTAGAAATTAAATGGAGGGTGTACACACTTTAGAAAAATGAAATCTATTTCAATTAGCTTGCATGGATCTTAAAAATAAGCTAATTTTTACATGGTGGAAAATTTTTCTTCAAACATTTGGGTGGGCCATGGCACACCTGGCACGCCCCCTAGGTACTCCACTGTCTCATACTCTGGAGACAAACTCATCCATATGTTGTAAGGAGAAGGACTGCTGTGGACTACAAGTTCCATACCAAAGAGCAGCAGGATTTCTATGAGACCATCTTGCTTGACAAGAAGCCAATTGTTTGTGATATGAAGTGGGCAGATTGGGGATACATTGATGAGAATGAAGATCATTTTCTAGGCGTGCATGAAAGTTTTAGATCTTGTGGAGTAGATGACTTTGTGGGTCAGAAACTCACTAAGTGGAATGACGAGCTTATTATGCAATTCTAATCCACAGCACACTTCTATACTGATGGTAGAATAGTTTCGATGTCTAAGGGTACAAGGTACCAATCAACAGTTGCCGAGTGGGCAAAATTGATCAATGCCCCTAGAAAGCATGAGGATGACTTGGATGTCTATGCCAAGAAGAAGAAAGACCACAACTCAATGGCCAATATGTACAAGGAGATTCCTAACAAAGCCCTGGAAACTCATAAGCTGGGCTCTGTTCATTATCTGGCTTGGCCAGAATCAACACTATATTGAGGCATACATTATTTCCCAAATCTGGATATCACAAGATGATCATATGCCATTCCATCAACTTGCTGCAATTGTTTGATGTGCCCCAAAAATTCAAAGTCATGAGCCTGATTGTGGAAACAATCAAGAGGACAACTGCATATTAGAAGAGATCATGTGGGTATGCTCCACACATTCAGATGCTCATCAACTCCAAGATGGGCACATGCACCTACTTGTTAGATAAGGAGCATCTACCCTTGAGACCAGATTTTGAGGACAACACTGTTGTCATGACTGAAGAAGATCCTACATCTGCACAGGGACAAGAGAAAAGAGAGAAAGCCAAAGCTGAGAAAGCTGCAAAGATGCCAAGTGCTGAAGAGGCATCTCAAGTGTTTCTCAAGACCAAACAAGATCAACTTGCATATCTGATTCAAGCAACCATGAGGATTGAGAAAGGATTGGCCACCCTGACTCAGAACCAAGAGAGCCTGGAAAGGATCATTGAGACTAAGTTCTATGATCTTGATTTAAAAGTGACGGAGATGCAGACAATAGTTGAGCAGCTCTAGGAAGAAGCTGAGGAGAGGAAAGGGCAGGTACCACAGATGCCTTTCGGAGAGTGCCAAGAGGTCAGAGATCTGGTACAGTGCCAGTGACTGGCACTAGAGCTACTACATCAGCACCTACAGCCACAACATCAGTGCCACCTCCAGTTACCACTCCACCAGCTCTAACAACTTCAACAGATGCATTCATCCTTGGAGTCCTCTCAATGTCTCCTCTCGAAGATCAAGCCTAGAGGGACAACCCACAAGGGGGAGGCGCGCGCCCCCCAAGGGGAGTCCGAATAGGAAGGGGAGGGGCGCGGCCCCCTTTCCCTCTTCCTCTCCTCTCCATCCCTCTTTCCCCTCCGTTGGAAGGAAAAGGTGTGTGTGTGTGGGGGGGGGGGGCGAATCCTACTTGGACTAGGAGTCCAAGTAGGACTCCCCCCTTGGTGTGCCCCTCCTAGGCCGCGGGCCTCCTCCTCCCCCCTTTATATACGGGGGCGGGGGGCACCCCAAAGGCACACCAAGATTTCTCTTAGCCGTGTGCGGTGCCCCCCTCCACAGTTTACTCCTCCGGTCATAGTGTCGTAGTGCTTAGGCGAAGCCCTGCGCAGATGACATCACCATCAGCGTCACCACACCGTCGTGCTGACGGAACTCTCCCTCGACCCTCTACTAGATCAAGAGTTCGAGGGACGTCATCGAGCTGAATGTGTGTTGAACACGGAGGTGTTGTACGTTTGGTACTTGGATCGATTGGATCATGAAGACGTTCGACTACATTAACCACATTAATCTAACGCTTCCGCTTTCGGTCTACAAGGGTACATGGACACACTCTCCCCTCTTGTTGCTATGCATATCCTAGACAAATCTTGCGTGATCATAGGAATTTTTTTGAAATTGCATGCTATGTTCCCCAACACTGCTGCCATCCTCGGGGCAGCACCCTGCGCGGCGGCCGTCCACCCTGAACACCCTCACAAAAGGGTCGTGAGGCCATCGTACTTAAAGTGGAGGGTGCACCTCCCACTCAGGACTCATGCATGGGCGAACGCCTCCCAACCTCAGGTCAGGGCCATGTTGCCTGCAGCAGGGACCTCGACCCTGGCCGCGAGGCCCTGCTGTAGTAGCTGTCAGCCTACAGCTAGAGGCCATCAAGCCCTTTGACTGGCAACTCGCCAACAAAGGAGTGCAGAAGCTAGAGCCTGGTGCCGGCGGGCCTCTCCGACCACACGACGAACTCCGGGAGCACATCCGCCGAATGGAAGCGCGGCCGAGGAGGCCGTGCGACCACGACACGCCTCCCCTCATCACATGGGCTGCCTCACCCTTGGCGCTCCCCACCTCGAGAAGAAGTGCCGCCGCGACCACCCAAAGTGACACCGGCCCCCGAAGAAGTGTGCCCGTGCCCTTGAGGAGCTACCGCCGGGGTCGCAAGATGCTTGCGAGGGAGGCCTCACCCCCTCTTGGGCGGTGGCGAGTCTGGCCCCTCCTTGGGTGCTTTCCCCTTATCGGCAACGGAGAACTTCCTCCTCAGCGCCTTGAGAATGACAGCAAGACGATGGGACAAGGAAGAAGAAGAAGGAGCGGGTGGCAAGAAGATGGAGATGAGCGAGGGGGGCTCTGCCCCTCCCCTCATTTATAGTCGGAGGGAGGCCAACCGCCGGCCTCCATGATCCTACGCAATGATGGTTTTCTCTCTGCATGTAGCAAAGTCTCATCAAGTCAAACAGTTCTCGAGGCAGCATGGGGAAGCGGAGATGCCCGCCTCCCATCAATCGCCATGCATCAACCAAGGCCGCAGGCGGTTAGGTCCTGCGGCGCTCCGCACATGCCCTTTGGCTTCGCCTCGAAGACAAGTTCGAGCATGCCTTGGTCCCAGAGGCTACTGTTGGCATTCTGGGAACAGGGGTACCCAGACTTGCCTGTCTGCAGCCCACGGCGTGGCTCCATCGATGGACCGGTATGGCCCAGCTTCAGCATCAACAACTCAAGACCCTCGCGAGGCCGACGACACCAAGGCCTCCATGAGGAGCAGTCTCTTTAGGCTGGCTCCCATGGAGCGGAGATTCCTATGCAAGGCTCACGTCGTGAGGTTCGGATGACGTGAGCCATGACGACCAAGGCCAGGCGGGCGCAGTGTACCAGTTTCCTCTTTGTTGCTAAGGAGGCAAGCGCAGGCATGGAGTCTCAAGGAATCAACCAAAGGTTTCCATTCCGGTGCAACAAGACCAAGACCGCCAGGATGGCAGGATGGAGGTGAAGACTACTTTTGTCAGGATAGCATGTACTAGTTGTCTCCCTTCGAATTTGGCCGTTGTGGGATCCCTTCCCACCTTCATTTGGGAAGGGGACCAAGGCCACTATAAATAGGACTTGGCCGCCACCATAGAAAGGGATGGATCATTCAGGTCATCCTCACACCCACTAGTTCATCGAGCACAAGAACACTTCTCCTCCTGAGGCTGTTCTCCCACTGTACTAGTTCATCCTCAGCCCCTCGAGGCCAATCCACCACAAAGCAGGAGTAGGGTTTTACACTGCAAGGTGGCCTGAACCTGGGTAAAACTGTTGTGTCTCTTTTCTGTTCAGTTTGTCAAGCAAGGCTGTGAGATTAATGAGTAGGCAGACTGGGGAGGACGAGTTCTTCGCACGCACCCCAGAGTCCGAACCTATCAAGGGTCTGCGGAACCTGAAATCCGACACCTATGTCTCATCCGAGAGAGTCAGGCAATTGGCTCTTTGGCAGAAGGCTCGTGCGAGGGCCGTGAGGGTGGCGGAGGATGCCTGTGCCAAAGCCCTAAGTGCAGTCAGGCCCAAGCGCCTCATCTACGCTTGGCAGTACATGGACCGGGTGCACGCTTCCAGCGAGGAGGAGTACCTATTGGCGCCAGATCACCACACCTGTGAGATCGCGCTCGCCTGCCGGCAAGCCGCCAATCAGCACCTCACGAGTTGCGAGGCTGAGGAAGAGGCTTAGTGTTGGCGCGCTAGGAAACGACCGCGCATCAGGGCCCGCAAGTGCTCCAACAAGCGCCGTGGCTTTTATTAGGAATAATTTAGTTTCATAAGGTGATCTCATTAGTTTTGGGATGCAAATGATAAATCCTGAACGTTCGGGAATTATTAACGTCCTTAATTAAGTATGTAAAAGGAAAAGTTTGGAAACCTTCTGTATCCGTACGCATTTTGTAAGTACGTGCATATAGCACAAACTTAACTATATATCGCACTACATGTCTCTGTCTATAGATGCTTGCAGACTGTGCTACTACTATTACTTATGTACGTGCAAGTGCATGTTCTAACATTATGATGTGGTTTTTGTAAAAGTAGAAAAACAACACTAGTCAAGCTTGTGAAACAATTCAATGCAAAAGAAATGCAAAAATGCTCGTTTGATTGTTTACTTTTAGTTTCCTTCTCTGTGGTTATTTCTCTATCGTACTTTGTACAGAGTATCTCAATGGTTGGGAAGGCATGCAAATTCCCAAACCACTTTGTACACCCTGTATCGAATTTTTTGCTTAGCAAGTTGTGCCGTGCAATTGGAATTCAAACTTGAGTACGACTACTAGGAGTACCAGTGGCCAGTTCTTCTAGGCTTCTAAATTACTAATCCCATAAGTACTACCTCCGTCCTAGTTTATTGGTCCCCATTGTAATCTGTGTCAAATTTTGACGTAAATTTAACTAATGAAATGTTTATGCATGTCACAAAAAATTATATAACTTTTGTTGACATGCACTAACATTTTATCAGTTAAAACTTTGGTCAAAATTTAGCACAAATTACAATGGTGACTAATAAACCAGGATGAAGGTAGTAGTTTAGAAGCCTAAATGAATGAGTGATGTGCCTTATGTTACTCTCCACTGAGACTAGTCTTATGTGAAAAGCTGGGGAAGAGACGACTTATTTTTTAAGCAGTTAAAGAACAGTCCCTAGGAGTAGTAGCTAGGGATACTAGGAGTAGTAGCCAGGGATCGAGAGTGCGAGATGAACCGGACAAAGTAAATGCAGAGAGATGAAATGCAAAAAAGACAGAGGGATGTGATGGTTGCTTGTCCGTTTATTTTACTAGGCCACTTATTACTGGGATGGCGGGGTTTTGTGATATGACGGCTTACTACCATGCCACGAGCGGGGTGAGACTCCCGTGCAGCGCCGCCCTCTACACTAGTACTACCTCCGTGGTGGTTTATTAGCCCCCCATGTAATTTGACTGAAGATTTAACTGACAAAATGTTAGTGCATGTCAACAAAAACTATATCGTTGGATTCATATTTGAACATAGTTTTCAATGATATGCATGAGCATTTATCGTAATATATATAATGTTAGTTAAATTTATGGTCGTACTATATATAGTAAGGTGCCCGTGCGTTGCATGAAACAGTGAAATGCATTGATCGGGGAGTTGTTTAGTTTGACAAAGTATGTGGGGGTCATCTCATGTGTAACGAGTGTCGATAGGTTTCTTCGGATATTATTTCTTCTCTAGAGCTCACAAACATCCGGGTGAATAGTAAATGTAGGCTAAATAGATAAAAAGGTATCTTTTGCAAACAAAAACATTCAACTGTTCAACCTGCATCCAAAACTTGTGAAGAAATAACACTTACTGTGCTTTGCAAGAAATGATCTTTAAGAATTATTTTTGAGTGTCGATTTTGTTTATTTTTTCTAGACCACCATGAATGTAAATCAGGATGACTTGGAAGGGGGCGGAGGAGATGTAAGAAATGGTCCATCTTAAGTCTTTCACCGTTACTGTAGTAAAAATTCACAATTAATCTCATAAATGGCAAGCGAGAACTCTAATGGAGCAAAAGCATATATGGAAGATTCTTGATGAAACCATAAATGGATACACTTTTATTCAAGCATGATACTCTAATAGAGTAAGATCATGCATGGAAGGTTCTATACTATATAAATAAGAAGTCTCCACATGCTTAGACAGCGGCTTACATTGAGCGAAGACTAATGATGAACAGTTGACTTGGTAATGCATATGACCAGGTGAACTTCCTTGGAGTCCCCGTGCATCATCTTGGGGTGAAAATCAGACCAGGTGTCTTCCATGTCCACATTGTAGGCTAATTGCATTCTCCAACATGATACCAAGTTTGATTTGCTCAAGGTTGTAATATGCCAAGTGCCAACAAGATCTAGGAATTATAAAGACTTCAGGCTAATTGCATTCTCCAACTGCAGTCTGGCCTATCAGACAGGTCACTGCTCTAAGTGGATAAATCTCCACGTCCATCACAGGATCATACATCCTCCATGGTTCTCCGATGCCATTGAACACAAGGGCTTCATTTACGCTGTGGACTCCTTCTATGGCTGGACGTATTGCTGGTCTACTCCAGTCATGGCTACAAACGGCTGTTATAGTAGTATGTTACTTTCCTATGATATCATGATAGCTTGCTTATATTACTTTCAACATTTATTGAAAAAATATTCATGCTCATAACATGTTGTTCTTAAGATTGACTACAATACGAGCCCTTTTTTATTTGACACCAACTTGATATGATGTTGTAGGCCACCTGGTGTCCCTACCCATTCTAATCCCAGAACCTTTCAAAGAAAAGTGGCATGGCATTTGCAGGTGGTTCCTGGACCAATCAGATGATGGTGAACGATTGATGATCGTTTACACTTACCGGACGTGTTGTTTCGCGGAATACAATCACAGTCATTGCAAGGTCTTTGAGCAGGATCCCGGCTTCTCTAGGCCTTCATGAATTTTTGATTGGAGGCTGGTAAGTAGCCTTGGTACATGCTCTCTATTTCCTGGACTGAATTATCCAATTAACCAGGAGATAACCGACGACAAGGATCATGATGGCAGCGCGGTTTCATTCATCAGGCAAAACTATGTGTACACAACGTACCATGCGTCTCTCCATGTGTAACACCCCGGATGTAACTTGCCATATTTGTAACTCAGACTCTTGCCATTTTCGGCCTTAAGTTATGAGTTTTCCCTTTGTGGTTGGGTTTTGTCTTTCATTTTGCATTTTGTTCATGTCATGCATTTCATATCATGTCATCATGTGCATCGCATTTGAATTCGTGTTTGTCTCATGCATCCGAGCATTTTCCCCGTTGTCCGTTTCGTAATCCGACACTCCCACATGCACCGGCGCACCCCTCTTGTCTCTTTTCGTGAGTGGGTTTTAAATGTTCTCAAAATGGACCGAGATTTGCCAAGTGTCCTTGGTACACCACCGGTAGACCGCCTGTCAAATTTCGTTCCATTTGGAGGCCGTTTGATGCTCCAACGATTAACCGGGTAACCGCAAAAGCCTCTTGTGTGTTGCAGCCCAACACCCCTCCAAAACATCCCAATAACCCATCTAAACCATCTCCATGTCCTCCGTTGTCGGATCACAATTGTGTGGGCGAAAACTACACCTCATTTGGACACTCCAAACTCCCTCTACCTACAAATATGTGCCCCTCCCCCGAATTTCGGGTCCAAACCCTAGCCATCTCCCTCCTCCGCCCGGAATGGACACGTCCACTTCGCCGCCCTACAGCCAATCGGGCTCCGCCACGTGTCCACCGCCGCTGCCCCGCGCCGCCGGCCCGACGAGGCCCGCATCCCCCCTCCCCCCGTGGGCCCAGCGCCTCCACTGCTACCCATGCCCAAGCGCCACCCCGCCGCCGCCGTCCGCCGCCCATGCCCAAGCGCCGCCCCGCCGCCGCGTGCCCGCGCCCGAGGCCACCGCCGACTGCCACCTTCTAGATCGCCGGCCACCGCCACCGCTCCCCACCATTTGCCGCCGACCTCCTTGACCACGCCGACGAGCTCCCCGCGCCTCCTCCGCTGTCGCCCCCAACTCCGGCGTCCTCTCCGGCGAGATCCGGCTCCGCGCGGTTCGCGTGCCACCGAAACCCTAGATCTGGGCAAGGTCAATTTCGTCCAAGTCTTTTCCCTGTAATGTTTTTATGCCTCCTTCATCGCATCATATCTCGGTGACTGTAGCTCCAAATCATGCTTATGGTATGTGAAATTGTTCGTATCGTTGATCTCTTCATGTTAGAAGCATTTCCATGCATGTTACTTTCCATTATGATGCCATTTTATTGATGCAAGAGTGCTAACAAATGTTAACTCCTGGTACTTATCATATCATGGTGATTTATCATTTTTGTTGCATTTGATGTCTCCATCATATGAGCATGAGGTCTACATGTGTTTTGAACTACACCATGCCATCTTTACAGAGCTTCAAGCCTTTTATTTTGTTATCTTTGTGGTGACTAGCACAAGCATGCAAACTAGGCTCCACAATGTTGTTGTTTTCAAGGACTTAGGATTTTGCTAAGTCCTTTTCATGTTGTTATTGTGATGCCATGTAAACTTGATGCTAAAGTGAGATCCATGCTTATTTTGAGATGCTTCAGTAAGGATGTTTTGAACATGCGGTTATGCTCTATCCATTCATTACCCTGGTTGCAATTATGGAGTGCTCTAGCATGAAAATTTCTTGCTCTACTTTTGCTATAAAATGTTTCTGGCAGATTGTTAACATGTTAATCAATATTGCCAAGGTTGTTGCTAGTGATCCATGCATCCTTTTAACTTGCTATTGCCATGTTTAGCTTAATTAACATGTCTTCTTACTGTTGGTATGCTTGTTTTGTCATGCAATGCTTTGTGATGAGTGGCATGAGCTCGCAAAGTTGCTGTCATAATTCTGTTTATGCCATGCTCTGTTTTTCACTAAGTCTGAAATTGTTAATAAAATTTGCTATGTTTACATGGGTGCCATCATATCTTATATGCCTTTTTGGCTCATGTTCAGTAAGGGACTTCTTTTTCTATGCATTCAGTAGAATCATGCCATGCCTTTGTTTTCTATGATATGTTCCTGTAGCATGTTGTTTGTTTGCTCCAAACTTTGCTTCCTGATGTTGTTTTTGACATGTTAGTATTTTCACTAAGTCTGTGAAGCTGATATCTTTTGCAATTTTGCCATGCTTGCTTGAACCTGTTCTAGTGTGATTTAGCCGTAGCTCAGTGTTCATGTTTTGTCAAGCATATCATGTACATCACTGTCGTATGCTTTGTTGGTATGTTGGAGTGCAGTAGCCTAGTTAATCGCAGAATTGTGTCATTCTTGTTTTGCTTGCCATTTGCAAACCGTGCATCCGTTTCCGGTGATCTTCATATCGATTTCAACAAAAATCATCTCATCTTTCCAACGGCATACTTGGGTTGCCAAGATGATTCATTGTTCATTCTTTCCCTTCCGGAGCACGCATATGGATTGCATATCATATCTTGCATATCGTGACATGTATTGCATCATGTTGCTTGTCCATTGTACCGTGATTGATTGTTGTTCCATTGCTTGTGTTCTTGCTTTGGGTAGAGCTGAGAGACGAGTACGTGAACGAGGAACCTGTTGAGTATGATAACGAGGATCAAGCTTTCGACAACTCTGAGAACTTTGCAGGCAAGATGACCATACCCTCGAAATCACTTCTATCTTTGCTTTCTAGTTGTTCGCTCTATCGTTATGTCGCGCTACCTACCACTTGTTATATCATGCCTCCCATATTTCCATGTCAAGCCTCTAACCCTCCTTCCTAGCAAACCGTTGTTTGGCTATGTTATTGCTTTTGCTCAACCCCTCTTATAGCGTTGCTAGTTGCAGGTGAAGTTGAAGTTTGTTCCATGTCAGAACATGGATATTGTTGGGATATCATTATTATATCTTATTTAATTTAATGCATCTATATACTTGGTAAAGGGTGGAAGGCTCGGCTTTATGCCTGGTGTTTTGATCCACTCTTGCCTCCCTAGTTTCTGTCATACCGGTGTTATGTTCCTTGATTTTTTCGTTCCTTACACCGTAGGGTGTTATGGGAACCCCTTGACAGTTCGCTTTGAATAAAACTCCTCCAGCAAAGCCCAACCTTGGTTTTAACATTTGCCAGCTAAGCCTTTTTTCCCTTGGGTTCCACGGACTCAAGGGTCATCTTTTGTTTAAACCCCGGGGCCAGTGCTCCTCTAAGTGTTGGTCAAAACTGGGCGATGTCCGGCGCCCCCTGGGTAACCAGGGTCTATGCCAACCCGATGTCTGGCCCATCAGGTGTGCTATGAGAATGATATACGTGCGACTCCTATCAGGATTTGTCGGCACATCGGGCAGCTTTGCTGGTGTTGTTTTACCATTGTCGGAATGTCTTGTAACCGGTATTCCGAGACTAATCGGGTCTTTCTGGGAGAAGGAATATCCTTCATTGACCGTGAGAGCTTGTGATGGGCTAAGTTGGGACACCCCTGCAGGGTATAAACTTTCGAGAGTCATGCCCGCGGTTATATGGCAGATGGGAATTTGTTAATATCCGGTTGTAGATAACTTGACACTTAACTTAATTAAAATGCATCAACCGCGTGTGTAGCCGTCATGGTCTCTTCTCGGCGGAGTCCGGGAAGGGACCACGGTCTTGTGTTATGCTTGAATGTTAGTAGATTCAGGATCACTTCTTGATCACTTCTAGCTTCTCGACCGTGCGTTGCTTCTCTTCTCGAACTTCTTTGCATATGTTAGCCACCATATATGCTTAGTGCTTGCTGTAGCTCCACCTCACTACCTTCTCCTACCCATAAGCTTAAATAGTCTTGATCTCACAGGTGTGAGATTGATGAGTCCTCGTGACTCTCGGATACTTCCAAACAGTTGCAGGTGCCGAGGATACCAGTGCAGGTGATGCTACCGAACTCAAGTGGGAGTTCAACGAGGATTTGGGTCGTTACTACGTTTTGTTTCCTGATGATCAGTAGTGGAGCCCAGTTGGGACGATCGGGGATGTAGAATTTGGGGTTGTCTTCCTTTATTTTGGTTCCATAGTTGGGCCTTTGATTGTACTTTGGATGATGTATGGATTATTTATGTATTGTGTGAAGTGACGATTGTAAGCCAACTCTTTATCCCTTCCTATTCAGTACATGGGATTCTGTGAAGATTACCCCTCTTGCAACAAAACTACCATGCGGCTATGCCTCGAAGTCGTGCCCCGACACGTGAGAGATATAGCCGCATTGTGGGTGTTACAAGTTGGTAATCAGAGCCATCCCCGACTTAGGAGCCCCCTGCTTGCTCGAATCGCTGACGTTGTTGAGTCTAGAGCAAAATGTTTTGGGTCTTAGGATTATATATATCGGGGAGTAGGATTCTTTTTACTCCTTAGTCCCTTCGTCGCTCTAGTGAGGCCTCCTGACGTAGAAGTTTTGACTTCCCTCTCCTCAAATTTCACGATTTTTTTTGGATCGCGTGGGTATCTTGGAGTCGTTCTGATAGTCTTGTGACGAGAACATTGTTCTTGGTGCCTCCTGACATTTAGGGGTTGTGGCAATGTCTCGGGGAGTTGAGCTCCGAGGTGTTGTCGTCACAATTTTATCATTGCAGTTCTGGAATACCTGAGTTCGCCGACATCGAAAATCTCTTTTATGCAGTTGTTGGTGAGATAACCTCGACGCCACCCAATACTGGGGCGAGAGTTTGGGACTATTGCCATTACTCGTATAATAGATGCTTTTCGAAAGTTGAGGTACATGATTTCTGAAGGTTTCTTGGTTATGTGTTGAAGGATGGATACAACTGGATGTAGGAATTGTTAGTTTGGGTGAGATATTATGCTTCCCCTGTATCCCCAACACCTGATTGCATAACCAGAAAGTTTCGGGAATTTTATAGGTGGGAATTCAAGTAGCTCTATTATTTCTTCCCGCGGATGTTTGGTTTGTGATTGGGCAATCCTTACCACTTATTTGTTCATATCCATACCTTGTTGATTTATTCATCTACCTTTATCTAAGTGGCTTCTCTACTTTATGGATGTGTGATGATTTACTTTGGAATTCATTTGTTCATCCTTGTTCGAATGTTAAGACTATATGTTGTAATTTCTATCTATTGATTCAGCTTGATATCTGTCTTTCATGATTCTAACGGATGTCACCCTCTTCAGGATGGCTCCTCCAACGCGTCAGAATCCGCCACCACCTCCACCTCTGGAGGCATGGCAAGCTATCATGGCAGCCACCAATGCCAACACTCAGATGCTGTTGCAACTCTTGCAAGAGTGCAACCAAGGTCAAGGCAACCAAGGAAATCAAGGCCAAGGCAACAATCAGCCCCGGTTTCCTACCCTCAACCAGTTCCTCACAAACCTGCCGAAGTCTTTCAGCAAATGTGTCGAGGCCATAGACACCGACGATTGGCTCGTGGACATTTGCAAGTATTTTGAATGTAGCAATGTCAAACCCGAGGACTTTGTCAAGTTTGCTTCGTTTCAACTCAAGGACCAAGCTGCTGAGTGGTATCAACAATACAGAGATTCCAGAGCAGGTCGTGTGATTACCTAGGATGATTTACATCGAGACTTCAAAGCTCATCACATCCCACCAAGCGTTGCTGAGAGCAAGCGTGAGGAGTTCCGCAATCTCAAGCAAGGCAACACGTCCGTGTACCAATACAATATCCCGTTTCATAAATTTGCTCGCTTCGCTAAACAAGACGTTCCTGATGAAAAAAGTATGATCTATCAATTTAGAGGTGGCCTCAGGGAGGATCTGTAGTTATCTCTCATGCTTCTTGAGCCGACTAAGTTCGATCAATTCTATAACATGGCACTAAAGCAAGAAGCTTCTCAGCTCAAGTGTGAGGCTTCTAAGAAGAGAGTCAAGGATGAAGTTCCGTCTTCTTCTTCATCACAAGAGGTAGGTAAGCAACAAAAGTTCTAGTAGCCTCCTCCTCCATTTCGCCAGCCCTACCAGCAAAAGAGCAAAGGTGGCAATGGATCTTCCCACCCACCCAACCCAGGCTATCAAAACAAAGCTCAGTATTAAACTCCAAGGTCAAGTGCTCCTTATCATCGTCCTCTCTCAGAGGTTACTTGCAACAAGTGTCAGCAAAAAGGGCACTATGCAAACAAGTGCTTCAACCAAATGCGCCTTCCGCCTCCTCCTCCTATGAGATCATCCAGCAATGTAGTGGTCAATCATAATTCCAAGTCTGCAAAGGTGAACATGATGAATGCAGCTCAGGCAGAGGATTCTTCAGAAGTGATCATGGGTAACCTTCCTGTTAATGACTTTCCTGCAAAGTCTTATTTGATACTGGTGCATCGCATTGTTTCATTTCAAGACCTTTTGCATCGAAGCATGAGTTGGTTTTCCAAGATTTTCCTAGGGAGTTGTCAGTTGTCTCTCCGGGTAAATTCATGAATGCAAGCTCCATGGTTCTGGATGTTTCTATCAAGATGGGAAACTATAAATTTATGTCTTCTCCAATTGTTCTTGATGACTCGGATATTGATCTAATTCTCGGCATGGACTGGCTTTCTAAGCACAAGGCTCAGTTGATTGTGTTGCCAGGCAGATTCAATTGACACACTCTTCTGAGGATGTGATCATCTATGCCGCTCGCGATGAAACCATTCGACTATTTTCTCTCAATGAGAAGGGCGAGTTGAATGCCATCTCTTAGATTCCAGTCGTTTATGAATACCGAGACGTCTTTCCAGAAGATCTTCCGGGAATGCCTCCTCACCAGCCAGTTGAATTCGTTATCGATCTTGAGCTGGGCACGGAACCTGTTTCCAAGCGTCCTTACAAGCTTGGACCAGAGGAGTTGAAGGAATTGAAGAAACAACTCGATGAACAAGAGTGTATGGGTCTGATCAGACCGAGTTCATCTCCACGGGGTTGTGGTGTTCTTTTTGTCAAGAAAACGGAATGACTCTGCATCGACTACCGTCCATTGAACAAGAAGACAATTAAGAACAAGTATCCACTTCCCAACATCAATGAGCTTTTCGAGCAACTTAAAGGTGCTAAAGTATTCTCCAAGCTTGACCTCTCTATGGATTATCATCAGATTCACATTCGTGAACAAGATATCCCCAAGACAACATTCAGAACAAGCTATGGTTCTTATGAATATACTGTCATGTCTTTCGGCCTTGTCAATGCTCCTCCAACGTTCTCTCGCATGATGAACTTCATCTTCAACCCTTACACAAATGATTTCGTCCTAGTGTATCTCGATGATATTTTGGTCTTCTCAAAGAATAAGGATGATCATGCCAAGCATTTGAGATTTGTGCTCGACAAGCTCAGAGAGCATCAATTCTATGCGAAGTTTTCCAAGTGTGAGTTCTGGCTTGATGAGGTTCTTTACCTGGGTCATATCATCTCCGTCAAGGGCATCGCTGTTAATCCCGCGAAGGTGTCTGCGTGAATTGGGAACCTCCTCAGAATGTCAAACAGCTCCGCAGTTTTCTTGGGCTTGCAAGCTATTGTCGAAGATTCGTTGAGAATTTCTCTAAAATTGCAGATGCTTTGAGCAGGAAGGCTTACTGCAACAGCTTAATTCTCAAGCCCTTCCAACCGGACCTTTGTGAAGCTTTCCGCAAACTGAACCTCCAAGTTGTTCCTCAAGGCTTTCTTGCCAATCTCCAAGTCTCTCCCACTTTGGAAGATCAAATTCGTGAGGCACAACTCCTGGATTCCATGGTGAAGAAGGTGAAAAATGGGATTGCCAAGAGCCAACCCAAATACAAGTGATATCGCATTGATGACAAAGACACCCTATTCTTCGAGGACCGGATTGTGGTTTCTACAGGTGATCTAAGGAAAGGTATTATGAACGAGGCGCACAATTCCCTTCTATCCATTCATCCTAGAAGTTCGAAGATGTACCATGACCTCAAGCAGTCGTATTGGTGGACTCGAATGAAGCGAGAAATTGCTCAATTCGTGAATGAATGTGATGTCTGCCGAAGGGTGAAAGCAGAACACCAACGACCAGCTGGTCTCCTCCAACCTCTTGCTATTCCAGAATGGAAGTGTGACCATATTGTAATGGACTTCGTGACTGGATTTCCCAAGTCCAAGCGTGGAAATGATGCTATTTTCGTTGTCATTGACAAGCCCAAAAAAGTGGCTCATTTCCTTCGAATCAAAGAATCTATCACATCAGCTCAGTTGGCAGAGCAATACACCTCCAGGATTGTGTCTTCGCACGGCATTCCACAATTGATATCTTCAGATCGTGGAAGCATTTTCACCTCCAAGTTCTGGGATTCCTTCCAAAAGGCCATGGGCGCCAACATTCGCTTCAGCACAGCTTTCCATCCTCAACAAGTGGCCAAGTCGAGCGAGTAAATGAAAATCTTGAAGATATGCTCAGGGCTTGTGTCATCTCTTTTGGTATGAAGTGGGAAGATTGTCTTCCATATGCCGATTTCTCCTACAACAACAGCTTCCAAGCGAGTTAGGGCAAGGCCCCATTCGAAATTCTCTATGGCAGAAAGTGTCGTCAATTGGTCAAAGACTGGTGAATGCCAACTTCTTGGCAACGACTTGATCACAGAGGCTGAAGAAATGTGTAAAGTCATCCGTGAAAATCTCAAAGCCGCGCAATCGCGCCAGAAGAGTTACTATGATAGCAAGCACCATGACTTGCCTTTCGAGATCAGAGACCGTGTCTACCTCCACGTCTCTCCGTTGAAAGGAACTCGTCGCTTCGGTATCAAAGGGATGCTTGCCCCTAGATACGTGGGTCCTTTCAAGATCATTGGCAAAAGAGGCGACCTCGCCTATCAACTTGAGCTTCCATCCAACTTCGCAAATGTGCATGATGTGTTTCACATGTCACAGCTTGGCAAGTGCTTCAAGACTCCTGAGTGCACTATCAACTTCGAAGAGATTGATCTCCAAGAAGATTTGTCTTATCATGAGCATCCCATTGCTATTCTTGAAGAAACTGAGTGCAAGACTCGCAACAAGTCAATCAAATTCCTGAAAGTGAAGTGGTCACACCATTCCGACCGAGAAGCCACGTGGGAGCGCGAGGATAACCTCCGGAGTTCTTTCAGTCCTAGATCTCGGGACGAGATCCTCTCGTAGTGGTGGAGTGTTGTAACACCCCGGATGTAACTTGCCATATTTGTAACTCCGACTCTTGCCATTTCGGCCTTAAGTTATGAGTTTTACCTTCATGGTTAGGTTTTGTCTTTCGTTTTTCATTTTGTTCATGTCATGCATTTCATATCATGTCATCATGGGCATCGCATTTGCATTCGTGTTCGTCTCATGCATCCGAGCATTTTCCTCGTTGTCCGTTTCGCAATCCGACACTCCCACATGCACCGGCGAACCCCTCTTGTCTCTTTTCGTGAGTGGGTGTTAAACGTTCTCAGAATGGACCTAGATTTGCCAAGTGGCCTTGGTACACCACCGGTAGACCGCCTGTCAAATTTCGTTCCATTTGGAGTCCGTTTGATGTTCCAACGGTTAACCGGGTAACCGCAAAAGCCCCTTGTGTGTTGCAGCCCAACACCCCTCCAAAACTGCCCAATAACCCATCTAAACCATCTACATGTCCTTCGTCGTCGGATCACGATCGTGTGGGTGAAAACTACACCTCATTTGGACACTCCAAACTCCCTCCACCTATAAATATGTGCCCCTCCCCCGAATTTCGGGTCCAAACCCTACCATCTCCCTCCTCCGCCGCCAGACACGTCCGCCTAGACCTGATGCGTCTGCTCCACCGCCCCGCAACTAATGTCGCTATACTTATCCATTGGGCTATCAAACGAACTCCGAATGCGATGAAACTTGGCAGGCGGCCTACCTACAACATAACAACACCACATGCCAACTTTCATCCCATTCCGAGAACATTTTCCGGCCACTTCTAAAATAATATTCGGACGTTCTGCGGGCGCGTGCAAGTGTGGTTGGGCTCAGAACGGACAACGGACAGAACTGGGGGAACCCAGACGGATGCAAGTTTAGAAAACATGATGATGCAGTGCGGATGATGACATGATAAGATGCAACACGCAAGCAAATGACATGACAACGACAGCGAATAACTGGAAGACACCTGGCACATCAGTCACGGGGCATTACAACACTCCACCACTACGAGAGGATCTCGACCCGAGATCCTAGGGATGGCACCGGAGGGAAAACGGAAGATAAAGAGAAGAGGTAAACCAAATTGCTTCTATGACAATTGAGTGAAACCAAAGAACCTTGCGAGGTTGAAAAAATTCAAGAAAAGAATAGAACGAAGGTGAACAAAGTTGAAACCTCCGTTAGGGAAGAGGAACAAGGAACCTTACTAGACCCTTGTAGGTTGAAAGACATAAGAAAAGTGTTATGATGGACAATAGGTACATGCAAGCACTCCGATTGAAACGAGATGTACAGGAACGATAAGGATCAATTACGACAACACTCCGGTTGGACATGGAAGGTAAAGAATATAAACTTTGTGAAACGAAAGCACTTGGATGAGACTCCGGTTAGAAGAGGAAAGATAAAAATGACACTCCGGTTAAAACAAGATAGAGAAGGAAAAAGAATGATATAATTTGGGCAGCATTCTGGATGAAAATGGAAGGAATTAACAAGAACTTGACAAGATGAGAGGATACTTGATGAAATCACAATACACTACCTCCAGAACTATTGAATGAAAGGAACAAGAGGTAAGAAAGATCTCAGACAGCACTCTGGTTGAAAAGAGGTGCAAGGCTTGATAAGGCATTGAAACGAGGAAAGGATGTGATCACCATCGAAAAATTGCATTGAACACACCGGGGAAGATAAAAGAACAAAGAATTATAAACTTGAGGCTCCGTTAGTATCTTCATGAGAAGCACCGGATAAGAACATGAATGAGAAGAATGGAGAGGCTTCACATGAATAAAAAGGATACTTGATTAAGAAATCTGAATCGTTGAAGAAACAAGGGTGGGAGGGCGGGAAAAACAAAGGCAACTTGGAGACAGATGAAACAAACACCGTTGAGAAGAACTGATACCCGATCTTGCGAATGTTGAATTGATCGGATCCACTAGAAGAGAAACACACGGGTTGAAAAGGATTGACATGACACTATCGATTATCATGAAGGATTGGTATTCACCTCGGGGTATGAGAACACCATTTAGGAAAGGTATGGAATCAACATTTGACTTCGAAGCAACTCGAATACCACAACTCAAAATAAAAACAAAAGATTGGCTTGCAAAATAAGCCGGAACAAACATACGATAGAGATTTCGTCCGAAGTTTTCGTGGTGGGGCCTACACGGGCTCGATCGTACAGCACCATCATGTACAAGGCAGTGCACATGACATACGAAGCGTCCCCCAGTCGGCAAAGCCAAGGACTCTTTAAGACACAATGAGACCACTGTAAAACCAACCGTGAATGGGCAGACCACTAGACATCGAACCCCAATTTCATATCATATATTCCTCGGAAAGATATCCTAAGAGCTACTTGAATTCCCACTTATAAACTCCCGAAATTTTCCAGTTATGCAATCAGGTGTTGGGGATACAGGGGAAGCATAATATCTCACCCAAATCTAGCAAATCCTACATCTAGCTGTATCCATCCTTCAACACATAACCAAGAAACCTTCAGAAATCGTTTACCTCAACCTTCGAAAAGCATCCGTTATACGAGTTATGGCAATACTCCCGAACTCCCGCCCCAGTACTAGGTGGCGTCGAGGTTATCTCACCAACAACTGCATAAAAGAGATTTTCGATGTCGGCGAAACTATCTCAGGTATTCCAGAACTGCAACGATAAAATTGTGACGACAACACCTCGGAGCTCAACTCCCCGGGACACTGCCACAACCCCTAAATGACAGGAGGCACCAAGAACAATGTTCTCGTCACAAATCGATCGGAACGATTCCAAGATACCCGCATGATCCTAAAAAAAATTAGTGAAATTTGAGAAGAGAAGAGTCAAAACTCTACGTCAGGATGCCTTACCAGAGCGATGAAGGGACTGGGGAGTAAAAAGAATTCCTAAACTCTCCGATATATAAATCCTAAATGACTCAAAAACATTTTTCTAGACTCAACTCGTCCGCTAATTCGATCAAGCAATGGGGGCTCCAAAGGTCGGGGAAGGCTCTGATTACCAACTTGTAACGCCCTCGATGCGGCTATATCTCCTACGTGTCGAAGCACGACTTAGAGGCATAACCGCATTGAAAGCAATGTCGCAAGTGAGGTAATCTTCACACAACCCATGTAATACATAAGGGAAAGAGATACATAGTTGGCTTACAATCGCCACTTCACACAATTACATGAATAAAGCATTAGCTCATCCAAATACACTCACGGCCCGACTACGGAGCCAAAATAAAAGAAGAGTACCCCAAATGCTACACAGATCCCCGATCGACCCCAACTGGGCTCCACTACTGATCAACTAGAACGGAACAACACAAAGGACAAGATCTTCATCGAGCTCCTCCTGAGCTTGGTTGCGTCATCTGCACGGACTCATCGGCACCTGCAAGCTGGTTTTGGAAGTATCTGTGAGTCACGGGGACTCAGCAATCTCGCACCCTCGCGATCAAGACTATTTAAGCTTATGGGTATGGTAAAGGTATGAGGTGGAGTTGCAGCAAGCGACTAGCATATATGGTGGCCAACCTACTCGCAAAAGAGAGCGAGAAGAGAAGGCAAAGCACGATCGAAGAACTATGATCAAGAAATGATCATATAACAACCTACGTCAAGCATAACTCCAACACCATGTTCACTTCCCGGACCCCGCCGAGAAGAGACCATCATGGTTACACACGCGGTTGATGTATTTTAATTAAGATAAACTTCAGGTTTTCTACAACCGGACATTAACAAATTCCCATCTGCCCATAACCGCGGGCACGGCTTTCGAAAGTTCAAATCCCTGCAGGGGTGTCCCAACTTAGCCCATCACAAGCTCTCATGGTCAACGAAGGATATTCCTTCTAGCGGGAAGACCCGATCAGACTCGGAATCCCGGTTACAAGACATCCTCGACAATGGTAAAACAAGTCCAGCAAGACCGCCCGATGCGCCGAATCCTGATAGGAGCTGCACATATCTCGTTCTCAGGGCAACACTGGATGAACACTGCGTACAGCTAAAACCAGCCCTCAAGTTTCCCCGAGGTGGCGCCGCAAGTGGCTGTAGTTTGGACCAACACTTAGACAAGCACTGGCCCGGGGGGTTAAAATAAAGATGACCCTCGGGATGTGCGCCTCCCAAGGGAAAAAGGCTAGGTGGCGAATGGTAAAACCAAGGTTGGGCCTTGCTGGAGGAGGTTTATTCAAGGCGAACTGTCAAGGGGTTCCCATTATAACCCAACCGCGTAAGGAACGCAAAATCCGGGAACATAACACCGATATGACGGAAACTCGGGCGGCAAGAGTGGAAGAAAACACCAGGCATAAGGCCGAGCCTTCCACCCTTTACCAAGTATATAGATGCATTAATTAAATAAGAGATATTGTGATATCCCAACAAGTAAACATGTTCCAACTAGGAACAACATCTCCATGTTCCAACAAGGAACAAACTTCAATCTTCACCTGCAACTAACAACGCTATAAGAGGGGCTGAGCAAAGCGGTAACATAGCCAAACAACGGTTTGCTAGGACGAGGTGGGTTAGAGGATTGGCTTAACAATATGGGAGGCATGATAAGCAAGTGGTAGGTATCGCAGCATAGGCATAGCAAAAGAGCGAGCAACTAGCAAGCAAAGATAGAAGTGATTTCGAGGGTATGGTCATCTTGCCTGAAATCCCGCAAGGAAGAAGAACGAGTCCATGAAGAAGACAAACGGACGTAGTCAAACGGGTCCTCACAACACGACGTTATCGAAACCAACCCGAAGAAGCAACACCGGAAAGAAGCAAACACCATAGTAAACAACCATCACATAATCATGGTATGATGCACAATCAAGTATGATGCATGTCCGGTTTAATGAAGCATGGCATGGAAAAGTGCACAAGCAAAACTACAAGTTAAGTGGAGCTCATTATGCAACTCCGTTGCATATTGACAAAACACCACGTGACTTATTTAGTTCTCTCTCGTTTAGGTACTCAACAATATTAAATATTGTTAGCATGGCAAGAGGTGAAGCACAACAAAACTACCTATCTAGGCAAGTTTAAATGAGGCCGGAAATAACAAACAACAAATCCGGAAACTCCTCATGTGCATATATTAGGTTTGGTCCTGTTCTGCCCTAAACCATATTTTATAGTTGTTAAACATGCAAAGTGATGCCACCATGATAAACTAGACATTTTTCTACCCCATTTACATATAAAGATTATTTAAAACCGAGCTACGGTTATTTAGTTACGAATTAAAGCATTTTAACATGGCATAGGGGCAAATTTAAACAAACAGCATTTTAACATGGCATTGAGTAATTATATGCATGATCTACAAGGGGTTTTCTGCAAATCTGCATTCTCTGGAAAAATAGCTAAAACGTTCTGCGAAAAAAAATATGTCCCGGGCCGAATCTGGCCGGCCCAAAAATGCACAGGGACAAGGGGGCTGCCTCACCCATGGGCCAAGCCCAGATCTGGAGAGGTAGTAGCAGGGCCGCTGGATCGATGTGGCCCTTGTCCACGCTAGCGCTGGACCAAGTCAACAAGGAGGCAGCGCTGGTCGTCTCGTTCTGGGATGCTACTCGATGCTGCAAGCGGCGCGGAGGAGGCCGGGAAGACGGGGACGAGCGCCTGGACTCGGATCCGTCGAAGGGCGAGGGGGCGGTGAGATCCGGCGGAGGTTGGAGCTCCATGCGGCTGCGGAAGCACGGATCCGAGCGGAGAGCTTGAGGCGCTACTGCTTCCTGAACACTTCAAGGACACCATGATGGGCTCCCTGTATGAGCAGACAGAGAGAGAGAGAGAGAGAGATGAGAAAGAGTGGGAGAATGGAGAGGAAGGAAAGGAAGGCGCGGTGGTGCCTGAGCACCGAGCGAGGTAGGGAGGAGGCCAGCGGCATGACCTACTGCTATTGCCGTCGGCGACGTGGACGTGCGAGGCCGCGGGGAGGCCATTGAGTTGAACTCCGGCGGTGGTGGTCAAATCCGTGGCAGGGACAGGGCTCCTCCTGTTCAGAAAACAACGAGATGGAGTTGCTGCTGCTGCCGGTGGTGGATCTGACGAGACGGGGGCACGAGGTGGAGGAGCGCTCGAGCGCTGCTGCTCGAGGGCATGATGTCCATGGCGTCGGCGCAGAGTTTCTTCGGCGGCCATGGCGCCTGGCGTGCTCCTGGCCAGGGCGTAGCTGCTCCTGTAGAGAGAGTGACGTGAGGGAGAGGCCATGGCAGGGGGAAACGGAAAGGGGGGAAGGTGAGGAGGAGGAGAGGCACGGCCTTGGGGCCCAACGTCCATGGCGGAGGAGCTTCAGCGGCGGCGTTCATCGTCGGACGGCGAGGCGACGAGGGGCCAGGGACGAGGCATGGCTCGGGCAGGGGAAGGCTCGGGCGCGGTAGGAGGAAGCAGTTGGACGGCGGCGCAAATCGAGGGAGGAGGGGATCTGGGAGGAAGAAGCTGATTGGCTCGGCGCTGAAAACAAAAGGAGTGGTGGCGGCGTGGGGATTGGATGGATGGGACAAGGTCCCTAGAATTTAGGGTTAGGGACTATATATACCATGTAGGCGAAAAGAGAGGGATTTGGATCATCGGATCGAAATCCGACGGACGAGGATAAATATGCTAAGGAGTCCAATAAATAAAATGATGATATTTTGTAGATGTTTGGGGATGTTCCGGACCCAACGGTGACGACAGTCCGAGTCGGGTTCGGGACAACTTTCGAATGCGCGCGCGAGGAGGTCCGCGGACTGACGAGAGAGCCTAGGTTAGGCCTGGCGGTAGGTAGTGAGCTGTGTAGACGGTCTCGAGCTGAGAGAAGAGAAGAGAGGGAGGCCCGGTGACTGTTTTCGGAGACCGAAAACGCCCGACGTTAGACCGACTATAATGTCGCTATAGTTATCCGTTTGGCTATCAAACGAACTCCAAATGCGATGAAACTTGGCAGGCGGCCTACCTACAACATAACAACACCACATGCCAACTTCCATACCATTCTGAGAACATTTTCCGGCCACTTCTAAAATAATATTCGGACGTGCTGCGGGCGCGTGCAAGTGTGGTTGGGCTCAGAACGGACAACAGACGGAACTGGGGGAACCCGGACGGATGCAAGTTTAGAAAACATGATGATGAAGTGCGGATGATGACATGATAAGATGCAACACGCAAGCAAATGACATGACAATGACAGCGAATAACTGGAAGACACCTGGCACATCGGTCACGGGGCGTTACACTCCTCCAGCAAGGCCCAACCTTGGTTTTAACATTTGCCACCTAAGACTTTTTCCCTTGGGTTCGGCAGACTCAAGGGTCATCTTTATTTTAAACTCCAGGCCAGTGCTCCTCTGAGTGTTGGTCCAAACTGGGCGTTGTCCGGTGCCCCCTGGGCAACCAGGGTCTATGCCAACCCGACGTCTGGCCCATCCGGTGTGCCCTGAGAACTAGATAAGTGCGACTCCTATCGGGATTTGTTGGCACATCGGGCGGCTTTGCTGGTCTTGGTTTACCATTGTCGAAATGTCTTGTAACCGGGATTCAGAAACGAATCGGGTCTTTCCAGGAGAAGGAATATCCTTCATTGACCGTGAGAGCTTGTGATGGGCTAAGTTTGGACACCCCTGCAGGGTATAAACTTTCGAGAGCCGTGCCCGTGGTTATGTGGCAGATGGGAATTTGTTAATATCCAGTTGTAGAGAACTTGACACTTAACTTAATTAAAATGCATCAACTGTGTGTGTAGCCGTGATGGTCTATTTTCGGCGGAGTCCGGGAAGAGAACACGGTATTGTGTTATGCTCGAACGTAAGTAGATTCAGGATCACTTCTTGATCACTTCTAGCTTCTCGGCCGTGCGTTGCTTCTCTTCTCGCTCTTGTTTGCGTATGTTAGCCACCATATATGCTTAGTGCTTGCTACAGCTCCACCTCACTACCTTCTCCTACCCATAAGCTTAAATAGTCTTGATCTCGCGGGTGTGAGATTGTTGAGTCCTCGTGACTCACGGATACTTCCAAACTGTTGCAGGTGCCAAGGATACCGGTGCAGGTGATGCTACCAAACTCAAGTGGGAGTTCAACGAGGATTTGAGTCATTACTTCGTTTTGTTTCCTAATGATCAGTAGTGGAGCCCAGTTGGGACGATCGGGGATCTAGCATTTGGGGTTGTCTTCCTTTATTTTGGTTCTGTAGTCGGGCATTTGATTGTACTTTGGATGATGTATGGATTATTTATGTATTGTGTGAAGTGGCGATTGTAAGGAAACTCTTTATCCCTTCCTATTCAGTACATGGGATTCTGTGAAGATTACCCCTCTTGCGACAAAACTACCATGCGGCTATGCCTCTAAGTCGTGCCCCGACACGTGGGAGATATAGCCGCATTGTGGGTGTTACAAGTTGGTAATCAGAGCCATCCCCGACTTAGGAGCCCCCTGCTTGATCGAATCGATGACGTTGTTGAGTCTAGAACAAAATGTTTTGAGTCTTAGGATTATATATATCAGAGAGTAGGATTCTTTTTACTCCTCAGTCCCTTTGTCGCTCTGGTGAGGCCTCCTGACGTAGAAGTTTTGACTTCCTGTCCTCAAATTTCATGAATTTTTTTTAGGATCACGCGGGTATCTTGGAGTCGTTCCGATAGTCTTGTGACGAGAACATTGTTCTTGGTGCCTCCTAACATTTAGGGTTTGTGGCAGTGTCCCGGGGAGTTGAGCTCCGAGGTGTTGTCGTCACAATTTTATCGTTGCAGTTCTAGAATACCTGAGTTCGCCGACATCGAAAATATCTTTTATGCAGTTGTTGGTGAGATAACCTCGACGCCACCCAGTACTAGGCGGGAGTTCAGGAGTATTGCCATAACTCGTATAACGGATGCTTTTCGAAGGTTGAGGTACATGATTTCCGAAGGTTTCTTGGTTATGTGTTGAAGGATGGATACAGCTGGATGTAGGAATTGTTAGTTTGGGTGAGATATTATGCGTCCCCTATATCCCCAACACCTTATTGCATAACCAGAAAGTTTCAGGAGTTTTATAGGTGGGAATTGAAGTAGCTCTAGTATTTCTTCCCGCGGATATTTGGTTTGTGATTGGGCAATCCTTACCACTTATTTGTTCATATCCGTACCTTGTTGCTTTATTCATCTACCTTTATCTAAGTGGCTTCTCAACTTAATGGATGTGTGATGATTTACTTTGGAATTCATTTGTTCATACAATATTGAATATACTCCAGGCAAGGCCAATGTCATTGCAGATGCTTTGAGCAGGAAGGCTTACTTCAACGACTTAATTCTCAAGCCCTTCCAACCAGACCTTTGTGAAGATTTCCGCAAAATGAACCTCCAAGTTGTTCCTCAAGCCTTTCTTGCCAATATACAAGTCTCTCCTACTTTGGAAGATCAAATTCGTGAGTCACAACTCCTGGATTCCATGGTGAAGAAGGTGAATCATGGGATTGCCAAGAGCCAACCCAAATACAAGTGCTATCGCATTGATGACAAAGACACTCTATTCTTCGAGGACCGGATTGTGCTTCCTAAAGGTGATCTAAGGAAAGTCATTATGAACGAGGCGCACAATTCCCTTCTATCCATTCACCCTGGAAGTTCGAAGATGTACCATGACCTCAAGCAGTCATATTGGTGGACTCTAATGAAGCGAGAAATTGCTCAATTCGTGAATGAATGCGATGTCTTCCGAAGGGTGAAAGCAGAACACCAACAACCAGCTGGTCTCCTCCAACCTCTTGCTATTCTAGAATGGAAGTTTGACCATGTTGAAATGGACTTCGTTACTGGATTTCCCAAGTCCAAGCATGGAAATGATGCTATTTTCATTGTCATTGACAAGCTTACAAAAGTGGCTCATTTCCTTCCAATCAAAGAATCTATCACATCAGCTCAGTTGGCAGAGCAATACACCTCCAGGATTGTCTCTTTGCACGGCATTCCAGAATTGATATCTTCAGATCGTGGAAGAATTTTCACCTCCAAGTTCTGGGATTCCTTCCAGAAGGCCATGGGCACCAACTTTCGCTTCAGCACAACTTTCCATCCTCAAACAAGTGGCCAAGTCGAGCGAGTAAATCAAATTCTTGAAGATATGCTCAGGTCTTGTGTCATGTCTTTCGGTATGAAGTGGGAAGATTGTCTTCCATATGTCGATTTCTCCTACAACAATAGCTTCCAAGCGAGTTCGGGCAAGGCCCCATTCGAAAGTCTCTATGACAGAAAGTGTCGTACTCCTCTCAATTGGTCAGAGACTGGTGAACGCCAACTTCTTGGCAACGACTTGATCACAGAGGCTGAAGAAATGTGTAAAGTCATCCATGAAAATCTCAAAGTCGCGCAATCGCGCCAGAAGAGTTACTATGATAGCAAGCACTGTGACTTGGCTTTCAAGATCGGAGACCATGTCTACCTCCGCGTCTCTCTGATGAAAGGCACTCGTCGCTTCAGTATCAAAGGGAAGCTTGCCCCTAGATATGTGGGTCCTTTCAAGATCATTGGCAAAAGAGGTGACTTCACCTATCAACTTGAGCTTCCATCCAACTTCGCAAATGTGCACGATGTGTTTCACGTGTCACAGCTTCGCAAGTGCTTCAAGACTCCTGAGCGCACTATCAACTTCGAAGAGATTGATCTCCAAGAAGATTTGTCTTATCATGAGCATCCCGTTGCTATTCTTGAAGAAACCGAGCGCAAGACTCACAACAAGTCAATCAAATTCCTGAAAGTGAAGTGGTCACACCATTCCGACCGAGAAGCCACCTGGGAGCGCGAGGGTCACATCCGTTCCGAATATCCAGAGTTCTTTTAGTCCTAGATCTCGGGACGAGTACCTCTCGTAGTGGTGGAATGTTGTAACACCCCAGATGTAACTTGCCATATTTGTAACTCCGACTCTTGCTATTTTCGGCCTTAAGTTATGAGTTTTCCCTTTGTGGTTGGGTTTTGTCTTCCGTTTTGCATTTTGTTAATGTCATGCATTTCATACCATGTCATCATGTGCATCGTATTTGCATTCGTGTTCATCTCATGCATCCGAGCATTTTCCCCGTTGTCCGTTTCGCAATCCGACACTCCCACATGCACCGGCGCACCCCTCTTGTCTCTTTTCGTGAGTGGGTGTTAAACGTTCTCGGAATGGACCGAGATTTGCCAAGTGGCCTTGGTACACCACCGGTAGACTGCCTGTCAAATTTTGTTCCATTTGGAGGCCGTTTGATGCTCCAACGGTTAACCGGGTAACCGCAAAAGCCTCTTGTGTGTTGCAGCCCAACACCCCTCTAAAACAGCCCAATAACCCATCTAAACCATCTCCATGTCCCCCGTCGTCGGATCACGATCATGTGGGAGAAAACTACACCTCATTTGGACACTCCAAACTCCCTCTACCTATAAATATGTGCCCCTCCCCCGAATTTCGGGTCCAAACGCTAGCCATCTCCCTCCTCCACCGCCGGACACGTCCGCCCGGACCGGACGTGTCCGCTCCACCGCTGTCGGTGTCAAAACCGGCGGATCTCGGGTAGGGGGTCCCGAACTGTGCGTCTAGGATCGATGGTAACAGGAGACGGGGACACGATGTTTACCCAGGTTCGGGCCCTCTCTATAGAGGTAATACCCTACTTCCTGCTTGATTGATCTTGATGAATATGAGTATTACAAGAATTGATCTACCATGAGATCGTAATGGCTAAACCCTAGAAGCCTAGCCTGTATGACTATGGTAATGAATATCCATTCCGGACTAACCCCTCTGAAAGTGTGTTATATCGACTAGAGGGGGGGTGAATAGGCGATTTTTATGGAAGTCTTCAAAACATGGAAGTTTCGAAGACAAACGATAGAAATAAACCTATTACCATGCAGCGGAAGGTAGACTACACTAGGCAAACCATAGTCAAGTATTCAATGAAGTGAAAGCACAATGACTAATAGCGGCTAGGCAGTAAAGATCAGGTAGGAAGATATTGTGAAGCCAATCAGAACAAGCAGTCACTCAGTGAAGACAAAAGATAATGCAATCATACAATGACTTCACAAGGACCAATAGTAAGTGAAGGGAAGGGAAGGATGAAACCAGTGACTCGTTGAAGACAATGATTTGTTGGACCAGTTCCAGTTGCTGTGACAACTGTACGTCTGGTTAGGGCGGCTAGGTATTTAAACCTGAGGACACACAGTCCCGGACACCCAGTCCTGAACACGGAGCTCAGGACACCCAGTCCTGACCGTATTCCCCTTGAGCTAAGGTCACACAGACCTCGCCCAATCACTCTGGTAAGTCTTCAAGGTAGACTTCCAAACCTTCACAGACTTCGTTCACCGGCGATCCACAATGACTCTTGGATGCTCAGAACGCGACGCCTAACCGGCTGGAGGATTCACAGTCCTCAAGTGTAATAAGTCTTCAGATCACACAGACAGGAAGACTTAAGTGATGCCTAACACTCTTTGGCTCTGGGTGTTTAGGGCTTTATCCTCGCAAGGAATTCTCTCTCAAAGGCTTCGAGGTGGGTTGCTCTCAAACGACAAAAGCCATACTCTAACTCTGAGCAGCCAACCGTTTATGGTTGTAGGGGGTGGGCTATTTATAGCCACTGGGCAACCCGACCTGGTTTGTCCGAAATGACCCTTGGTCACTAAGGAACTGACACGTGTTCCAACGGTCAGATTTCAAACACACACGGCAACTTTACTTGGACTACAAGCAAAGCTGACTTATCCAACTCTGGACAAGATTTGCTCTCATAGTCTTCACTCGAAGACATAGGATTTTGGTTAAGCATCACTTCAGTCATTCTGACTGGTTCTCTTGGACCCCACTTAACAGTACGGTGGTTCATATGACTCAACAAAGAAATACACAGAACGACGAAACTGCTAAGTCTTCGCGCTCCATAGTCTTCACGTGATGTCTTGTCTTATCATAGTCTTCAATGTGAATGTCTTCACATACCACCTCTGACTTCAATGTCTTCATACATTTTTAGGGGTCATCTCTGGTAGGAAAACCGAATCAATGAGGGACTTCTACCTGTGTTATCCTGCAATTCTCACAAACACATTAGTCCCTCAACTAGGTTTGTCGTCAATACTCCAAAACCAACTAGGGGTGGCACTAGATGCACTTACACCCTCCGGTTTATATAGACATCGGGGGGGATCTAGGGTTACATAGAGTCGGTTACATAAGAAGGAATCTTCATAGTCAGTTACCAAGCCTGCCCTCCACGCCAAGGAGAGTCCAATCCGGACACAGGTACAGTCTTCATCCTTCATGTCTTCACAGCCCATCAGTCCGACACATGGATAACAGGCCGGACGCCCGAGGACCCCTTAGTCCAGGACTCCCTCAGTAGCTAGCTTCAATGACGAGGAGTCCGGCGCATAGATTGTCTTCAGCATTGCAAGGCGGGTTCCCCCTTCCGAACTCCTAGTTGATCTTTAGATGTAATGATGGTATTCGGACTTGTATGCACAACCGCAGAGGACATAATATTTTACGAGCTCAACCCATCGACCACTTTTTGGTAATATGACACCACGCCTGCCCGGCCATCACTTGTGAACTGTTTTAGCCGGCCCGTCACCCCACATCCCAAGACGTGGTCTTATTAGCGCATCTTATCCAAGAGGAGATCGTGCCTCCCTTTTTTAAGGGATTCCTGTCAACCCGGACGTGGGTAACCCAACCGTCGCTTGGTTACAACTCCTTGGAAACAAGCAAGTTTTTGAGTCCCAAGAGGAGACGTTTGATATTTGCAGCCTTTATATAGGGGTACAGACCCGTGTTTTTCTTCCACGCTTGCCTCTTTCTCAACCCCTACTACCCCGAGTTCCAACACCCGGGTTTCGGTCGCCACCGGCCCCAATCATGTCCGGATCCAGCCGTCAAAGCCGGTGGGTAGCTTCTTCTGTTGCGGAGGAAGACATTGCAAACCTTCGGACGGCAAGGTACCTGACCGCTGAAATCCATCATCGGCTTCCTGCCGAGGGGCAGGTTATTCCCACCCCCAGTGTAACACCCTCGATGTGACTATAGCTCCCACGTGTCGAGGCACGACTTAGAGACATAATCACATTGAAGGCATATGTCGCAAGTAAGGTAATCATTACAACATCCCATGTAATATAATAATAAAGGGGAGATAACATAGTTGGCTTACACTCGCCACGTCAATCAAGGTACATAAATAACATTACATCAACCAAACACTCATGGCCCGACTACGGCGCCATAATAAAAGATAACCCAACATGCGACACGGTCCCGATCACCCCAACTGGGCACCACTACTGATCATCAGGAAAGGAAACATAGTATCGCTGAGAGTCCTCGTCGAACTCCCACTTGAGCTCGAGCGCGTCACCTGGAGCGGAATCATCAGGCCCTGCATCTGGTGTAATAGTAATCTGTGAGCCACAGGGACTCAGCAATCTCGCACCCTTGCGACCAAGACTATTTAAGCTTCTAGGTAAGGCAAGGTAAATATAAGTGGAGCTGCAGCAAGCGACTAGCAAATATGGTGGCTAACCTGTTCGCAAAAGAGAGCGAGAAGAGGAGGCAAAGCGCGAGCGGGAAACTAGAGAGCAACCTGCGCAAGCATTACTCCAACACCGTGTCCACTTCCCGGACTCCGCCGAGAAGAGGCCCTCACGGTAACACACTCAGTTGATTCATTTTAATTAAGTTAAGGTTCAAGTTATCTACAACCGTACATTAACAAATTCCCATCTGCCCATAACCGCAGGCACAGCTTTCGAAAGTTCAAATCCCTGCAGGGGAGTCCCAACTTAGCCCATGACAAGCTCTCACGGTCAACGAAGGAATAGACCTCCTCCCGAGACGTTCCGATCAGACTCGGTATCCCGGTTCTTCAAGACAACTCCGACAATGGTAAAACAAGTCCAGCAACACCACCCGCTGTGCCGACAAATCCCGATAGGAGCTGCACATATCTCGTTCTCAGGGCACACCGGATAAGCTAAGCATACGGGAGCCAACGTAACCCAAGTTACCAAGGGACGGCCCCGCACAGTGCTCTAGGTTGGACCAACACTCAGAGGAGCACTGGTCCGGGGGGGTTTAAAATAAGATGACCCTTGAGTCTGCGAAACCCAAGGGAAAAGGCTAGGTGGCAAATGGTAAAAATCAAGGTTGGGCATTGCTGGAGGAGTTTTATTCAAGGCGGACTGTCAAGGGGTTCCCATTATAACCCAACCGCGTAAGGAACGCAAAATCCGGGAACATAACACCGATATGACGGAAACTAGGGCGGCAAGAGTGGAACAAAACACTAGGCGAGAGGCCGAGCCTTCCACCCTTTACCAAGTATATAGATTCATTAATATAACAAGATAAATGTAATGATATCCCAACAAGTAAATAATGTTCCAACAAGGAACGGCCTCCAGTCTTCACCTGCAACTAGCAACGCTATAAGAGGGGCTGAGCAAAGCGATAACATAGCCAATCAACGGTTTGCTAGGACATGGTGGTTAGAGGTTTGACATGGCAATTTGGGAGGCTTGAAAGAAAATGGTAGGCATCGTAGCATTGGCATAGCAAAAGAGCGAGCAATCTAGCATAGCAAAGATAGTAGTGATTTCGAGGGTATGATCATCTTGCCTGCAAAGTTGTCAGAGTTGACTGGATCCTCGAAAGCAAACTCAACGGGCTCCTCGTTAGCGAACTCGTCTCCCGGCTCTACCCAAACAAGACAAACAAGCAACAAGGACACAATCAACCACGTGCAAGGATCAAACAATATGATGCAAGGATGATATGCTATGCGGGATGCGATGCGGGATGCATATGCAAGAATTGACAAGGGATGCATGAACCTGGCCTCAACTTGGAAATCCAAGTGTGCCACTGGAAAGATGAGATGAAATTGCTTGAAAACGATATAAAGAACGCCGGAATCGGAGTTACGGTTTGGAAATGGCAAGCGATTCAAATATGACACCGGTCTGCGATTTACAGCAAGTAGTCACCTAAATGCAGTGAGATGAACATGCTACAGCACCCAAACATGACAACAAAATACATGGCAGGGATTCATTCATGATGCTTAAAAAAAGACTAGCACTGAGCTACGGCCAATTCATCCATTAACCGGTTCAAACAAGCATGGCAAAAATGCATATGGAAAACAGATCTCAGACTTAGTGAAATTAACACTTGTCTGGAATTTCAGCTCAGGTAGCACTCTTCGGAGCCACAAAACTACACGCTACAGGACCTGAACATGGCAAAATAAAGCATGGCATGGAGCTACTCAAAGAGCTTAACAAAAGTCCCTTAGTGACCTTGAGCCAAATGGGATCAAAAAATACAATTGCAAGCATGTGAACATGGCAAAAAACATAATCAGTTCCCAGACTTAGTGAAAACTGGAGCATGCCGAAAACAGATATCAAGTAGGCATGTTTACAAGCTCGATGCACTCACTACGGAGCAAGTCATGACAAACTAAGCATACACCCGTCAAGAATACACAAAATGCAAGCTAGACATGGCAAGAACAATAGCATAGCATGCACGGATCAACTACAACATCATCGGCAAAATCGCTAACAAGTAGACAAACTGCCCAGATTCACGAAGTAACAAAAGTAGAGCTCCATTGACTCAAGCTAGGGTGCTTCATAATTGCAAACAAAGGCATGGATGGATAGAGCACTACAAGATTAACAAAACATCCTTACTGATCATCCTCAAAAGAGGCACGGATCACTAGGAAACAACATGAACATATGGCCATATGAAATAAACAGGTCAAGGACTTAGTGGAAATGCTAAGTCCCTGAAATCAGCACTACCAAGTGCCTCACTTTGCAAACTTGTGCTAGTCACCACACACATCACAAAAATACATGGGTTGCACCTCTGGAAAGATGGCAAAACCCTTAACAAAACATATGTAGAGCTCATGGGCATATCATGCACACAATAATCATGGCAAAAATGACAAATATGCAAATGGAGTAGCAGATCTGACAATTAACTCAAGTAGCCCTCTTCTAACAGCATTTCAGGCATCAAGATGAACTCAAATGAAAATGATGCAATGGAATGAAATGATGTACTCTCTAAGACGAACAATTTGATATGCTATACGCCAAAAACGGAGCTATAGATGCGGAGATATAGCATGATGAACAGGAGCACATGGATTAGGGTTAGGGATAAAAGTCAACCCGAGATCCAGATCTGGATCGGGCGGTTACTGTAGCGGCGCGCTTCCCGGAGCTCGCCGGCTGGAGTTGGCGTGGAGGAGGCCGGCGACGAGGGGAGGAGGTTGGTGGGCCGGACGTCGAGGAGGCGGCGGACGACGGTGGGCGGCGCATGGCGGCCGGGCGGCAAGGCGCGCGGGCGGGCGGCGCGTCGGAGCGGTGGTGCGGCGGCTCGCCGGAGCGAAGAAAGGCGGCGGCGGGAGGTAGGAGAAGGGCGGCGGGGCGCGGGCGCCGGTTCGGGGCCTCGGGGGCCGGCTGCGGGCCGGGCGGGCCGCGACGGTGGGAGGAGGCCGCCGGCCACGTGGCGCCTCCTGATTGGCGCGGGCGGCGGCGATGACTTCGTCCGGCGGCGGCCGGACGTGTCCGGTGGCGGCGGGACGATTTTTAGGTTTTTGGACGAGGGGGATCCGGATTTCGGGGAAGGGGTCTATTTATAGGCATAGAGGGAGCTAGGAGAGTCCAAATGAGGTGCGGTTTTCGGCCACCCGATCGTGATCGAACGCTCTAGATGATGGAGAAGGTTTTGGTGGGTTTTGGGCCAAATTGGAGGGGTGTTGGGCTGCAACACACACGAGGCCTTTTCGGGCCCTCGGTTGACCGTTGGAGTATCAAACGAAGTCCAAATGTTACGAAACTTGACAGGCGGTCTACCGGTAGTAAACCAAGGCCGCTTGGCAAGTCTCGGCCCAATCCGGAAATGTTTAAACCCCACACACGAAAGAAAGATAGAAATGACCACCGGAGGAGAACGAAGCGCCGGAATGCAAAACGGACAACGGGGAAAATGCTCGAATGCATGAGATGAACACGTATGAAAATGCAATGCACATGATGACATGATATGAGATGCATGACAACGACAACAACACACGGAGACAAAAACCCGAACTCGAGAAAATAAAATAACTTAACGCCGGAAACGGCAAGAGTTGGAGTACAAATTGGGAAAGTCATATCCGGGGTGTTACAACACTCCACCACTACGAAAGGATTTCGTCCCGAGATCTAGGACTGAAAGAACGCCGGGTACTCAGAACGGAGGTGATCCTCGCATTCCCAGGTTGCTTCACGGTCGGAATGGTGTGACCACTTGACTTTGAGGAATTTGATTGACTTATTGCGAGTCTTGCGTTCTGTCTCTTCAAGAATAGCAACGGGATGCTCACGATAGGAAAGATCTTCTTGGAGCTCAATGTCCTCGAAGTTGACGGTGCGGTCAGGAGTCTTGAAGCACTTTCGAAGCTGAGAGACATGGAACACATCATGAACATTTGCAAAGTTTGAAGGAAGCTCGAGTTGATAGGCGAGATCGCCTCTCTTGCTGACAATCTTGAAAGGTCCCACGTATCTGGGGGCAGGCTTCCCTTTGATACCGAAGCGACGAGTACCTTTCATAGGAGAGACGCGGAGGTAAACATGATCTCCGATCTCGAAAGCCAAATCACGGTGCTTACTATCATAGTAGCTCTTTTGACGGGATTGGGCTGCTTTGAGGTTATCTCGAATGACTTTGCACATTTCCTCTGCCTCTGTGATTAAGTCATTTCCCAAAAGCTGGCGTTCACCGGTTTCAGACCAGTTGAGAGGGGTACGGCACTTCCTGCCATACAGAATTTCAAATGGGGCCTTGCCCGAACTTGCTTGAAAACTATTGTTGTAGGAGAATTCAGCATAAGGAAGACAATCCTCCCACTTCATGCCGAAGGAGATCACACAAGCCCTGAGCATATCTTCAAGAATCTGGTTGACACGTTCGACTTGACCGCTAGTTTGAGGATGGAAAGCTGTGCTGAAGCGGATGTTGGTGACCATGGCCTTCTGAAAAGAATCCCAAAACTTGGAGGTAAAGATGCTGCCACGGTCTGAAGATATCACTTGTGGAGTACCGTGCAGAGAGACAATCCGAGAGGTATAGAGTTCCGCCAATTGAGCTGCAGTGATTGACTCTTTGATAGGCAGAAAATGAGCCACTTTGGTGAGTTTGTCGATGACAACGAATATAGCATCATTGCCACGCTTGGACTTTGGAAACCCAGTCACGAAGTCCATTTCAATGTGGTCAAACTTCCATTCTGGAATGGCAAGAGGTTGGAGGAGACCAGCTGGCCTTTGGTGTTCTGCCTTCACTCTTCTACAGACATCACACTCGTTCACGAATTGAGCAATTTCACGCTTCATTCGAGTCCACCAATAAGCCTGCTTGAGGTCCTGATACATCTTCATACTCCCAGGGTGGATGGAGAGGAGAGAATTGTGAGCCTCGTTCATGATCACTTTATGGAGGTCACCTTTGGGCACGACAATATGATCCTCGAAGAAGAGAGTATCCTTGTCGTCAAGGCGGTAGCACTTGTACTTGGGTTGACTCTTGGCAATCCCAATCTTCACATTTTTCACCATAGCATCAAGAAGCTGGGCTTGGAGAATCTGGTCTTCTAAGGTAGGAGAGACTTGAAGGTTGGCGAGGAAACCTTGAGGAAAAACTTGCAGATTAAGTTTGCGGAAAGCTTCACAAAGCTCGGGTTGATAAGGCTTGAGAATCAGACTATTGCAGTAAGCCTTTCTGCTCAATGCGTCAGCAATCACATTGGCCTTGCCTGGAGTATACTCGATACTCGGATTATACTCTTGAATCATTTCGACCCATCGAGTTTGCCTGAGGTTGAGATTAGGCTGAGTGAAGATGTACTTGAGACTCTTGTGATCAGTGAAAATGTCCACTTTTCTTCCCAATAGAAGATGTCTCCAAGTCAAAAGAGCATGCACAACTGCCACCAACTCGAGATCATGAGTGGGGTAGTTCTTCTCATTAGGCTTCAACTGGCGAGAGGTATAAGCAACAACTTTCTTCTCTTGCATCAATACTGCGCCAAGACCTTGGAGAGAGGCATCACAAAAGACCTCGTATGGCTTGGATTCATCAGGCGGAGTCAGAACTGGAGCAGTGATCAATTTCTCTTTCAAAGTGTTGAAAGAAATGTCACACTCCGGAGACCAAACGTACTTGACGTGCTTCTGGAGAAGATTTGAGAGAGGCTTCGCGATCTTAGAAAAGTTTTCAACGAATCTTCGACAGTAGCTTGCGAGACCGAGGAAGCTACGGAGTTGCTTCACGTTCTGAGGAGGTTCCCAATTCACAATTGCAGACACCTTCTCAGGATTCACCGCAATGCCCTTGGCAGAGATGATATGACCAAGATAAAGAACCTGATCGAGCCAAAATTCACACTTGGAGGACTTAGCGTAGAACTGTTGTTCTCTGAGCTTATCGAGCACCAAACGCAAGTGTTTGGCATGATCTTCCTTGTTCTTCGAGAAAACCAGAATGTCGTCGAGATAGACCAAAACGAAGTCATTGGTGTAGGCATTGAAGATGAAGTTCATCATGCGAGAGAACGTCGGAGGAGCGTTGACGAGGCCAAAAGACATGACAGTGTATTCGTATGAACCATAGCTTGTTCTGAAAGCCGTCTTGGGAATATCTTGCTCACGGATACGAATCTGATGATAACCCATACGGAGATCATGCTTGGAGAATACTTGGGCACCTTTGAGTTGTTCGAACATCTCGTTGATGTTGGGAAGTGGGTATTTGTTCTTGATGGTCTTCTTGTTCAATGGACGGTAATCAACACAAAGTCGGTTCGTTCCATCCTTCTTCTTCACAAAAAGAACACCACAACCCCACGGAGAAGAACTAGGCCGGATGAGACCCATTTTTTCTTGAATATCGAGTTGCTTCTTCAGCTCCTTCAACTCTTCAGGTCCGAGCTTGTACGGACGCTTGAACACAGGTTCCGTGCCAGGCTCAAGATCAATGACGTTCAACTGGCCAGTGCGGAGGCATTCCTGGAAGCTCTTCCGGAAAGACGTCTTGGTATTCGCAAACGACTGGAATTTGCGAGATAGCATCGAGTTCACCCTTCTCATTGAGAGAAAACAGACGGATGGTATCGTCATTAGCGGCAAAGACAATTACATCCTCAGACGAATGAGTCAATTGAATCTGCCTGGCTGCACAATCAAGCTGAGCCTTGTGCTTAGAAAGCCAATCCATCCCGAGAATAAGATCAATATCCGAGTTGCCAAGAACCATTGGAGAAGCCAGAAACTTGAAGTCACCCAACATGATAGAAACATCCGGGACTATTGAAGTAGCCCTCATAGACTTAGCCGGAGAAACCACTCCCATAGGTTTACCCAACATTTATGAAACGAAGTCATGCTTGGAAACAAATGATCTTGACATGAAACAATGTGATGCACCCGTGTCAAAAAGAACTTTTGCGGGAAAAGAGTTAACTGGAAAGTTACCCATGATCACATCTGACGAGTCCTCTACCTGAGCTGCATTCAGCAAGTTGACCTTAGCGTGCTTGGGGTTATGCTTGACCACAGCTGTACTTGCCGATCTGACAGGAGGAGGAGGAAGACGCCTCTGGTTGAAACACTTGTTGGCATAGTGACCCTTCTGTTGGCACTTGTTGCACGTGACCTCTGAAAGCGGACGGTGATATGGAGCACTCGATCTTGGAGCTTGAGACGAAGTCTTGTTCTGAAAGCCAGGGTTGGGTGGGTGGGAAGAACCACTACCACCTTTGCTCTTCTGCTGATACGACTGACGAAACGGAGGAGGAGGGAGCCAATACTTCTGCTGCTTGGCCACTTGAGTAGAGGAAGAAGGAGTAACATCTCTGACTCGCTTCTTGGAAGCATCACACCTCAACTGAGCAGCCTCTTGCTTCAGTGCCATGTTGTAGAACTCATCGTACCTCAAGGGCTCAAAGAGAACAAGAGCGAGCTGAATTTCTTCTCTGAGACCACCCCTGAACTAGTATATCATGCTCTTCTCATCAGGTACGTCCTGCTTGGAAAAGCGGGCGAGCTTCTGGAACAACTTGTTGTAGTCATAGACAGACAAAGAGCCTTGCTTCAGGTTGCGGAATTCCTCACGCTTACTTTCAACCACGCTCTGAGGGATATGGTGAGCTCTGAAATCTTGACGGAATTCATCCCAAGTGATAACACGTCCACCTCTGGAGTCATTGTACTGCTGGAACCATTCTGCAGCTTGATCTTTGAGTTGGAAGGAAGCGAACTTGACAAAGTCCTCAGGCCTGGTGTTACTGCACTCGAAATGCTTGCACAGATCCACAAGCCAATCGTCAGCATCGGTTGCCTCAACACAATTGCTGAAAGTCTTTGGCCCGTTAGCAAGGAACTGGTTGAGTGTAGCAGAGTGATTCTGATTGTTGCCTTGGTTCCCTTGGTTGCCTTGATTGCGCTCTTGAAGAATTTGCATGATCAACTGTGTGTTTGCATTGGTAGCGGCCATCACAACTTGCCACGCCTCCGGAGGAGGTGGAGGTGGTGGCGGATCAGGATTCGGAGTCGTGCGCGTTGGAGGAGCCATCCTGAAGAGGTTGACATCCATTAGCACATTGATAGACAAATATTGAAGCTGAATCCAACGGAATGAAAATTGCAACATATAGTCTTCACATCCGAACAAAATGAACGAATGCATTCCTCTTGAAATGGTCACATATCCATAAATTGAGAAGCCACTTAGAATTAAGGTAGAGAAATAAATCAACAAGGTACGGATCAAGAACGAATAATCGGTAAGAAATCCCAATCTCAAACCAATATCCATGGAAGAAGAACTAGAGCTACAAGAATTCCCACCTATGAAATTCCCGAACCTTTCCGGTTATGCAATCAGGTGTTGGGGATACAGGGGAAGCATAATATCTCACCCAAATCTAGCAAATCCTTCATCCAGTTGTATCCATCCTTCAACACATAACCGAGAAAAACTTCGGAAACCATCTACCTCAACCTTCGAAAAGCATCCGTTATACAAGTTATGGCGATACTCCCGAACTCCCGCCCCAGTACTAGGTGGCGTCGAGGTTATCTCACCAACGAACTGCATAAAAGAGATTTTCGATGTCGGCATACTAAACTCAGGTATTCCAGAACTGCAACGATAAAATTATGACGACAACACCTCAGAGCTCAACTCCCCGGGACACTTCCACAAAACCCCTGACAGGAGGCACCAAGACAATGTTCTCGTCATAAAACCATCGGAACGATTCCAAGATACCCGCGTGATCCTAAATTTTTTTTTAGTGAAATTTGAGAAGAGAAGAGTCAAAACTCTACGTCAGGATGCCTTACCAGAGCGATGATGAGACTGGGAAGTAAAAAGAATTCCTAAACTCTCCGATATATAATTCCTAAATAACTCAAAACAATTTTTTCTAGACACAACTCGGCCGCTAAAAATGATCAAGCAATGGGGCTCCTAAGGTCGGGGAAGGCTCTGATTACCAACTTGTAACACCCTCGATGCGACTATAGCTCCCACGTGTCGAGGCACAACTTAGAGACATAATCGCATTGAAGGCATATGTCGCAAGTAAGGTAATCTTTACAACATCCCATGTAATATAATAATAAAGGGGAGATAACATAGTTGGCTTACACTCGCCACGTCAATCAAGGTACATAAATAAAATTACATCAACCAAACACTCATGGACCGACTACGGCGCCATAATAAAAGATAACCCAACATGCGACACGGTCCCGATCACCCCAACTGGGCACCACTACTGATCATCAGGAAAGGAAACATAGTATCGCTGAGAGTCCTCGTCGAACTCCCACTTGAGCTCGAGCGCGTCACCTGGAGCGGAATCATCAGGCCCTGCATCTGGTGTAATAGTAATCTGTGAGCCACAGGGACTCAGCAATCTCGCACCCTCGCGATCAAGACTATTTAAGCTTATAGGTAAGGCAAGGTAAATATAAGTGGAGCTGCAGCAAGCGACTAGCAAATATGGTGGCTAACCTGTTCGCAAAAGAGAGCGAGAAGAGGAGGCAAAGCACGAGCGGGAAACTAGAGAGCAACCTGCGCAAGCATTACTCCAACACCGTGTCCACTTCCCAGACTCCGCAGAGAAGAGGCCCTCATGGTAACACACTCAGTTGATTCATTTCAATTAAGTTAAGGTTCAAGTTATCTACAACCGGACATTAACAAATTCCCATCTGCCCATAACCGCGGGCACGGCTTTCGAAAGTTCAAATCCCTGTAGGGGATTCCCAACTTAGCCCATGACAAGCTCTCACGGTCAATGAAGGAATAGACCTCCTCCCGAGACGTTCCGATCAGACTCGGTATCCCGGTTCTTCAAGACAACTCCGACAATGGTAAAACAAGTCCAGCAACACCACCCGCTGTGCCGACAAATCCCGATAGGAGCTGCACATATCTCGTTCTCAGGGCACACCGGATAAGCTAAGCGTACGGGAGCCAACGTAACCCAAGTTGCCAAGGGACGGCCCCGCACGGTGATCTAGGTTGGACCAACACTCCGAGGAGCACTGGTCCGGAGGGGTTTAAAATAAGATGACCCTTGATTCTGCGAAACCCAAGGGAAAAGGCTAGGTGGCAAATGGTAAAAATCAAGGTTGGGCATTGCTGGAGGAGTTTTATTCAAGGCGTACTGTCAAGGGGTTCCCATTATAACCCAACCGCGTAAGGAACGCAAAATCCGGGAACATAACACCGATATGACGGAAACTAGGGCGGCAAGAGTGGAACAAAACACTAGGCGAGAGGTCAAGCCTTCCACCCTTTACCAAGTATATAGATGCATTAATATAACAAGATAAATGTAATGATATCCCAACAAGTAAATAATTTTCCAACAAGGAACGGCCTCCAATCTTCACCTGCAACTAGCAACGCTATAAGAGGGGCTGAGCAAAGCGGTAACATAGCCAATCAACGGTTTGCTAGGACATGGTGGTTAGAGGTTTGACATGGCAATTTGGGAGGCTTGAAAGCAAATGGTAGGCATCGTAGCATTGGCATAGCAAAAGAGCGAGCAATCTAGCATAGCAAAGATAGTAGTGATTTCGAGGGTATGATCATCTTGCCTGCAAAGTTGTCAGAGTTGACTGGATCCTCAAAAGCAAACTCAACGGGCTCCTCGTTAGCGAACTCGTCTCCCGGCTCTACCCAAACAATACAAACAAGCAACAAGGACACAATCAACCACGTGCAAGGATCAAACAATATGATGCAAGGATGATATGCTATGCGGGATGCGATGCGGGATGCATATGCAAGAATTGACAAGAGATGCATGAACCTGGCCTCAACTTGGAAATCCAAGTGCGCCACTGGAAAGATGAGATGAAATCTCTTGAAAACGATATAAAGAACGCCGGAATCGGAGTTACGGTTTGGAAATGGCAAGCGATTCAAATATGACACCGGTCTGCGATTTACAACAAGTAGTCATCTAAATGCAGTGAGATGAACATGCTATAGCACCCAAACATGACAACAAAATACATGGCAGGGATGCATTCATGATGCTTAACAAAAGACTAGCACTGAGCTACGGCCAATTCATCCATTAACCGGTTCAAACAAGCATGGAAAAAATGCATATGGAAAACAGATCTCAGACTTAGTGAAATTAATACTTGTCTGGAATTTCAGCTCAGGTAGCACTCTTCGGAGCCACAAAACTACACGCTACAGGACCTGAACATGGCAAAATAAAGCATGGAATGGAGCTATTCAAAGAGCTTAACAAAAGTCCCTTAGTGACCTTGAGCCAAAAGGGATCAGAAAATACAATTGCAAGCATGTGAACATGGCAAAAAACATAATCAGTTCCCAGACTTAGTGAAAACTGGAGCATGCCGAAAACAGATATCAAGTAGGCATGTTTACAAGCTCGATGCACTCACTACGGAGCAAGTCATGACAAACTAAGCATACACCCATCAAGAATACACAAAATGCAAGCAAGACGTGGCAAGAACAATAGCATAGCATGCACGGATCAACTACAACATCATCGGCAAAATCGCTAACAAGTAGACAATCTGCCAAGATTCACGAAGTAACAAAAGTAGAGCTCGATTGACTCAAGCTAGGGTGCTTCATAATTGCAAACAAAGGCATGGATGGATAGAGCACTATAAGATTAACAAAACATCCTTACTGATCATCCTCAAAAGAGGCACGGATCACTAGAAAACAACATGAACATATGGCCATATGAAATAAACAGGTCAAGGACTTAGTGGAAATGCTAAGTCCCTGAAATCAGCACTACCAAGTGCCTCACTTTGCAAACTTGTGCTAGTCACCACACACATCACAAAAATACATGGGTTGCACCTCTGGAAAGATGGCAAAACCCTTAACAAAACGTATGTAGAGCTCATGGGCATATCATGCACACAATAATCATGGCAAAAATGACAAATATGCAAATGGAGTAGCAGATCTGACAATTAACTCAAGTAACCCTCTTCTAACAGGATTTCGGGCATCAAGATGAACTCAAATGAAAATGATGCAATGGAATGAAATGATGTACTCTCTGAGACGAACAATTTGATATGCTATACGCCAAAAACGGAGCTACGGATGCGGAGATATAGCATGATGAACAGGAGCACATGGATTAGGGTTAGGGATAAAAGTCAACCCGAGATCCAGATCTGGATCGGGCGGTTACTGTAGCGGCGCGCTTCTCGGAGCTTGCCGGCTGGAGTTGGCGTGGAGGAGGCCGGCGACGAGGGGAGGAGGTCGGCGGGCCGGACGTCAAGGAGGCGGCAGACGACGGTGGGCGGCGCACGGCGGCCGGAAGGCAAGGCGCGCGGGTGGGCGGCGCGCCGGAGCGGTGGTGCAGCGGCTCGCCGGAGCGGTGGTGCGGCGGCTCGCCGGAGCGGAGCAAGGCGGCGGCGGGAGGTAGGAGAAGGGCGGCGGGGCGCGGGCGCCGGTTCGGGGCCTCGGGGGCCGGCTGCGGGCCGGGCGGGCCGCGGCGGTGGGAGGAGGCGGCCGGCCATGTGGCGCCTCCTGATTGGCGTGGGCGGCGGCGGTGACTTCGTCCGGCGGCGGCCGGATGTGTCCGGTGGCGGCGGGACGATTTTTAGGTTTTCGGACGAGTTGGATCCGGATTTCGGGGAAGGGGTCTATTTATAGGCATAGAGGGAGCTAGGAGAGTCCAAATGAGGTGCGGTTTTCGGCACGTGATCGTGATCGAACGCTCTAGATGATGGAGAAGGTTTTGGTGGGTTTTGGGCCAAATTGGAGGGATGTTGGGCTGCAACACACACGAGACCTTTTCGGTCCCTCGGTTGACCGTTGGAGTATCAAACGAAGTCCAAATGGTACGAAACTTGACAGGCGGTCTACCGGTAGTAAACCAAGGCCGCTTTGCAAGTCTCGGCCCAATCCGGAAATGTTTAAACCCCACACACGAAAGAAAGCTAGAAATGACCACCGGAGGAGAACAAAGCGCCGGAATGCAAAACGGACAACGGGGAAAAGGCTCGAATGCATGAGATGAACACGTATGCAAATGCAATGCACATGATGACATGATATGAGATGCATGACAACGACAACAACACACGGAGACAAAAACCCGAACCCGAGAAAATAAAATAACTTAACGCCGGAAACGGCAAGAGTTGGAGTACAAATTGGGAAAGTCATATCCGGGGTGTTACACCCAGATCCGACGAGAGGGTCGTGTTTGTGTCCCACTTCCTCCACGGGTTGGGGTTTGCACTTAACCACTTCGTCCGAGGGCTCATGTTCTATTACGGGCTAGACTTTCATGATTTGGCACCGGACTCTATTCTTCTTATCTCGGCGTTTATCGTCACGTGCGAAGCCTTCCTCCGAGCTCCTCTGCACTTCGGCTTGTGGCTCAAGACCTTCGATGTGAAGCCGCAAGTGGTAGAGGGGGAGCAGGCCGAGTGCGGGGCGCTACAGTGAGCAAGCTTGCTAGCGTCATTTGGCTGAAAGGATCCTTCGCCAAATCTTCCGATCTGTGGTAGCAGGGGTGGTTCTTATTCACCGAGCCCTGCGGCTCCAAGTGGGAAACTGCGCCGCATTCCGATCTAGCCCCCCAATTCAGCTTGCATCGTGGATTAACAAGGCGCTGGATTGGGGACTAATGAATGACGTGCGAACTTTGTAAAGTCGCATCCGAAGCCTCATTGAGAGGGACATCGACATAGCCAATGTCGTTCAAGTAATGCTAGTTTGTCGGACCCTGCCGTGCCAGTGACGGCCTCTCGGCCTATGGGAGTGTATTCCAGAAGGGCCGCGGACTCTTCAGCACTTCTTTGGCACAATGCACGACGGAATGTGGAGATTATTCTTCGAGAAACGAAGGCAATGGCCGGACACCACCGAAGATGTCAGCCTAGACTGTAACCATCCGGATACCCCGGTAAGTACCCGTTTACCGAATACCTTATAGTCAGGTACCAAGTGTCAAGATACCAACGGTATCATCCTTTTTCAGGGCTGGATAAAGAAGGTTGAATGGATTAGGTGTCCGGCTCCCCTTCCCGAAGACCCAGCTACTCCTATGTTAATAAGGATGCTGGCCTCGGCACCATACCAGGCACCAGCAGGGGAGGGCAAGAAGACCCAAGATGACCTTGGTTCTGAAGGTAAGTCGGACACTAAGTCCGGAGAAATCGACCTTTCCTCGCCCGAAGACGAAGGCGGAAAAGGACCCAGTATCCCTTCTCCAAACAGGAGGAAAAGGGCCGTCTTCGAAGATTGGGAGGGGCGGTCTTCCAAGAAGGGCAAGATGCCACTGTCGATCCGCTTGGGTTTGGAAAGCGACGCCGTTGAGCAGCTCCAACAGGGGGACAAGCCCTCGGCCAAACCGTAAGAGAATCCGGAGTACTTTGATAGCATCCCGCTCTGTTATTGTTACCGAAGATACACGTAATGCATTTATGCATTTTTACAGGTCGGCACCGAATTTTTCTGGGCGATCCTCTTCTTCGGGGAGTCTCCTCCCAGAGATGATGGAGAGCGAGACGCCTCCTCCGACCTCCTTGCCCAATAAGGCGGATGACTCTGAAGTGTCATCGCGGAGGGTCCCTTTAGACCAGGGGACAAAAGAGGCAGTACCCAAAGGTGGACCTCCGACCATCCGGGATTTCGGGGCTGATGATAACAAAGGCCCCGGACTATCTGGTTCACAGCCACAGTGATTTTGGAGACGGGTGAGAAGGTTCCTTCAAAGGATGATTGTGCTTTTGGAGCAGCTTCCGGCAACCCGGGGACTCCGGATATGTTGCGGGACATGTTGTGGAAAGCATCTGTCTCGGGGGAACAGCGTACCATGATGGGTATAGTGATTGAAAAGATTTCGTCCGTGAAGAGCGGATTAAATGAAGCCTTCATGAGCCTATTGAAGGGCTTCGAGGTTTGAGACATAATGTTTTTAGCTATGTTTCATTTGCAAAGATGCGCTTGTGTATAGGTAGTAGCCCCTGATACTCGGGTTGGCTTCTGCTGGGAAGCAAAACGGAGGATCGAAAAGGATCGTTTGAGGACTAACCTGATCAACTTTAAACACGGGCTGCTTCCCCCTTGGCCGCTTCCCGGACTATGGAAATTGCCGAGTTGCAGCAGAAGCTTGATGTGGCAAGGGATGATCTTGCTTTAATTAATATGCGTCTTGACGAGTCGCAAGGTATGTATTCGGGGCAATCCTCATACATTTTTGTGGTATAAGCATGATGCTGAGATTTAGATGCTGGAATATGCATGGCTGGAGATGGTGCTACCGCTGTTGAAGTTCTTCGAGCGGAGCTGGCCCGGGCCAAGGAGCAGGCCCGTCGTGGTAATGCTTCTACCGAAAAGGCATCGGCTGAATTAAAAGCCGAACAAGTTGCACGACTCCAAGATGAGGAGAAGATATCCACTATGACACTCGAACTGGAGAATGCTACCGGCCGCTGTGAATTTCTAGAGAAGGAGAATAAAGCCTTAACGGCTGATCTGGACAAGGCCTTACAAGAGGCTAGAGCAGCGCGGTCGGAATCCAGAGCAGCCCGTGAGGAGGTTCGACAGGCGAGGGAGATTGCGGCTGGAAAGCCCTTTCTGCTGCAAACTAAGTTCGGTGACCCGAACTATGCCCAGCTTAACCAAGTATGGAGTTCTCCGGACGAGTTCTTGGACTTGCCGAAGAGTTCTGCCGATGCGGCACAGTATTACCAAGCGCGAGATGGATATGCAACAGAGAAGGTTTTTTGGTCGCAGTTTGGCGCATCAAAGTGCCCTCTGTTGCTCAATGAACAGACGTCCCAATGGGCCGAACTTCACAGGATATCCGGCGCTGCCATGAAGGATGTCGTAATCCGGTTGTGGCCAACCGAGCCTGTTCCGAATAGCTATTTCGGTTTGGTGCAGAGGCTTGTTGATGCGGTGCCGCGTATCGATGTTGTGAAGCGATCATCATGCATTGAGGGTGCGCGGACGGCTTTTGCCCGAGTCAGAACATTCTGGGTGAAGATGAAGGCCATCGATGTTGCGACGAAGAGTCCACCCACAGGCAAGGACCACCCGGAACCGGAGCATTATTTTGAAGACGTCCTAGAGGCCGCCCGCTTTATAGACGGTCAGTGCTCGAGAGACATAATGTTCGAGTGAGGTGTACGAAAATTGTAAAAGACAATTTTATAGTTAATCTATTTATGTTTTGCTTGAAAGCTTGAATTCCTCCTGTGCGGCCATTTTGATATAATCTAAAAGTTTTCCAGTCGTTGGCTTCAGCCCCCTCGTAGGAAGAACGGGGGTGTTCGGAAAGGCATTTAATCTCTATTTATCCAACGTCTTGGTCCATGAAGGAGGTGATAATGCGGCAAACCAGGCAATCGGACTATATGGCGTTAACGCTTTCACTTAGCCATAGGAGTTTTATTGTGGGGCTACGACATAGCCCCTGGTATGTATGCGGCGTACGGTGCCTTACATATTTGATTTGAAAAAGATCCCTCGTGTGACACGGAGAATCGCTAAAGATTCCATGAATTCGTCAAGTGGTTGACTAGCTCACGCCCCATCATGATAGTCAGTTTTCGCCTTTCTCTACTGAGGTGCTCGTCCGGTTTAGACCAGGGCATGATCATGGTAGTTCTCCCTTTACTACGCTAGCCGATAGAGCGGAACGTAGGGTAGCAAGCACAGGAGCCGGGAAACCCAACTATTGACCCAAGACAATGATTCGGAGCTGATGCATATAAGGCCAAACTTGCGACGCCGAAGTATGCTATAGAGTTGTTCGGACTTTTACTAGCAACTCATTTGTTCCCACACCAAGCCCCTGGCAGGTTATGCCAAGGTATTTCTGTGAAATAACCGTGGGAGCCATATTTTGTTGGGGAAACAATGTGTATGATTAGTTCGGATATTGTTTAATGGGAACTGAGTGATATGCCAATGATTACTTATGATATATATATATATAAGCCATCCTCCTGGCTATTTGACATGCTCGGGGTTTGAGGCGGAGGAACAGACATAGTACAGGCTCGAGAAATAGAGAGTGCGGTCTACAAAAAGTTATTTTGGACCTCCTGTCACACGTCTGCACCGCCAGTCCTCGGTGGGGGGAATCCTTGATGGAAATAGCCCCTTAGGTGAGTGTATGGATCCGGACTCCGATAGAGACAATTTCCAATGTTTATCCTGTTCGTCACCTATTTTTAAAGGATAGCGAAGGAAGAAATAAAAAGAAAATAAATAATAATAATAAAAATTACTGTAGTGCTTGCAGGCTTGTCCGTATTGTGCTTCCGCCAATGCCCATGGTATCTTGAGTGCGTAATGATGTATGCGCGGTACAAACTTTGCAGGTGTACGGAGTGGGCGGCGGAAGACGGGTTGCTATTTCCGTTCTAGGAGTAGTTGATCCTTGAGTGGAGACTACTTCTGACCCCCGGTGTTTCGTTGGTGAACCTTTCCATCATCCCTGTCGCTTGGCAGCCTCCTCCCCCTGTGTTCGGCGTTGAGCTTGCCAGCCTATTTAAAGACCGAGCAGTTTCTGTTGGTATGATTAGCTGGTTTATCAGGGTGGCCATGAATCTAGCAGGGTCGGTCCAATATCCTATCCAGGTTGGATGGTTCGTCTCGATTCGCCTTGAATGGCTTCTTCCGCTGACTGGGCTTGGGGTTGCTGAATCTGGCGTTGATCGCTGTGTCGCCTAATCTTTCATTGTCATTGCGATTGTTGTTTTTGCTTCCTCATGGCTTGTCGTTGCCGTCTCGGATTTCGGAGGTGCCCTGGTTGCTGGTGCTATTGCTTCTATGAGCGAGCCAGCTATCTCCCCCCATGCAAAAGCGGGTCATCAGAGCAGTGAGGGCTGTCATGGATTTAGGTCCTTCTTGGCCGAGGTGGCGTGCAAGCCATTAGACCCGGACGCTGTGTCTGAAAGCCGCATGGGCTTCCGCATCTGGACAGTCGATGATATGGTTCTTTTTGACTAAGAACCGAGTCCAGAGCTCCCTGGCTGATTCTCCGGGCTGTTGGACAATGTCACTTAGGTCATCGGCATCCGGTGGCCGGACATGTGTTCCTCGGAAGTTATTGAGGAAGGCCTCTTCCAAGTCCTCCCAGCTGCCTACGGAATTTGCAGGCAGGCTGTCTAGCCAGTACCGAGCTGGCCCTTTTAGTTTTAGTGGGAGGTATTTAATGGCGTGGAGGTCGTCCCCGCGGGCCATATGGAGGTGGAGGATGAAATCTTCTATCCATACCGTAGGATCGGTTGTCCCGTCGTATGATTCAATATTGACGGGTTTGAATCCAAGGAGGAATTCATGATCCATTACTTCATCAGTGAAGCAAAGCGGGTGTGCGGCGCCTCTATGTTGGGCCACACTGCAACGTAACTCCGAAGGAGTCCCTTTGCGGTTTTTGGCTCGGGCGTGGCGAGGTTTGACACGTCCGAATAGGTAGCCATCGTCGCGTGTCGAAGCATGCTTTCACGATCCGTAGATCGGTCTTGCGTGTCCTGCTCTATTGTCCAAGTCCCTATGCAGGTTGTCTGGGTAATCGTGACTTGCGTTGTTCTTGCCTTTACGGCGAGGTGGGGCGGTCTGGTGTTCAGCTTGAGTTGCCTCTTTATCCGGATAGAGTTGTCGGCGACCTGCCGCATTGTGTGACGATGGTATGGGCTCCAACGCCCCGTCATCGGACTGGTATAGCAATCTGTGCTTTGGGTAGCTTTCGGCTAGGCCACTAAAGCCGTATTCTTCGGCGACCGGGACTTCGGTCCATCTATCGTTGAGTAGGTCTTGGTCAGCTTGAAGCTGCTGCTGCTTCTTTTTCAGGCTCCTTGTCGTAGCTATCAGCCTGCGCTTGAAGCGCTCCTGCTCGAGGGGCTCTTCGAGTATGATGATGTCTTCGTCGCCGAGGCTTACCTCATCTTTGGAGAGCAGAATATAGTTGTCGTCCTCCGAACCGTCGCTGGGCGGGGCTTGTTCATCGGGGCTGGCTTGCCCATTTTTCTATTCCTCCTACTCGGATATTGCTCCCACAGGGTCTTCATTGCTTTCGATGCCGTCCGGAGTACTATTTTCTCCAGTGCCATCATTGATGTGGCGTGACTTGGGGTGGCGTATGGGGCGCCGGAACTTAGTCTGTGTCTCAGGAGTTTTAATTGGATCTCCCTTGTCCTTGCCGCGAGGCTTTTTAAGTGTATCGATCATGTACATGTCATATGAAGGGGTGGCCGTCCCACGCCTGATGACTGGCGAGTCTTGTCCTTGCTCCTTATCGGCATCGTCGTCTATACCGTCAATGTCTTTGGAGCCAGAAGCAGGCATGTCGGTTAAGTCCTCGACATTGGCTATGAAGTGGGTGGAGGGTGGGAAGCGAAATTCTCCATTATCAGCCTCTAGATCGAACCGGACATAGTTCGGCCGTGAATCCCCTATCCTGGACAGGTTTTTCAACGAATTCAGCACATCGCTGAAGGGAGAGTGTTGGAAAACATCTGCGGCGCTAAACTCGATGATTGATAACCGATCCAGCTCGGTGTCCGGGAGCGCGCAAGCTTCGAAACTTATAGCCGGAAACGAGTCTGAAATTCCATTGACGCTGATATTGCCTGGTGTTGAGTTTGTGTGCGGCACCAACGCCGCGGACTCTGTGGCTTCGGATGGTGCAAACTGCTCTGGATCTAAGGTCACAGCAGTTATAGGCACCATCTCCAGAACCTGGTCCGATGACAGATTTAGGTCATGTTCATCGAAGCGAGGGGGAGCGATCGCCGCGGTCTCAAATCCATTGAAGATCAAGTCTCCACGGATATCCATGACATAGTTCAAGCTTCCAAATCTGACCTGATGGCCAAGCTATCGATCTACTCCAGATGGCCAAGCGAGTTGGCCCACAGTACGAAGCCGCCGAACACGAAAATCTGTCCGGGGAGGAAAGTTCCACCTTGGACAGCGTTACTATAGACAATTGAAGGGGCCATCAAACCTTTTGTCGATGGCACAGCAGAACTCTCAATGAAAGCACCAATGTCGGTGTCAAAACCGGCGGATCTTGGGTAGGGGGTCCCGAACTGTGCGTCTAGGATCGATGGTAACAGGAGATGGGGGACACGATGTTTACCCAGGTTCGGGCCCTCTCTATGGAGGTAATACTCTACTTCCTGCTTGATTGATCTTGATGAATATGAGTATTACAAGAGTTGATCTACCACGAGATCGTAATGGCTAAACCCTAGAAGCCTAGCCTGTATGACTATGGCAATGAATATCCTTTCCGGACTAACCCCTCCGGTTTATATAGACATCGGGGGGCAATCTAGGATTACATAGAGTCAGTTACATAAGAAGGAATCTTCATAGTCGGTTGCCAAGCTTGCCCTCCACGCCAAGGAGAGTCCAATCCAGACACGGGTACAGTCTTCGACCTTCATGTCTTCATAGCCCATCAGTCCGGCCATGGATAACAGGCCAGACGCCCGAGGACCTCGTAGTCCAGGACTCCCTCGGCCACCCCGCAGCCAATCGGGCTCCGCCACGTGTCCACCGCCGCCGCCCCATGCCGCCGGCCTGACGAGGCCCGGATCGGGCCCCCGCAGGCCCAGCGCCTCCACTGCCGCCCCGCAGCCGCCCAACCGCCGCCCAAGCGCCGCCCCGCCCCCGCCCGGTCACCGTCCCCGCCGCCGCGTGCCCGCGCCCGAAGCCACCGCCGACTACCGCATTCCACGTCGCCGGCCACCGCCACCGCTCCCCGCCGTTCGCCGCTGACCTCCTCGACCACGCCGGCGAGCTCCGCATGCCTCCTCCGCTGTCACCCCCAACTCTGGCATCCTCTCCGGTAAGATCCGGCCCTGCCTCGGTTCGCGTGCCACCGAAACCCTAGATCTGGGCGAGGTCAATTTCGTCTAAGTCTTTTCCCTGCAATGTTTTTATGCCTCCTTCATCGCATCATATCTCGGTGACCGTAGCTCCAAATCATGCTTATGATATGTCAAATTGTTCGTCTCGTTGAGCTCTTCATGTTAGAAGCACTTACATGCATGTTACTTTCCATTATGATGCCATTTTCATTGATGCAAGAGTGGTATAAAATGTTAACTGCTGGTACTTATCAGATCATGGTGATTTGTCATTTTTGTTGCATTTGATGTGAGCATTATATGAGCATGAGGTCTACATGTGTTTTGAACTACACCATGCCATCTTTACAGAGGTGCAAGCGTTATATTTTTGTGATCTTTGTGGTGACTAGCACAAGCATGCAAAGTAGGCTCCACAATGTTGCTGTTTTCAGGGACTTGGGATTTTGCTAAGTCCTTTTCCTGTTGTTATTGTGATGCCATGTAAACTTGATGCTACAGTGAGATGCATGCTTATTTTGAGATGCTTCAGTAAGGATATATTGAAAATGCGGTCACGCTCTATCCATTCATTCCCCTGGTTGCAATTATGGAGTGCTCTAGCATGTTAATTTCTTGCTCTACTTTTGCCACAAAATGTTTCTGGCAGATTGTTAACATGTTAATCAATATTGCCATGGTTGTTGCTAGTGATCCATGCATCCTTTTAACTTGCTCTTGCCATGTTTACCTTCATGTACATGTCTTCTTAGTGTTGGTATGCTTGTTTGGTCATGTAACGCTTTGTGATGAGTGGCATGACCTCGCAAAGTTGCTATCATAATTCTGTTTATGCCATGATCTATTTTGCACTAAGTCTGAAACTGTTAATAAAACTTGCTATGTTTACATGGGTGCCATCATATCGTCTGTGCCATTTTGGCTCATGTTCAGTAAGGGACTTTTGTTCTATGCATTCAGTAGAATCATGCCATCCCTTTGTTTACTATGGTATGTTCCTATAGCATGTTGTTTTCTTGCTCTAAACTTTGCTTCCTGATGTTGGTTTTGACATGTTAGTATTTTCACTAAGTCTGTGAAGCTGATATCTTTTGCACTTTTGCCATGCCTGTTTGAACCTGTTCTAATGTGATTTAGCCGTAGCTCAGTGTTCATGTTTTCTCAAGCATATCTTATAACTCACTGCCATATGCTTTGTTGCTCTGTTGGAGTGGAGTAGCTTAGTTTCTTGTTGCATTCTAGATGGGATCGTGCTGTTAATCGCAGAATTGTGTCATTCTTGTTTTGCTTGCCATTTGCAAACCGTGCATCCGTTTCCGGTGATCTTCATATCGATTTCAACCGAAATCTTCTCATCTTTCCAGTGGCATACTTGGGTTGCCGAGATGATGCCTTGTTCATTCTTTCCCTTCCGGAGCACGCATATGGATTGCATATCATATCTTGCATATCATGACATGTATTGCATCATGTTGCTTGTGCATTGCACCATGATTGATTGTTGTTCCATTGCTTGTGTTCTTGCTTTGGGTAGAGCCGGGAGACGAGTACATGACTGAGGAACCTGTTGAGTATGCTAACGAGGATCAAGCTTTTGACAACTCTGAGAACTTTGAAGGTAAGATGACCATACCCTCGAAATCACTTCTGTCTTTGCTTGCTAGTTGTTTGCTCTATTGTTATGTCGCGCTAGCTACCACTTGGTATATCATGCCTCCCATATTGCCATGTCAAGCCTCTAACCCTCCTTCCTAGCAAACCGTTGTTTGGCTATGTTATTGCTTTTGCTCAACCCCTCTTATAGCGTTGCTAGTTGCAGGTGAAGTTGAAGTTTGTTCCATGTCAGAACATGGATATTGTTGGGATATCATTATTATATCTTATTTAATTTAATGCATCTATATACTTGGTAAAGGGTGGAAGGCTCGGCTTTATGCCTGGTGTTTTGATCCACTCTTGCCTCCCTAGTTTCTGTCATACCGGTGTTATGTTCCTTGATTTTTTCGTTCCTTACACCGTAGGGTGTTATGGGAACCCCTTGACAGTTCGCTTTGAATAAAACTCCTCCAGCAAGGTGCAACCTTGGTTTTAACATTTGCCACCTAAGCCTTTTTCCCTTGGGTTCCGCAGACTCAAGGGTCATCTTTATTTTAAACCCCCGGGCCAGTGCTCCTCTGAGTGTTGGTCCAAACTGAGCGATGTCCGGCGCCCCCTGGGCAACCAGGGTCTATGCCAACCTGACGTCTGGCCCATTCGGTGTGCCCTGAGAACGACATACGTGTGACTCCTATCGGGATTTGTCGTTACATCGGGCAGCTTTGCTGGTCTTGTTTTACCATTGTCGAAATGTCTTGTAACCAGGATTCCGAGACTGGTCGGGTCTTTCCGGGAGAAGGAATATCCTTCGTTGACCGTGAGAGCTTGTGATGGGCTAAGTTGGGACACCCCTGCAGGGTATAAACTTCCGAGAGCCGTGCCCGCGATTATGTGGCAGATGGGAATTTGTTAATATCCGGTTGTAGAGAACACAATCTTGTGTTATGCTTGAACGTAAGTAGATTCAGGACCACTTTTGATCACTTCTAGCTTCTCGACCATGCGTTGCTTCTCTTCTCGCTCTTCTTTGCGTATGTTGGCCACCATATATGCTTAGTGCTTGCTGCACCTCCACCTCACTACCTTCTCCTACCCATAAACTTAAATAGTCTTGATCTCGCAGGTGTGAGATTGCTGAGTCCTCGTGACTCACGGATACTTCCAAACAGTTGTAGGTGCCGAGGATACAAGTGCAGGTGATGCTACCGAACTCAAGTGGGAGTTGAACGAGGATTTGGGTTGTTACTACGTTTCATTTCCTGATGATCAGTAATGGAGCCCAGTTGGGACGATCAGGGATCTAGCATTTGGGGTTGTCTTCCTTTATTTTGGTTCCGTAGTCCGGCCTTTGATTGTACTTTGGATGATGTATTGATTATTTATGTATTGTGTGAAGTGGCTATTGTATGCCAACTCTTTATCCCTTCCTATTCAGTACATGGGATTGTGTGAAGATTACCCCTCTTGCGACAAAACTACCATGCGGCTATGCCTCTAAGTCGTGCCCCGACACGTGGGAGATATAGCCGCATTGTGGGTGTTACACCATGCACCATACGCTGATATGTGCCGCCACGCTCTGCAGCCCAAAGTAGGAGAGAGGGTCGCAAGTATCAGACTTCGACCTGCTGGATGGAGTTTCCCCTGTCAGGCACCCATCTTCTAGTCTGATTACTTCTTCTGTTGTAACCCCGCCCCTGGTTGCTGCAGCTGCTGCCGTTTTCAATGTACAATCAGTAGTATATTTCGTCTGTTGGTTGAATAAATGTGTTGTTAGAATGACAAACACAGTTTTTCGAAGTTGTTGCATGGTCCGATCCTTTATTGCCCCGTACGTAGCGCATACTATTTTTGGCACGGAACACATTTTCCACTTGTCGATAACATGCAGCCCACTGATGAAGGCCCAATAGAGGATCCCATAATTAACTGGAAGGGAGGCTCTCACATGAATCTGGCCCAGGTACATGCTCTTGGTAACCTAAACATAAATAAGTAAATAAATAAAGGTAAATGCTCATGCACCAGTTCTTTAAGTTTACGATTTGAGAAGTCAAATTTTAACATGAGGATATTATTTCCTATGAGAGTGTCATTACATTCAATTGATATTATTTTTAGGCAAAGATAGCGACCAGTCTTTTTTCTCCCACTATTTTCTTCCTGCAACCAGCGGACCCATGCAAATCATAGTCAATGTCGTAAATAGTTCCTGTCCATTATTATTTTTGATAAGAATGCCGAACCCAGCCCAACACATTGGCGACACCACTTTATCCCAGGGCTTTTGAATGTGCTCGACTTCACACCTCAAGAAGAAAATTGTCTCAAAAAAACCTCAAGGGGAAAAAGGTGCTCTGCAACATTTTACCATAAGTTTTAGCCATATAAAACTAATTCTTTAATTTAGCATAATGAGTTTTTGAGTCTGACCGGTCCAGCCACCTAAACCAAACTTGCGTCGACGGGAGCGCCTGTTCCCGCCTTCTATGACTGGTTGCTTTGCCGTGCACGCATCGCTGCCTTGTCGTACCCTGAAATGCTGGACAGGCCACCCTTTACTCCCCCCTAACATCCTATTCTTCTCCGGCAATGACAGCCTACCACGCACCAGAATTAGTGAACCCTCGTACTCCCCTCCGCCTACGGCCATACTGCCGCATATTCCCTGGCTCCTGTTCATTCATGTCTGAGGCCTCGCCGTCGTCCTCCACCTTGGTGCGATCAAAGTGGCGCCGCTGTCTGGCCCTGTCAACATAGTGAATCAGGAGAGGACTATAGTTGTGAGTATGACAGTACAGACCCACCAGGTCCACTCCCAAACACAAACAAGCACCTCTTTTACTACTCAGATGCACCCCTCGTTTTTTACTCTAATACACCCTGCTGATATCTGGGACCCACATCATTGTCAATTTATAGTCAATTAACGATAGAATTGCACAACTTTTTTTTGAGGATTTGTTCAGAGGAGCAGGCTATAAACTGGGTTGTGCGGTCTCTGTGGCCCGTCTAACAACAAGACCAGCCCAGCATTTTTTTCTTCAGGAAAATAGGTAGTCCACTATTTCTTTTCAAAGAATACCCAAGCTAGGCCTATTTGTTTTCTCCGACTTACTGGGCTGCAAATCTTTCAAGACGAGGAGGGATGCATTCCGGCCTGACCAAAGAGTATGGGCAGTAAATCTTAAAAGTAATATGAAAGGGGTTGCAAATTCCAAAAAAATATAGCAAATGGGAAATTAGTTTCGTTTTTTGTTTTTGTTCTTCACTGATATTTTATATTTCATTGGATTTTAACATGACATACTACTACTTTATTTTTAAATTTGTTTTAGTATGGCTACTAATTTTTGGATTTAGAATATTTTGTTCCCTAGCAAAAATATGCAAATTATAAAAATTTCGCGTATTTTTTAGTTCAAATTTTTAACTCCCGCACTGACCAGAAAATGGGCAGCAATTAAAAAATAGAAAATGGGCTGTAATAATTTCCATATGAATTAGCAAATGGACTGTAAATTATAAAAATAATAGCGAACAGGCTGTACACGCCATAGATTTCGAGGCTGACTTGTTTACGCAAGGCTTTATCAGTTAACAAATGATTCTAGTAGCAGTGATTGTTGGATGTCCATCAAAGGGTCGATATGCTTCTTCAATCTCTGATCTTCCTGCTCCAGTCGCCTAAACCAGCGCTAGCGGGACCGCCTACTCCCTCCTCTTGTGGCCGGCTGTGATGCTGCGCAGGCTTCACCGGCCCACCCTACTCCCTCCGCTGGCCTGGCCATCCCTCTACCCACATGCACCTCCTATTATTTTCCGATGACGGTAGCCTCACGCCGCAGCCGAACCAGTCAATCGTCATACTCTCCTCAGCGTGGGCATCCGCTATTGTGTCTTCGCCTATAACACCCACAATGCGGCTATATCTCCCATGTGTCGGGGCACGACTTAGAGGCATAGCTGCATGGTAGGCTTGACACAACAGGGGTAATCTTCACACATCCCATGTACTGAATAAGAAAGGGATAAAGAGTTGGCTTACAATCGCCACTTCACACAATACATAAATAATTCATACATCAACCAAAGTACAATCAAAGGTCCGACTACGGAACCAAAATAAAAGAAGACAACCCCAAATGCTAGATCCCCGATCGTCCCAACTGGGCTCCTCTACTGATCATCTGGAAATGAAACATAGTAACGGCCCGAATCCTCGTCAAACTCCCACTTGAGTTCGGTATCGTCACATGCACTGGTATCCTCGGCACCTGCAACTGTTTGGAAGTATCCGTGAGTCACGAGGACTCAGCAATCTCACACCCACGAGATCAAGACTATTCAAGCTTATGGGTAGGAAAGGGTAGTGAGGTGGAGCTGCAGCTAGCACTAGCATATATGGTGGCTAACATACACAAATAAGAACGAGAAGAGAAGCAACACAATGGTCGAGAAGCTAGGGGTGATCAAGAAGTGATCCTAAAATTACCTACGTTCAAGCATAACACAAGACCGTCTTCCCTTCCCGGACTCCGCCGAAAAGAGACCATCACAGCTATACAAGCGGTTGATTCATTTTAATTAAGTTAAGTGTCAAGTTCTCTACAACCGGAGATTAAAAAATTCCCATCTGCCACATAACAATGGGCACGACTCTCGAAAGTTTATACCCTGCAGGGGTTTCCCAGCTTAGCCCATCACAAGGTCTCACGGTCAACGAAGGATATTCCTTCTCCCGGGAAGACCCGATCAGTCTCGGAATCCTGGTTACAAGACATTTCGACAATGGTAAAACAAGACCAGCAAAGCCTCCCGATGTGCAGACAAATCCCGATAGGAGTCAAACGTATCTTGTTCTCAGGGCACACCGGGTGAACACTACGTACAACTAAAACCAACCCTCAAGTTTCACCGAGGTGGCGCTGCAAGTGGCTCTATTTTGGACCAACACTCAAAGGAGCACTGGCCCGGGGGTTTAAAATAAAGATGACCCTTGAGTCCGCGGAACCCAAGGGAAAAGGCTTAGGTGGCAAATGGTAAAACCAAGGTTGGGACTTGCTAGAGGAGTTTTATTCAAAGAAAACTATCAAGGGGTTCGCATAACACCCAACCGCGTAAGGAATGCAAAATCAAGGAACATAACACCGGTACGACGGAAACTGGGGCGACAAGAGTGGAACAAAACACCAGGCATAAGGCCGAGCCTTCCACCCTTTACCAAGTATGTAGATGCATTAAAGTAAATAAGAGATAATAATGATATCCCAACAATATGCATGTTCCAACATGGAATAAGCTTCAACTTCACCTGCAACTAGCAACGCTATAAGAGGGGCTGAGCAAAAGCAGTAACATAGCCAAACAACGGTTTGCTAGGAAAGTTGGGTTAGAGGCTTGACATGGCAATATGGGAGGAATGATATAGCAAGTGGTAGGTAGCGTGACATAGCAATAGAGCGAGCAACTAGCAAGCAAATATAGAAGTGATTTCAAGGGTATGGTCATCTTGCCTACAAAGTTCTCAGAGTTGTCGAAAGCTTGTTCCTCGTCAGCGTACTCAACAGGTTCCTTGGTCACGTACTCGTCTCCTGGCTCTACCTAAAGCAAGAACACAAGCAAAGGACCAACAATCAATCACGGTGCAATGCACAAGCAACATGATGCAATACATGTCATGATATGCAAGACATGATATGCAATGCATATGCGTGCTCCGGAAAGGAAGGAATGATCAAGGCATCAACTTGGCAAACCAAGTGTGCCGCTAGAAATATGAGGTGATTTCGGTTGAAATCGATATAAAGATCACCAGAAACGGATGCACGTTTTGCAAATGGCAAGCAAAACAAGGTAGGTGCTATTCTGCGATTAACATCACGACGCCACTTAGAATGCAACAAGAAACTAAGCTACTATACTCCAACATGGCAACAAAGCATATGGAAGTGATGTACAAGAGATGCTTGACAAACCATGAACACTGAGCTACGGCTAAATCACAGAAGAGCGGGTTCAAAGAAGCATGGCAAAAGTGCAAAAGATATCAGCATCACAGACTTGGTGAAAATACTAACATGTCAAAAACAACATCAGGAAGCATGTTTAGAGCAAGCAAACAACATGCTACAGGAACAAAAGTCCCTTACTGATCATGATTCTTCTAAATGCATGTAACAAAAGTCCCTTACTAATCATGAGCGAAAAAGACACAGAAGATATGATGGCACCCATGTAAACATAGCAAGTTTTATTAACAGTTCCAGACTTAGGAGAAAAATAGAGCATGGCATAAACAGATTTACGATAGCAACTTTGTGAGCCCAAAGCACTCACCACAAAGCATTGCATGACAAAATAAGCATGGACATCACTGTAGCATCAAGTTTACATGGCATCAAAATAACAGCAGGAGAAGACAGCAAAATCCTAAGTCCCTGAAAACAGCAACATCACGGAGCCTAGTTTGCATGCTTGTGCTAGTCACCACATAGATCACAAAAATACAAGACAAGCACCCCTATAACGATGGCATGTTGTAGCTCAAAACACATGTAGACCTCATGCTCAGAGGATGCTCACATCAAATGTAACAAAAATGACAAATCACCATGATCTGATAACTACCAGCAGTTAACATTTTATAGCACTCTTGCATCAATGAAAATGGAATCATAACAGACAACATCATGCATGGAAATGCATCTAAAGTGAAGAGCTCATCGAGGCGAACAAATCAATATATCATACGCATGATTCGGAGTTGCGGTCACCAAGATATGATGCAATGAAGGAGGCATAAAATTATTGCAGAAAAGGACTTAGTGGAAATTATACCCCGCGAAAGTCAACGGAATGACGTGGTGCGGGACGAAGGGATTCAGGTCGGGGAGGCGTTTGGTTCGTCTCCCGGTGGATCTGGTCCACTCCGGCCCGGATCTCGACGGAGAAGAGGCGATGACGGTGGCCGACGACGACGTCGGCGGTGAGGGCTGCGCGGAGGTGCCGAGCGGTGGCCGGAGCATGCGTGGGGCTCGGGCGCCCGCGGGAGGCAGCGAAGCGGCGAGGCACTTGCGGTGGCGTGGCGAGCGGCGCAGATGAGGCGCAGCGGCCGGCGAGGGCGGCGAACGGCGGCGCGGGCGAAAGGCGGCAGGGACGGTGACCAGGGCGGCGACTGGGCGGCGGCGGGAGCTCGCGAGAGCGGGCGACGGGGCGGCGGTGGCGACGCGGGCCTCGGGGGCCCGTCCCGGGCCTGGCGGGCCGCGCGCGGCGAAGGCGGGGGCCGGCGGCTGGGCGCTGACGTGGCAGGGCGCGGTTGGATGGGTGCGGCGGCGCGGACGTGTCCGGGGCGACTCGGACGCGTCCGGCGGCGAGGAGGAGTGGGCTAGGGATTTGGACTACGGAAAAATAGTTGGGGTGCACATATTTATAGGTAGGGGGAGTTTGGAGTGTCCAAATGAGGTGTAGTTTTCGCGCACAGGATCGTGATCTGACTACGGGGGACATGGAGATGGTTTAGATGGGTTCTTGGGCCGTTTTGGAGATGGTTAACCGTTGGAGCATCAAACGGCCTCCAAATGGAACGAAATTTGACAGACGGTCTACGGGTGGTGTACCAAGGCCACTTGGCAAATCTCGGTCCATTTGGAGAACGTTAACACCCGATCACGAAAAGAGAGAAGAGGGGTGCGCCGGTGCATGTGGGAGTGTCCGATTGCGAAACGGACAATGGGGAAAATGCTCGGATGCATGAGACGAACACGTATGCAAATGAGATGCACATGATGACATGATATGAAATGCATGACATGAACAAAATGCAAAACGAAGATAAAACCCAACCACGAAGGGAAATATCATAACTTAAAGCCGAAAATGGCAAGAGTCGAAGTTACAATTATGGCAAGTTACATCCGGGGTGTTACAACACTCCACCACTACGAGAGGATCTCGTCCCAAGATCTAGGACTGAAAGAACTCTGGATATTCAGAACGGAGGTGATCCTCGCGCTCCCAGGTGGCTTCTCGGTCGGAATGGTGTGACCACTTCACTTTCAGGAATTTGATTGACTTGTTGCGAGTCTTGCGCTCGGTTTCTTCAAGAATAGCAATGGGATGCTCATGATAAGACGGATCTTTTTGGAGATCAATCTCTTCGAAGTTGTTGGTGCGCTCAGGAATCTTGAAGGACTTGCGAAGTTGTGACACATGAAACACATTGCACGTTTGCGAAGTTGGACGGAAGCTCAAGTTGATAGGTGAGGTTGCCTCTTTTGCCAATGATCTTGAAAGGACCCATATATCTAGGAGCAAGCTTCCATTTGATACCGAAGCGACGAGTACCTTCCAATGGAGAGACGCGGAGGTAGACATGGTCTCCGATCTCGAAAGCCAAGTCACGGTGCTTGCTATCATAGTAACTCTTCTGGCGCGATTGCGCGGCTTTGAGATTTTCAGCGGATGACTTTACACATTTCTTCAGCTTCTGTGATTAAGTCATTGCCAAGAAGTTGGCGTTCACCAGTTTCTTACCAATTGAGAGGAGTACGGCACTTTCTGCCATAGAGAATCTCGAATGGGGCCTTGCCCGAACTCGCTTGGAAGCTGTTGTTGTAGGAGAACTCGGCATATGGAAGACAATCTCCCCACTTCATACCGAAGGAAATGACACAAGCCATGAGCATATCTTCTAGGATTTGATTGACTCGCTCGACTTGGCCACTAGTTTGAGGATGGAAAGTTGTGTTGAAGCGAATGTTGGTTCTCATGGCCTTCTAGAAGGAGTCCCAGAACTTGGAGGTGAAAATGCTTCCACAATCTGAAGATATCAATTGTGGAATGCCGTTCAAAGAGACAATCCTGGAGGTGTATAGCTCTACCAACTGAGTTGTTGTGATAGATTCTTTGATTGGGGGGAAATGAGCCACTTCTGTAAGTTTATCGATGACAACGAAGATAGCATCATTTCCATTGGACTTGGGTAATCCAGTCACGAATTCCATTTCAATATGATCAAACTTCCATTATGGAATAGCAAGAGGTTAGAGGAGACCAGCTGGTCATTGGTGTTCTGCTTTCACCCTTCTGCAGACATCACATTCATTCACGAATTGAGAAATTTCTCGCTTCATTCGAGTCCACCAATACGACTGCTTGAAGTCATGGTACATCTTCGAACTTCCAGGATGAATGGATATAAGGGGATTGTGCGCCTCGTTCATAATGACTTTGCTTAGATCACTTTTAGGAACCACAATCTGGTCCTCGAAGAATAGAGTGTCTTTGTCATCAATGCGATAGCACTTGTATTTGGGTTGGCTCTTGGCAATCCCATGTTTCACCTTCTTCACCATGGAATCCAGGAGTTGTGCCTCACGAATTTGATCTTCCAAAGTAGGAGAGACTTGGAGGTTGGCAAGAAATCCTTGAGGAACAACTTGGAGATTCAATTTGCGGAAAGCTTCACAAAGGTCCGGTTGGAAGGGCTTGAGAATTAAGTTGTTACAGTAAGCCTTCCTGCTCAAAGCATCTACAATGACATTGGCCTTGCCTGGAGTATACTCAATACTTGGATTGTATTCTTGAATCATTTCGACCCATCGAGTCTGTCTAAGGTTGAGGTTGGGTTGAGTGAAGATGTACTTGAGGCTCTTATGATCTTTGAAGATGTCAACTTTCCTTCCCAACAATAGATGTCTCCACATTAATAATGCATGGAGAACTATCGCCAACTCAAGGTCATGAGTGGGGTAGTTCCTTTCGTTGGGCTTCAACTGACGAGAGTTATAAGCCACAACTTTCTTCTCTTGCATTAACACAGCACTGAGACCTTGTAAGGAGGCATCACAGAAAACTTCAAATGGCTTGGATTCGTCAAGAGGAGTCAAGACAGGAGCTGTGACCAGCTCCTCTTTGAGGGTGTTGAAAGCAACGTCACATTCAGGCGTCCAGACATACTTGACGTGCTTCTGGAGGAGGTTGGAAAGAGGCTTTGCAATCTTAGAGAAATTCTCAACGAATCTTCGACAATAGCTTGCAAGCCCAAGAAAACTGTGGAGCTGCTTGACATTATGAGGAGGTTCCCAATTCACAATTGCAGACACCTTCTCGAGATTAACAGCGATGCCCTTGGCGGAGATGATATGACCAAGGTAAAGAACTTAGTCAAGCCAGAACTCATACTTGAAAAACTTCGCATAGAATTGATGCTCTCTGAGTTTGTCGAGTACCAATCTCAAATGCTTGGCATGATCCTCCTTATTCTTAGAAAAGACCAAGATATCATCGAGATACACCATGAAAAAACATTTGTGTAAGGGTTGAAGATGAAGTTCATCATGCTAGAGAATGTTGGAGGAGCATTGACAAGGCCGAAAGACATGACAGTATATTCATAAGAACCATAGCTTGTTCTGAATGCTGTCTTGGGGATATCTTGTTCATGAATGCGAATCTGATGATAACCCATACGGAGGTCAAGCTTGGAAAATACTTTGTCACCTTTAAGTTGCTCTAAAAGATCATTGATGTTGGGAAGTGGATACTTGTTCTTTATTGTCTTCTTGTTCAATGGACAGTAGTCGACGCAGAGTCGTTTCGTTCCATCCTTCTTCTTGACAAAAAGGACACCACAATCCCATGGAGATGAACTCGGCCTGATCAGACCCATGCGCTCTTGTTCATCGAGTTGTTTGTTCAACTCCTTCAACTCCTCTGGTCCAAGCTTGTAAGGACGTTTGCAAACAGGTTCTGTACCAGGCTCAAGATCGATAACGAATTCAACTGGCTGGTGAGGAGGCATTCCCAGAAGCTCTTCTGGAAAGACGTCTTCATATTCACAAACGACTGGAATCTGAGATATGGCATTCAACTCGGCCTTCTCATTGACAGAAAATAGTCGAATGGTATCATCACGAGCGGCATAGATGATCACCTCCTCAGAAGGGTGTGTCAATTGAATCTGCATGGCAGCACAATCAAGTTGAGCCTTGTGCTTAGAAAGCCAGTCCATCCTGAGAATTAAATCAATATCCGAGTCACCAAGAACAATTGGAGAAGACAGAAATTTATAGTCGCCCATCTCGATAGACACATCCGGGACGCAATTATTAGATGTCATTTTCTTACCTGGGGACACAATCTTCAACGGGAAAGGAATCTTTTCGGTCACAAACTCATTCTTGGCAACAAAAGGTCTTGAAATGAAAGAAAGCGATGCACCCGTATCGAACAATACTTTTGCAGGAAAGGAGTTAACTGGAAGGTTACCCATGATCACTTCTGAAGAATCCTCTGCCTGAGCTGCGTTCATCATGTTCACCTTAGCATGCTTGGGATTATGCTTGACCACTGCATTGCTGGAAGATCTCACAGGAGGAGGAGGCGGAACGCGCCTTTGGTTGAAGCACTTGTTTGCATAGTGCCCTTTCTGCTGACACTTGTTGCAAGTAACTTCTGAGAGCGGCCGATGATAAGGAGCACTTGACCTTGGAGCTTGAGACTGAGCTTTGTTTTGATAGACTAGGTTGGGTGGGTGGGAAGATCCATTGCCATCTTTGCTCTTCTGCTGGTAGGGCTGGCGAAATGGAAGAGGAGGCAACCAGAACTTCTGCTGCTTAGCTACCACTTGTGATGAAGAAGAAGATTGAACTGCGTCCCTGACTCTCTTCTTAGATGCCTCACACTTGAGCTGAGTAGCTTCTTTCTTTAGTGCCATATTATAGAATCGATCGAACTTGGTCGGCTCAAGAAGCATGAGAGCTAACTAAAGATCCTCTCTGAGGCCTCCTCTGAATTGATAGATCATACTCTTTCCATCAGGAACGTCTTGTTTAGCGAAGCGAGCAAGTTTCTGAAACTGGATATTGTATTGATACACGGACATGCTGCCTTGCTTGAGATTGCGGAACTCCTCACGCTTGCTCTCAGCAACACTTGGTGGGATGTGATGAGCTTTGAAGTCTCGGCGGAAATCATCCCAGGTAATCACATGACCTGCTCTGGAATCACTGCATTGTTGAAACCACTCAACAGCTTGGTCCTTGAGTTGAAACGAAGCAAACTTGACAAAGTCCTCAGGTCTGACATTGCTACATTCAAAATGTTTGCAGATATCCACGAGCCAATCGTCGGTGTCTGTTGCCTCGGCACTCTTGCTGAAGGACTTCGGATGGTTTGCGAGGAACTGGTTAAGGGTAGCAAACTGAGGCTGATTGTTGCCTTGGCCTTGATTTCCTTGGTTGCCTTTCCCTTGGTTGCGCTCTTGCAAGAGTTGCAAAAGCATCTGAGTGTTGGCGTTGGTGGCTGCCATGACAGCTTGCCATGCCTCCGGAGGTGGAGGTGGCGGTGGAGGGTTCGACTGATCCCCATCATTGCAGTCCAGATTCTGGCGCGTTGGAGGAGCCATCCTAAAGAGGGTGACATCCGTTAGAATCTTGAAAGACAGATATTCAAGCTGAATCAATGGATCGAAATTGCAACATGCAGTCTTACAATAAACATTTGAACAAGGATGAATGAATGAATTCCAAAGTAAATCATCACACATCCATAAATTTGAGCAGCCACTTAGATAAAGGTAGATGAATAAAGCAACAAGGTACGGATATGAACAAATAAGTGGTAAGGATCGCCCAATCACAAACCAAATATCTGCAGGAAGAAATACTAGAGCTACTTGAATTCCCACCTTAAAACACCCGAAACTTTGTGGTTATGCAATCAGGTGTTGGGGATACAAGGGAAGCATAATATCTCACCCAAACTAACAATTCCTACATCCAGTTGTATCCATCCTTCAACACATAACCAAGAAAGCCTCGGAAATCATGTACCTCAACCTTCGAAAAGCATCTGTCATACGAGTTATGGCAATACTCCTGAGCTCCCGCCCAGTACTGGGTGGCGTCGAGGTTATCTCACCAACAACTGCATAAAACAGATTTTCGATGTCAGCGAACTCAGGTATTCCAGAACTACAACGATAAAATTGTGACGACAACACCTCAGAGCTCAACTCCCCGGGACACGGCCACAACCCCTAAATGTCAGGAGGCACCAAGAACAATATTCTCGTCACAAGACTATCAGAACGATTCCAAGATACCCGCGTGATCCTAATTTTTTTTCGTGAAATTTGAGGAGAGAAGAGTCAAAACTTCTACGTTAGGAGGCCTCACCAGAGCAACGAAGAGACTGAGGAGTAAAAAGAATCCTACTCTATGATATGTATAATCCTAAGACTCAAAACTTTTTGTTCTAGACTCAACAACGTCAGCGCTTCGATCAAGCAGGGGGTCCTAAGTCAGGGAAGGCTCTGATTACCAACTTGTAACACCCACAATGCGGCTATATATCCCACGTGTCTGGGCACGACTTAGAGGCATAGCCACATGGTAGGCTTGTCGCAAGAGGGGTAATCTTCACACATCCCATGTACTGAATAAGAAAGGGATAAAGAGTTGGCTTACAATCGCTACCTCACACAATACATAAATAATTCATACATCAACCAAAGTACAACCAAAGGTCCGACTACGGGACCAAAATAAAAGAAGACAACCCCAAATGCTAGATCCCCGATCGTCCCAACTGGGCTCCTCTACTGATCATCCAGAAAAGAAACATAGTAACGGCCCGAATCCTCGTCAAACTCCCACTTGAGTTCGGTATCGTCACCTGCACTGGTATCCTTGACACCTGCAACTGTTTGGAAGTATCCTTGAGTCACGAGGACTCAGCAATCTCACACCCGCGAGATCAAGACTATTCAAGCTTATGGGTAGGAAAGGGTAGTGAGGTGGAGCTGCAGCAAGCACTAGCATATATGGTGGCTAACGTACGCAAATAAGAGCGAGAAGAGAAGCAATGCAATGGTCGAGAAGCTAGGGGTGATCAAGAAGTGGTCCTAAAACTACTTACGTTCAAACATAAAACAAGACCGTGTTCCCTTCCCGGACTCCGTTGAAAAGAGACCATCACAGCTACACGCGCGGTTGATTCATTTTAATTAAGTTAAGTGTCAAGTTCTCTACAACCGGATATTAACAAATTCCCATCTGCCCCATAACCACGGGCACGGCTCTCGAAGTTTACCCTGCAGGGGTATCCCAACTTAGCCCATCACAAGCTCTCACGGTCAACGAAGGATATTCCTTCTCCCAGGAAGACCCGATCAGTCTAGGAATCCCGGTTACAAGACATTTCGACAATGGTAAAACAAGACCAGAAAAGCCGCTCGATGTGCCGACAAATCCCGATAGGAGTCGCACATATCTCGTTCTCAGGGCACACCGGATGAACACTACGTACAACTAAAACCAACCCTCAAGTTTCCCCGAGGTGGCGCTGTAAGTAGCTCTATTTTGGACCAACACTCAAAGGAGCACTGGCCCGGGGGTTTAAAATAAAGATGACCCTTGAGTCCGCGGAACCCAAGGGAAAAGGCTTAGGTGGCAAATGGTAAAACCAAAGTTGGGCCTTGCTGGAGGAGTTTTATTCAAAGCGAACTGTCAAGGGATTCCCATAACACCCAACCGCATAAGGAACGCAAAATCAAGGAACATAACACCGGTACGACGGAAACTAGGGCGGCAAGAGTGGAACAAAACACTAGGCATAAGGCCGAGCCTTCCACCCTTTACCAAGTATGTAGATGCATTAAAGTAAATAAGAGATAATAATGATATCCCAACAATATCCATGTTTCAACATGGAACAAGCTTAAACTTCATCTGCAACTAGCAACGCTATAAGCGGGGCTGAGCAAAAGCAGTAACATAGCCAAACAACGGTTTGCTAGGAAAGTTGGGTTAGAGGCTTGACATGGCAATATGGGAGGCATGATATAGCAAGTGGTAGGTAGCGTGACATAGCAATACAGTGAGAAACTAGCAAGCAAAGATAGAAGTGATTTCGAGGGTATGGTCATCTTGCCTACAAAGTTCTCAAAGTTGTCGAAAGCTTGTTCCTCGTTAGCGTACTCAACAGGTTCCTCGGTCACGTACTCGTTTCTTGGCTCTACCCAAATCAAGAACACAAGCAAAGGACAAACAATGAATCACGGTGAAATGCACAAGCAACATGATGCAATACATGTCATGATATGCAATGCATATGCGTGCTCCGGAAGGGAAAGAATGATCAAGGCATCAACTTGGCAAACCAAGTGTGCCGCTGGAAATATGAGGTGTTTTCGGTTGAAATCGATATAAAGATCACCGAAAACGGATGCACGGTTTACAAATGGCAAGCAAAACAAGGTAGGTGCTATTCTGCGATTAACAACACGATGCCACTTAGAATGCAACAAGAAACTAAGCTACTGTACTCCAACATGGCAACAAAGCATATGGCAGTGATGTACAAGAGATGCTTGACAAAACATGAACACTGAGCTACGGCTAAATCACAGAAGAGCAGGTTCAAACAAGCATGGCAAAAGTGCAAAAGATATCAGCATCACAGACTTGGTGAAAATACTAACATGTCAAAAACAACATCATGAAGCAATGTTTCGAGCAAGCAAACGACATGCTACAGGAATATATCATAGAAAACCAAGGCATGGCATGATTCTACTATATGCATATAATAAAAGTCTCTTAATGATCATGAGCCAAAAAGGCACAGAAGATATGATGGCACCCATGTAAACATAGCAAGTTTTATTAACAGATCCAGAATTAGAAGAAAAAGACTTAACAGATTTACGATAGCAACTTTGCGAGCTCAAACCACTCATCACAAAGCATTGCATGACAAAATAAGCATACCAATAGCAATATAACATGTTCATGAAGCTAACCATGGCAAGAGCAAGCTCAAAGGATGCATGTATCACTAGCAACAACCATGGCAAGATTGATTAACATGTTAACATTCTGCCAGGAACATTTTATACCAAAAGTAGAGCAAGAACAAGACATGCTAGGGCACTCCATTATTGCAAACAGGGGCATGGATGGATAGATCATAACCACATGTTCAAAACACCCATACTGAAGTATCTCAAAATAAGCATGGATATCACTATAGCATCAAGTTTACATGGCATCAAAATAACAGCAGGAGAAGACAGCAAAATCCTAAGTCTCTGAAAACAGCAACATCATGGAGCCTAGTTTGCATGCTTGTGCTAGTCACCACATAGATCACAAAAATACAAGACAAGCACCCCTGTAACGATGGCATGTTGTAGCTCAAAACACATGTAGACCTCATGCTCAGAGGATGCTCACATCAAATGTAACAAAAATGACAAATCACCATGATCTGATAAGTACCAGCAGTTAGCATTTTATAGCACTCTTGCATCAATAAAAATGGCATCATAACAGACAGCATCATGCATGGAAATGCATCTAAAGTGAAGAGCTCATCGAGGCAAACAAATCAATATATCATATGTATGATTCAGAGCTACGGTCACCAAGATATGATGCAATGAAGGAGGCATAAAATTATTGCAGAAAAGGACTAAGTGGAAATTATACCCCGCGAAAGTCAACGGGATGACGCGGTGCGGGACGAAGGGATCCGGGTTGGGGCGGCGTTTGGTTCGTCTCCCGGTGGATCTGGTCCACTCCGGCCCGGAACTCGCCGGAGAAGAGGCGACGACGTCGGCGGTGAGGGCGGCGCGAAGGCGCCGAGCGATGGCCGGAGCACGCGTGGGGCTCGGGCGCCCGCGGGAGGAGGCGGCGCGGCGAGTCACTTGCGGTGGCGCGGCGAGCGACGCAGATGAGGCGCAGCGGCCGGCGAGGGTGGTGAATGGCGGCGTGGGCGAAAGGCGGCGGGGACCGGGCGGCGACTGGGCGGCGGCGGGAGCTCGCGGGAGTGCACGGCGGGGCGGCAGAGGCGACGCGGGCCTCGGGGGCCCGTCCCGGGCCTGGCGGGCCGTGCGTGGTGGAGGCGGGGGCCAGTGGTCGGGCGCTGGCTTGGCGGGGCGTGGCGGCGCGAACGTGTCCGGCGGCGAGTAGGAGCGAGCTAGGGTTTTGGACCGCTGAAATATTGTGGGGGTGCACATATTTATAGGTAGGGGGAGTTTGGAGTGTCCAAATGAGGTGTAGTTTTCCCCCACACAATCGTGATCCGATGACGGAGGACATGGAGATGGTTTAGATGGGTTCTTGGGCTGTTTTGGAGGGGTGTTGGGTTGTAACACACAAGAGGCCTTTGTGGTTACCCGGTTAACCGTTGGAGCATCAAACGGCCTCCAAATGGAACAAAATTTGACAGGAGGTCTACCGATGGTGTACCAAGACCACTTGGCAAATCTTGGTCCATTTCGAGAACGTTTAACACCCGCTCACGAAAAGAGACAAGAGGGGTGCGCCCGTGCATGTGGGAGTGTCGGATTGTGAAACGGACAACGGGGAAAATGCTCGGATGCATTAGATGAACACGTATGCAAATGCGATGCACATGATGACATGATATGAAATGCATGACATGAACGAAATGCAAAACGAAGACAAAAACCCAACCACGAAGGGAAATATCATAACTTAAAGCCGAAAATGGCAAGAGTCGGAGTTACAATTATGGCAAGTTACATCCGGGGTGTTACATCGCCGGCTCCGGGTAATTCCATTCCTAGGCCTCACCGCCGTCCACTGCGTTGGTGCTCTAAGCATGATGTGCTCAACATTCAACAAATGACAGCCATCGGGATAGGGATGTACGTGGAGAGGCTGATAGTTGGGACCCCCATGGTCCATGGCCGCTCGCAAGCAACTGCCTCCTTTTTACGTGAAAAAATGATTCCTCCCACTGACATCTGGGGCGCACCGGTTCGGAGACTAACCTGTGGGCCTACTAAGTTGACGCGTATGCATGGCTTTGTCAACTTAGTCAACAAACGATTCTAGCAGTTGTGACCATTGGATTTTAATCGAATGGTCCTGCTACTTCTTCAATCGCTGCTCTTGTTGCACCAGCCACCCAAACCAGCACCGACGAGACCGCCTGCTCCTGCCTCTAGTGGCCAGCTGTGCTACCGCACAGGCCTCACCACCCCACCCTACTCCACCGCTGGCCAGGCTATCCCTCTACTCACCCACAACCTTTGTTATTCTGCGGTGATGGTGGCCTCACACCGCAAGCGAACCAGTCAACCCTCGTACTCATCTCCACGTGGGCATCCACTGCTGCGTCTTCCCCGGCTCCGCGTCGTCCCCTTCCTAAGCCTCGCTATTGTCCACCACCTTGGTGCTCTCGGTGCGGCGTGATCAACGTGGTCAAGGAATGACTTCCATCGGAAGATTACTGTACATGGAGAGGCTGACAGCTGGGTCCACGGTTACACCAAGGAAGTGCCTCCATATTACGCGTAAAATAATTATTCCTCCACCTGACAATGGGGGACCACCGGAAGGGACTCTGTATTTTGCGAAAAAACGTTTCCCCCCTAACAGCTAGGACCTACCAGCTACATATTCGCACACAAGGAAGTGCGTCCATACTACAGGCAAAAAAAGATTCTCCCCCTGACCGCTGGGATCCACCATCAATAACTTCACACGCAAGGAAGTGCCTCCTTATCCTCCCTGACAATCAAGACCCGCCTGGTCGAAGCGTACGTAGAATTGTCATTCTGGTCACAAACGTGTACGTACATACTGCTCGATTGGTCTCTCTACAATGATGAACTGTGACCGAGCAAGCAACGACACATGTAGTAGTAGAGCCCCCAACATAGTAGTTCAGGCAGTCCAGTCAAAACCGTGTACACGTACATATAGCCAGATGCCAAAAAATACAGCCACGTACATACACATAGGCGGGGTCGCGAACACCTACTCACGCATATTTACGACCAGGGCTCATGTACATGCAAAGGCAATAGACGGCAGCGACATTGTCCTGTTCATCGGCAGCTAACCGGCTGGGTTGGAACAGAGGAAACATCATCATGTTCATCGGGAGTGAAGCCACATGGTCGGAACGCGTTCTGTTCATCAGGAGCCAAGCCACTGGGTCAAAACACGTCATGTTCATAGGGAGCGAACCGGCTTGGACCGAACAGCCGGAACTGGGTCTGGCATACTGCAGAATGGAAGAAAACGGCTTTCCGTTCGACCGCGTACAGTCGAAACGGGGTCCTATTCATCGGGAAGGGTCTGGCATACCCCAGAACAGAGTAAACAACCTTTTGTTCAAGTGCCTACAGTCGAAATGGGGTGGTGTTGATTGAGAGGGGTGTGGCGTACTGCAAAACGGTGGAAACAGACTTGTGTTGGAGCGCCTACGTTCGAAACAGGGTCCTGTTCATCGGGAGGGGCGTGGCATACCACAAAACAGGACTCCACGGGCTACTGTTCATCCACCGTGTACTGCCTCACTCCAGCCTCCACCTGCTATTGTTCATCCACCGTCGACTTCCTCCAGCCTCCACCTGCTACTGTTCGTCCACCATCAACTTCCCCCAGCCTCAACCAGCTATTATTCATGCATGGGGTCCTGTTCATCCAGCCTCCACTGGCTACTATTCAACCAGCCCTCCATAGGGTCCTATTCATCAACCATCCACCAGCTACTGTTCATGGAGCCTCCACAGGGTCCTGTTCATCCACCCTCCACCGGCCTCCTCGACCGGGGTACTGTTCATCTCGTGGCAACGGCCTACTACTACCACGGGGTCTTGTTCATCCAACCCCCACTGGGAACTATTCATCCAACCCCCAACAATGGTCACTGTTCATCAAGATGCAGCAGGTTCAGTCGGCTTGAGTTAGCAGCAGTAGCGAAGAAATCCCTTGATCGGGTTTAGCTAACAACCAGGGATCGATAGATTGCTCGGGTTCAGTAACCCATAGCCAGTGCAATCGCTCGGGTTCAGTAAGCGAACGCCCCGCTCGGGTTTAGCTAGACATGTACGAGAGAAATGCGCAATCCCTCCGTGCATCACTCGGCCCCGACCACCCACTGTAAGAGGAAACTCCCCGATATTTTCCTCGCCCTCACTTCTACCATGGTTTTTTCCGTCATGGACGACCCAAAGAATGTCATGCAACTGCGTCTCCGACCCGCCAAGGACAAAAAGCGCATTTTCTGTCATGATTTTTTGTCATAGAAGTAGGATCCCACCACATCTATGATGATACTGGGTTTTGTCATAATTATCATCGTAGAAGTGTCATAAGCACGACAGGAAAAAAATCGTTCAGCCCAAAATGTCATGGATGTGTCTTCTTTTTATTGTGCGAGGCGGTTACTCCAGAGTTGGTAGGTGCCCTTGAGCTCATTGTATGTTTTTGCAGCGCTCTCAAGTAAAGCCTTCTCATCCCGGAGGTCCTTCGACAAAATCATCTTCCATTCTTCGGCATCATCGAGGGACTTTTCAAGCCAGCCACCATCAGCTTGTGCTCGTCAATGGCGTCCTTAGACATGGTGAGCTGTTGGTTCTTGGCAGACATTGAGGTTTGTAGCTCCGCATAGGCACGATCCATCTTTTCTTTGTATGCTTTGAGCACCACGACCTCCCTTTGTTTGTCGATGAATTCTTGCTCGAGCTTCTTCACCTTGCCCTCTTGTTTATTCTTAGCAGCCTCTGTGGCTGCAGCAGCATCGACGGCTGCCGCAGCATCGATGCCTTCCTGGATCTTGCCAACCTGGTCCGCAACTTGAGCTTTCATTGCCTCTTTGTGCTTTTGATAGAGCTCTGGGGACTGCCGTGCAAGGAGGGCTTGGACTTCTTCATACTTGCCATGGAGTTTTTCGGCAAGCGCCTCACGAGCTGCAAGCTCTTCTTCGTAAGCATCGAGATTAGTCTCGCGCTCCTTTAACTTGGCATCCTCTGCCGCTATCCTTTGTGTAGCTTCCTCTTGCGACTTGTTGGCCCTAGCCATCTTCAGGATAAGCTTGTTCCACTCAATGGCGAGCCGCTTTTGGCGGTCCGTCGGGTCTAGGAGGCTTTTAGCAAACTAGATATGTGTCTCTTCCAAGCTCTTCTGGAACTCTTTTTCTGCCATGCCAATAACGGCTACTGTGGAGTCCAAGCTCTACGTACGGCTGTGGTAGTGTGCTTGCAGCTTCTGGAGGTTCTCGGTCATGGCCCAACTATTTGTGAGCTACGTTGGGATTTCCCCGAAGAGGAGAGGATGTTGTAGGACAATAGAGATAAGTATGTCCCTTAGTTAAGAACCAAGGTTATCAGTCTAGTAGGAGAACCAAGCAATACCTCATTAGCAGTACCTACACACAAAATAGCAAATACTTGCACTAAATGCAAACAAGGGGTTGTCAATCCCTTGGCGGTTAATTGCAAGGATCAAATCTCGTAGATAGATAAATAAAACACAAAATAAAATAAAGTAAATAAAATTACAGCAAGGTAATTTGGATTCTAATATATGAAAAAATAGACCCGACAGCCATATTTTTCAATAGAGGCTTCTCTCTTGAAGATACCATATGGTAGGTAAACAAATTACTGTTGGCAATTGATAAAAAAGTGAATAATCATGCCGATATCCAACCCAATTATCATGTATATAGGCATCATGTCCGTGTCAAGTAGACCGGCTCCTTCCTGCATCTACTACTATTACTCCACACATCGACCGCTATCCAGTATGCATGTAGAGTATTAAGTTCATAAAGAACAGAGTAACACCTTAAGCAAGATAACATGATGTAGACAAAGTAAACTCAAGCAATATGAATAAACCCCATTCTGTTACCCTTAATGGCAGCAATAAAATACGTGTCTTGTCCCTTTCTGTCACCAGGATATATATCACCGCAAGATTGAACCCATCACAAAGTACCTCTCCCATTGCAAGAAAAATCAATCTAGTTGGCCAAACAAAATCAATAGATCAGAGAGAAATACAAAGATATAATTATCATGCATAAAAGAGTTCAAAGAAGACTCTAATAATATTCATGGAATCTGATCATAAACTCACAATTCATCGGATCCCAACAAACACACCGCAAAAAGTGATTACATCGAATAGATCTCCAAATACATCAAGGAGAACATTGTATTGAAGATTAAAGAGAGAGAAGAAGCCATCTATCTACTAGCTATGGACCCATAGGTCTGTGGTAAACTACTCACACACTTCTGCAGGATGCTGCTAACGTGACACTACAATCAGAGACCCTTTGATGAAACTGTGTGCGATGCATTAAACCCAAATAGTGATGTAAAAACGGTCAAAAAAGATGCAAAATGTTTGTGATGGCGGATACAACAAACACGGTTCAGATTTTAGTTTCATGTGCGATGCGGGGCATATGGTACAGTTCAATGAAGTGTTTGTGATGAGATAGAACAAGAGAAGCGAGCAACTAGATGAAGGTATGTGCGATATACGACATACAGTTCACTCAGATAAACTGTTTGTGATGAGGCGGAACAATAGAAACGGGCAACCAGATGAAGGTGTGTGTGATATATGGCATATAGTTCACTCGGATGAACTGTTTGTGATGAGGCGAAACAATGGAAACGGGCAGCTAGATGAAGGTGTATGCGATATATGACATAAATTTAACTTGGATGAACTGTTTGTGATTAGGCAACACAAAAGAAACGGTCAGCCAGATCAAGGTGTGTGCGATAGAGGGCAAATAGTTCACTTGGATGAAATGTTTGCATTGAGCCAAGATAACAGAAACGGTTCAACTTAATAAGATGTGTGTGATATGCGACAAACAGGTCTTTAACCAGAAATGTGTGCGAAGACCAATAATAACACATATGATTGCTGCTAATAAGACGTGTATGTGTTGTGCAATGTGATTGCATACAGAACAACAACAACAATATATAGGGCTGGACTATTCTGTTACTAGTATAAGGACGCGACGAGCTACACCGTATAAACTCCCCGAGCCATCCTGAACCTAACCCACCTCCTTCCGCCGGAGGCAGCTGTCGTGGGCGAGCGAGCGACGGCGTCAGCCGGAGCGAGGGAGCCCGCGGCGCCGTGACTGGCCGCCGACGGAGCCCATCGAACTGAACCTCCCCGCGGCCCACCACTTCTTCCACCTTCCTTCTTCTGCAGCGAGTGGATCGGCCGCACCGACCACCGGCCTCACCATCGCGCCGCCGCCCAGCGTGCCGCCGCCCCAGCCACCGGCCCCCCACCGCGCCACCGCCTCCCTCCCCACGCGCCGCCGCTTCGCTCCCCGCGCGCAGCGCCGCCCGGCCTCATCCTCCCTGCCCCCGCCTCCTCCCCTTCGCCAGCGTGCCTCCACCTCCCGGCCGCTGGCATGGCTCCACCTCCTCGTCCCGGCTGGCCAGGTGATGTGCGCGTATCAGTTCGCGCGAGGCCCGGCCGCCAGGCACCCTTTCGCCATCTCGCGCGACGCCATGGGTAAAGCCAGAGATGGAGCTATTCCAGCACCGGCACCTGTGACGTCAGTCCACCGACGTGCTTGGCGCCGTCCACAACTCCATCACGCTCGAGCTTATGCTCCAGATCATCTTCCCCAATGTTCCGGCCACGGTTCCCCATTGCCAACACGAGATCCCAACCACTTCTTCTGTAAAAACTGTAGTTATCTGGTTAGTAATCCTCATTTTCTTAATTCTGCAGTTCTTTAGTTCACCATTGCTTAATTGCCAAGTGTACGGATACGTTCTTGGTTTGTTTTAAGTCTGGTGAGTGATTCCGTTCTTCGAGTTGTTGACCATGTTGTATCTGTTCCAGTCGGATTAGCTCCTTCACCGGTTTTTGAAGATGGGAAGTTCAGAGTTTGAGCAAGCGAAGGTATCTCCTAACCTGAAATAGCTCCTCCCATTTCTTTGGCTTCTCCTTAATCTTATTACGGTTTTAAATTTTTGTTTAGTTGTTTCCTTGGATGATTCGCTAATTAAGATGCCCCTGATTACTTCAATCCTTTGTATGTCTTGAGCAAGCAAAACTGGCCTGACATGGTTGTTGTTGCTTCAGGCACACTTGCACGTCGACTGTGCTCAGCCACCAGCAATAACTTGGCAGAGGGAATTCGATGATGAAGGCAAGAAGGTTGCTATGCTTAGCATGACCACTGATATCTTCACAGTTGTAAGCAAGCATGTCAACATGGACTGCACCTTCCTAAATTTTGCATTTAGAACCAAGGATGCATGCTACCTTTGCTACATAAACACTGACCATGGTTATGGTTGTGCTGCAGATACCATTGATTTTTAAAATGCTTCGATTACACGTCGAAGGAATCGCGAAAAACCAAGTGAGTCGCTTTTCTGTCATTGAACATTCAGCTAACTTGTCAACCAGCATGCACATGTACTTGAAATACCAGTGCAAATTACTCTGCCTAGTCAGTACTCAGTAGCCAGTGAAATTGTTGAACAATTATTATCTTGTTTCCCAAAGGTTGCCGTCTATGATCCGCTCAGGAAATGGATGAACAACTGCTACCGCGGGGTACCCCTTGGCGGACTAGGGTAAGTTCTTTCGATGTTTCCGGTCCTGATTTTCCTCTGAGACATGCCATAGTTGTGTTGTGACATTCATGCATGGCTCTGTAGCTGACTGAACTTCAGATGACGGTTTTATTCAAAGTGCATTCTCTTCTCCTTCTTTTCAGTTCAAGAAGCATAGGGAGAAGCTACCGAGGGTACTTTCAGCAGTTTCAAATATTCCCCAGGTTCTATGAAGAGAAGCATGTCCTTGCCAACCAGTTCTCAGTAATAATAAATTTACACTTGCTTTCATGAGTTGCGGTGCCCAATTTATGGTGGAAAAACGTCTTATATTGTACACTATTTTCTCATGTCTAGGCATTCGTTTCGCATCCTGGCGGGAAGAGCTACTCGACGGTCTTGAAACTGGTATGCTGCTATTTTTGTCAGGCTCGCCTTTTCGATGCGCAAAATGATGAGGGATAAAGCTCTAGTATGCTGCTATTCCTTGCTTGTGTTTGTTACTGTGCCGTGTTACTTGTAGTAACAGCTGGTCTCATGCATTCTCAACCATATGTTAACAGGTCAGGAGACTTTTTTGCATGCGAGGCAATGGGTTCTGCAACAACAAGTTTTGATTATATTGATACCTAATAATAGCATGTGCTCATTTTTGAATTGAAATAAAAAGAGTCTCTCAAATAATAAATGGGCTCTCTAATAATAAGTTCTAAGGAAATAAATATAGAAGTTCATATTTCAAAACAAATGAAGTATTTTGGAAGTAAAATAAACTATTTCAAAGTACACAAATTATATTTAGGTATCTTTGTGTACTTCAACGTTACTGTACATGAACTTGTTCTTTTTATGTGAACTTGTACATTTGCCCATCCGTCAAATAGTTTGAGTTGCACTTTTTTTGCCATATTTGATCTATCATATTTCTCTAGTTCCATCTTGTTCGTGAGTTCTTTTGACCGAGAGCTAGTAAGATCAAACATGAATTTACATCAGTTCAAAAAACAGACTGTTTAGATTAAGACCAGAAACAAGAAAAGATGTACAAAAAGAAAATTAAAAACTTTTTCATTTGGACCTATATAAGAAAACAATTTGCCGATCACTACGAATTTAAATAAAAACTTGGAAAGTTTGAAAAAAATCACATAGAAAGTTCGAACTCCAAAACCTGGCAAGTTCATGGTAAAAACAAAAAAAGGAAGAAAAGGTACAATTTATTTTCAGTGTACCTATAATGTCCAATTTTTCTTTCAGCTCAATTCCTAGATTTCATTCAGTTCAATTCTTATGTAGGTACTTGGTGGTGGCATTGCTTCACTTCCCTTGGTATGCTCTCTTCGCCCAAGTTCCGAGAATCAAGAAAACAAATACTAGTGCTTGCATGAATATGAGCAAAAAAACCACAAAGGCCTTTGCGTAGAAACATCACCTCCACACCACCTCCATTCATGCGCAGTACATGCTTCTCCTGCCGCCCCGCCACCTGGATCCAACGAGGCTGCGTCACACTGGCCCCGGATCCGCCCGCTTCCAATGAGGCTGCATCACCCGCCGGCGCACCTCTGCCTCGCCGTGGGCAGTGGATGCTCCTCCACAGCTCAACCTCCTGGTAGCGGGTAGTTCGATGCTCCCTGTCGCGCTACGAGCAGCGCTCCCTCGAGCTCCACAAGAAATTCTTTCCGGCTGCGTCTGCACCTCTGAAAAGGTACTAATTCAAACACCGAAGCTGGTTCTTCAAACGATTAAACAAAATTATTACTTCAACTACTGTTATTAAGTTCACACACTCAAAGGAGGGATTATTGTTTCTTATTGGAGAAGGCCTGGTGTTTAGTTGGTGTCTGTGTGGTACCTACACCAGCATTTTCCATCAAGACCTCTAGAAAGAGAGATCATCTCAAGGTGAAAATACGAAATCCTTTTACTGCTCTCTTTATTGTCTCACTCGATTCATATTATTATATGTACACAAAGCCATGTCATCCTGAATTTGTTACACCACCGGTGCGGGAGCAAAAAACAGATGCACAAGTTCATCTTTTGTGACACTCAGTTCAAATTCTAATTTTAGTTCAGTGCAATTCTTATTTTCTGTTTAGTTCATTTTCTTATTTTAGTATGGTGCCTTATTGAGTTTCTACTCTTCTGAATTTTGGTTACCACACCCCTGTCTGGTGGTTCAGATATTCATTTTTGAGAAGTACTGAGAATAAAAATTAAAAGCTCGTCCATCAAAAGGTTCACATAGCATTATACTGTTTCACATGGTATTGTCCAGTAAGTACATAAGTCATGCTCTTATTTGCAGATCATGCAAGTTCAACTATATAACCGCATGCATTTCTCCCTTAGTCCGACTATTGCTGCTACTTAAAATCACAAAATTTGATTCAGCCAGTAAGTTGGTGCTAGTGGATCAAGTCCAGATCAACTATTTTTATGTTGGTTGTTACAATATTGTTTGAGTGAAGAACTGCATGGAAGTATAGCATAATATAGGAGCTTTGATTTACAAAAAAAATAAGGCACCACCACCAGCCCGTCCACCACGGTTGCTGGCAGCCGTCCAAGTTGAGCGCTGATGGTAGTCCTGTGCGTGCATCAACGGCACTCTCTCACTGTCGCCGCCTAGCCCACGCCCGCAGCCATCCACCTCACAGCCGCGAGGCACCTCCCGGACATCACCGCCAAGAGCCTCTCTCTGCCACCACGCCTGGTAGTTGAACTTACGCGGGATGACCTGTGACCAACTGCCCCGCCTCTACAAGCTTCTCGGGGATGACTTGGTAGTCGCTGGGATTCCCTGCAGTCGCCAAAGCGCGGCGTGCTCGTGATCTCCGCATCCATCAGCTCCACTTCACCAGAGCAATCAGTCCAGAGGAGGAGGTGTAGCCAGTCCACGCGATCTCCAACGTCTTATTCCACCTACAAAAAAATTCTTTTTGAGTTCTATTCTTCGTCACAGGTTCACCGCTATTACCTCAGTTCAAAAGTGCGAAAGAGTTTAGTTCAGACTATACTAAATGTCCATATTGTAGATAATATTTGCATTGTCTTAAATTTCTGGAAATAAGCTTCAGTACAAGAAAAATGGGTCAGTCAGTTCATCCATATCCACACCCCGTCGACGTGCGGCGGCAGGAAACATTTCCAGGTTGTTTTCTTTCTCTCTTTGCTTAGAACAAAAGTGCGCAAATGCCTAGCAGAAATAGAACTTGTTCGTATAAATGGGTAGGTTCATGAAAATTTGTATTAGTAGTTCGGTGAAAGGATTCACATCAGTTCAAAACATTTTTGAATGTTCAGTAAATGTTCAAATAGACCAGAGGCTTTCACCTCATTCGAAAAGCCTAAAGAAACAGTACAATGATAGAAAAAAAATTAGTTCAAAAAAACATGCTGGAGATTTGTCGGAATCACAGAAAAACATCAGTTCAATTTTTCTGTACCATCGCTTTTATTGCTAAATGTTTTAGTCACTTGTTTTCTTGATGACATCAGGTATTGCTTAAATACTTCGATCTTGTGCCGCTGGTACTAGTGTGGATGGGTAGCAAGTTCAACTACCAATGCACACCAAGTTCAGGCATGTTGCATGTTTCCCACACGTTCCTAGAAGTTGTTCTAGGATTGGAAAGCTAGCAGCAGCACTCTTGTTTTCACTATTTAAGTTCACCTCAATTTCTATTTAAGTTCTGTTCATAGGAGTGCTTGTAATCAATTAGTTTGGTTTTACTTACGTTCCATGAATTTCTAGTAGCCTGATAGATTTGGTAGTGACATGATCTCCCTCTCCACCACTCAAGGATATACGATGTCCTAGTCCAGCCCCATGGCATACATTAAGTTAGTTGTTATAGCAAAAAACAGTACAAAACTCTTTTTATTTTTATTTTTGAACTTATGACGTTACTCTACATTAACTTGGTTGTTATTTTCGCATGAAATTGTACATTGCCTTGTTAGGTTGTGCGTCTACTACTCAAAAGTCTGCAATAGTTGAACGAAAATTTAATTTTTGTTAGTTTGTTGTCATGGACAGTACAGGTGCACATTGTTGTGTAGTACATGTGTCCATTGATGTGTTTGAATCCCTTCCGTCCACTTTGATTCCTACAGGTGGTTCAAATGTGTCGAGTGGCAGCATCGCTTGATCCCTAGTGGTTGCCCGCGCAAGGAGGATACAAGGACGCTACAGTGGTGGAGGAGTTTGTCCTGTAGCTCTGGTCTTACCTAGTATGGATAACATTTTTATGGAAAACTTGCTATTTCCCTGGTGCGCTAACATGATGTGTTGGAATATCAGCCAGCGGCCTGCTCTGGCCATGCCGCACCACCACTGGCACGTCCACCATGGTTGCTGGCAGCCGTCCAAGTTGAGCGCTGATGGGAGTCCTTAGCATCCTTCAACGACACTCTCATATCAATCTCTCTCTTTCTTTGCTCCTGCTATTAAAATGTGTAGATGTGCTGCTTTGCTAATTGAGTAGTTGGGAAGATGTGAAAAGAACATGCTCTCTAGGTGTGTGATTATTCCTGTGAGAACAAATGTATTTAAATGTTTATTTTGTGCTCCAGCTTATGCTTTTGGGCAGTACAAATACATCTTCAAAAATAAGTAAAGATGTGGTCTTATAGAACTCTAATTGTTGTTGGATGCTATTCCAAATGCCAATGATCATGCAAAACGGTTATTGCTAGAATCTAGATGATATGTAATGTGGTTACCATAGTTTCACCCTACGCATGATGAGCTTGTTGTCTCTATACATCTAGCATCGGAGTATCTCCCCTTGCTGCACACACATGCCCGCGATTGAGCTAGTGTTGTTTGTGATTGCTGGTCGTGACTCTTACATTGTCACTGGAAAAATAATGTGTTCTGTAACTCTGTACTGATGGGACCTTCAGCATATATGGTGTTTAGAATTTGTTTGTAACTCTGTACTGCCGGGACCTTCAGCATATATGGTGATCTCGGTATTCTAATATGTAGGCCAAAAATGGTGAACATTTAAACATCAGTTCGACTTAATAAAACTGAGAAGTCCTACTTTCGGTAAATAGCTGAACCTGGGTACAACAAAGTTCTACCATTAGTCATGGGGATTATCTGTTAATGTGTACTATGTTTTTTTTGTCAATTTATGTGCTTTTTGTTTGTCAGGCCATGTGCAAGTTCGTTATCGGTTCATGTGTATGTGTGTTGGTAACCACTGCTATTGCTGCTAGGTACCGATCTGACCATGTATATGTTATTCATGTACATGTATTATATGTGTGAAATTTTTTCTATATATGATGAGATGATTGCTACTTGAAAGAAGGTATAGGTACATGACAGCTTGATGTGCATGCAAGAATAAAAAATGGTTTGAATCAAAAATATTGATCAGTATGAATTAAAAACAATGATCAGTTTGAAAAATAAAAGATGGTTAGGTTTTGGTATTCTGTAACGTCGACGTCCAAGAAAACGTCCAAGTTTTGCAACTGATCCGTCTAGATGGGACAAGGAGGTCAGTCCAGCAGGCGCATCTCAAGTGTCATGTCAGTGCGCCGCCCACCCGTCGCCATGCCTCTCCGCCGCATGTCATGTCATGCCGCCTTGCCATCAACCACCGTTGTGGCTCAGCCCTGTAGTGCTTCCATGATCACCACACGCAGCTTCCTTCTATCGTTGTCCTCGCCTTGCTCTCTTAAATATTGGCATTGCAAAAACACAGCAAGTTCACAATTAAAAAAGTTGTAAGTTCAACAGGACGTCCCAGATAAGTTTGAGAAAAAAGCTCAAACAAAATGGAACCCAATGAAAAATCAAATGGTAAAAGTTCAAGTCGCAAAACAAGAGAAGTCCAAAACATCTTGCAGAGTTAAAAAACACACACGCAATTATTTCCTTTTGAAAAAATATCATTCAGTTCAACGATATAAACCATGCAAGTTCGGGACTATGATACCCAAAAAATAGAGTGAAGTCTAGTATGTGAAAACATGCTCAGTACAAAACCATACGAACATCAGTGCAAGTACTCTTTTAACGGAACCATTCAAAATTACTCTGAAAAATACCTTAGTACAAACACACGCATAGATAAGTACGAGTACTCTTTTTTCGGACAGAAAAACAACACGATGAGTCTCACCGTATTTCAAAATTACTCTTAAAAGATGGGAGCAAGTACAAAATCATAAAGACATCCGTTCAAAGTATTCTTTTTTCGGAACCATTCAAAACTACTCTGTGAAAAATACCTCAGTACAAACATAGACATAGATCAGTACGAGTACTCTGTTTTTTAGACACGAAAAAACAACATAATGGGTTTCACCTTATTCAAAATTACTTTTAAACGGTTTCGAAGTAGAGAAAACGTTCAACATGACTAAGCTTCACATTTTCGATAGATATCCAACGGTATATTATTTGCCCCATTTCGACAAACTTTTTAAAAAAACCGTGTTCAAAGCCAATTTTAACCATATTTGAATTCGTATTTAAACTGTAAGGAATTACAAAAAGAACTTCCTATACGCAAAGGTTGCGCATTTTCCATAGCTTTCCAACGTCGTATCATTTTCGTCAATCCGCAAACCGTTTGCAAAAAATAGTGAAAAAACATTTTGCCCAAAATTTCACTGTTTTTAAAATTACTTTTAAATCATATAGAATTTAAAAAATAGTAGATATATGGAAGATGCGGATTTTCACAAGCTTTCCAATGCCATCTCATTTGCTCAATTCCGACAAACCGTTTGAAAATTAAGTCAAAATACGATTCGCGTTTTCTGTTTTGAAAAAAAAAACGATTTTTTCAAAACTGCTCTTAGATCATATTTTTTTTGCAAAAACAAATTATAAGATTGTAATGTGGATGTCAAGAGCTTTCCAACGATATATTACACGCCCCGTTTCGACAAAAAAAATTGGAAAAAAATTTGAACTAAAGAAGACGATTTTTAACACCAACAGAAAGCATCAGTTCAACCGCTCGAATTTCATCAGTTCAACCGCTTGAATTCATCAGTTCAAGTAGCGTAACAGAATAATATTCTGTTACGCATAACAGAATAGCCCAGATGTATATGTATAGCCGGTCTATTCTGCTAATATTAGCAGAATAACTCTTCTGATAACACTTCCGAACTGCATGCTCAATGCAAGTGCACGTCATTATTTGAACCAAGTGTGCTACAGTACTCATGCAAGTGAACTTACCGTCGCAAAAAAACTGCACATCGTTTTTTTCTGGTACTGTTTTCGCTCTAGTTTTTTAACCGTTTATCGGAACGAGGCATATAATATACCGTTGGAAAGCTATGGATTAGGCGCAACTTCGACATGTTTAAGAGCAGTTTTGAAAATGGTGCGGCCCACAACGAGTGACAACGAGCGTTTTTTCATGTTTTTTCTAAACTGCTCGTCGGAATGAAGCAAATGATACACTGTTGGATAGATATCATCAAGACGCATCTTTTTCATATCTATTTTTTATCTAATTTTTTACGATTTAAGAGCAGTTTTAAATTTACTAAATCACGAAATTCTGTTTTTTAAATTTTTGGTACTATTTTCACTCTAGTTTTCTAACCATTTGTTGAAATGAGGTGTATGATGCGCCGTTGGAAAGCTACGGACGAGGCGCAACTTTCCTATGTTGAAATATTTTTGAGATTCCTTACGGTTTTTAGTTAATTTTGAAAATTGTGTGGTTGATAACGAGAGACAGCGGCCATTTTTCGCGAAATTTTTACAAACCGCTGGTCGAAATGATTCAAATTGTATGCCATTGGAAAGATATCGATGAGGCGCAACTTTTTCATGTAGAACACTCTCTTCGATTCCGTACGGTTTAGGAGCAATTTTGATTTTAACGAAATGCGGACACTCTGTTTTTTCACGACACCAAAATCGTTGTATGTGCTGCATCACACAGAAAACCGCACTTCTTTAGACTAAAAACTGCACTTAGTCGGACAAACAAGTCCACTGCATGATTTCTTTTTTGTGGGACATAAATTTTTCTAAACGAGGTGGAGTGCACTTCATGCCGAGTGTTGGTGAACCGCAATACTATGAAAAGTGAACCTGGAGACTATCGTAAACGAGCCGTACTGAAATAGAAAACCGCACTTATTTAGACTAAAAACCGCACTTCAATGGGCAGACAAGTGCACTGCATGATTTGTTTTTTGTGGGACGTAAATTTTCTTAAACGAGATGGAGTGCACTTCATGTCGATTGTTGATGAACCGCAATACTATGAAAAGTGAACCTCGAGACTACCGTAAACGAGCCGTACTGCATCAGACAGAAAACCGCACTTATTTAGACTAAAAATCGCACTTCATTGGACAGACAAGTGCACTGCATGATTTTTTTTGTGGGACGTAAATTTTCCCAAACGAGGTGGTGTGCACTTCATGTCAAGCGTTGGTGAACCGCAATATTATGAAAAGTGAACCTCAAGACTACCGTAAACGGGCCACGACACTACCAAAAGTGAACCGCTTGAGTTTTTCCAAACTTAATATTTTCTACGAGCGTAGACCGAACAAGTGGACCGCATGGACTGAGTGAGTGAACTACTTCTAATAAGAAGCGAACTTCTTTGAAATGTTTATGTTTTCTACTTACCAAGTGAACCACGAAGGAGAATAGCGAACTACGTGAGAGAACAAAGTGAGCTTCAAATCCATTCATTATTTTTACACAGCCACACTCACATTAGTCAACCGCATTAGGTTTTAATGTTTCAAAATGTGCATTGTTGTTGCACTCTGTTTGAACCTCTTTTTTCCATATCCCTTTGAAAAATACCAAAAGGTAAAGTGATCCGTTAAATACGACGAGATCAACGGCATATTGTTTTTTCTTCATTGTCTATGTTGTTGTCCTTTTTCTACGTGCAAGAAAAAAACTTCAAACACGTGAACCATTATGATAGGAATAAGCGACCCGTCTACATGAGTCCGTGAGTCCAAAAACAAAAAGCAAAAGGCAATGTCTGCATTTAAAAAAAACTGAAATATATTGCAGTGCACTTCAGTTTGCTCTGCACAGCAAACTGAACGGCAGTTAAACATCCACGGGGGCTGAACCATGCCCCGGCGGCGCGCTAGCATTACAAAAATGAACTACACCAACATATACACCCCATCATTTTAGTACCGCACATACGCACTCACTGCAAAACTGAACGCCAGAAAAATAACCACGACGGTCTCTGAACCGAATTGCTCTCTCCTCCGGCAGCTGCAGAACCTCCTGCCCACACCAAGTGAAATACATGCCCACAAGCATCCACACTGCAGCGTCGCATGCCTTAAACCGAACCCCCACACGCCGGGGAACTGCACCGACGACCACAACTAACCTGCAACGATATTTTATCTACACTCCTAGCTGCCGTGCCCGCGAACTACAAGAATCAAGCAAGGGAGGTGAGGAGCGGCGGTGCTCACACTGCCCTCCAAGCTGCCGTGCTGCTCACTCCCGCCGCCCCAGGCTCTATCTGTCGACCAGAGAGGATGCGGTGGGTGGGCAGAGCTAATGGCTCAAAGCGTCGGCCTCCTCGGTGTCCAGAGGCACGGCATCGGTAGACCTCCATCCGGGAGGGGCGGCACCGTCGAGGGACGCCGGAGTTGGTGGGGACGGCGATGGGGCAGAAGTGGTGCGGGCTGGAGCCAGCGACCGGGCTATGCGGCCTGCAAGGAAGTAGATGGTCGGGGAGGTGCCGGTGGGGTGCGGTGGGCCGGGCGGCTGACGAGACCCGAAGGTCTGCGGCGGCGGCTCATGTGCAGGGGACGACGGCTGGACGTAGGTGGTGCGGGCCAGGGCGACAGAGGTAGGTGGCGATGCGGGTCGAGGGAGGCCCGGATCTCGTCGCTGGCTCACCGGAGGAGGATGCCGAGGTGGCGGGCTCCCGGCAACACATCCGGTCCGGCAAATCCTCCTAGCGCGCCTCCCGGCGACAGATCCGGGGCGGGCGGAGTGGCTCGCGTCGCCTCGCTGGGGAGGCCAGCAGGGCCCTAGGGTGTTAGGGGGGGGGTGCGGCGCTGGCTGGCAGGGAAGAATGGTGGTGTAGGCGGAGGGGATCGAGGGGGTGGGAGAGGGAAGAGGCGTGGAGGCGTGGAGGCAAGTGCTTGCGTGGGTGGGTGGGCTGGGGTTGACCTGATTGCGATGAGGTGTTAGCAGAATAAGAAAACTATTACATGCATAATTACATAGTTGCATAACCAATTAAACATCCAATTAAATAGATGGCTATTACACATATGATATTTGCACACACCAAAGTAAACTATTACATGCATAATTACATAGGTGACTACTACACATATGACATTTCCATACACCAAAGTAAACTATATATTACATGCATAATTAACTAGGATAAACGATCATCTGATCATCATCTACTTCTTGTGACGCTTGCCGCTACTTCTCTTCTTGTGGCTCGATTCGGCCTCGTTGATTTTGGGAATGAGGCACTTCCTCATGTCAACTATCCGTCTGTGCATCTCGTAGCATGTGTACACGCTCTTGGCCGTGAACCTGAGGTGAGGTTCATCCAGTTTCCACATCCAGGCCCCGTGCCAGGATACACTGTTCTGTTGGATCCTACATCATCTTTTTGTAGTAGGGGTTGATGATGGCTGAGGTGAGTTTAACTAGGGTGTCCTTCTTCGTGCTGCCCCAGACCCAGTAGTGGTCTTGGATTTCAACAAGGTTCTTGCAGGCCAAACCCGTAACATGAGCGCTTTTACATCGTTGGAGGTTTCCACCATAGTGAACTTGTGGTTGGTGCTGTTGACAAACCTGGCGAAACGGTCACAAGGCTCTGTGTCCATGCAGTAGTGGTAGATGAAGACATGATGGCGTACACATAACTGGGGGACGACAACCTTCTGATCTTTGCAGGGATGACCATCGGTGTACTGGAGGTCGATGCCGACCACCTTGTACTTGTCTCGAGCAAGCAACTACTCCACGATGTTGATGTAGTCCTCCACCACGGCCGGGTCGATGGTGTACACCACCGAGAGATCCGTATCCCTCGCATGGGTCTTCACTTTATGCTTGCCGAACTCCATAGGAGCGCCGCTATATATCATCTCTGTATGTGTCGTCGTCGTCGGTGTTGTCGGCGTCCTAGGAACGGGGGTGCCCAGACTTGCCTGCCTGTGGCCCGTGGCGTGGCTCCATCAACGGCCCAGTACGACCCATCTTCAGCAGCAACAACTCAAGACCCTCGCGAGGGACCAAGCCCCACGAGGCGGACGACACCAAGACCTCCTTGGGGGCAGCCTCACTAGGTTGGCTCTCGAGGAGCAGAGATATCTATGCAAGGGGCACCTCGCGAGGTTCACATGACGTGAGCCATGACGACCAAGGCCACGCGGGCGCCAGCGGGCGTAGTGTACCGGTTTCCTCTTTGGTGCTAAGGAGGCAAGCGCAGGCGATGAGTCCCGAGGCATCATGCAAAGGTTTCCATATTGGTGCAACAAGACCAAGACCGGCAGGATGGCACGACGGAGCTCATCGCGGAGCCCACATCAGCGTCACCCCGAGAGCCTTTGGCAGGCGAAGACTACTTTTGTCAAGATAACTTGTACTAGCTGCCCCCCTTCAAACTTGGCTGCCGTGGGATCCCTTCCCGCCTAAACCTTTGGGAAGAGGACCAAGGCCACTATGAATAGGACCTAGCCACCACCATAGGAAGGGAGACAAAGATGGATCATTCAGGCCACCCTCACACTCACCAGTTCATTGAGCTCAAGAACACCTCACCTTCTGAGATTGTTCATCCATTGTATTAGTTCATCCTCAGCCCCCTGAGGCAATCCACCATACACTGGAGTAGGGTATTACACCATGAGATGGCCCGAACTAGTATAAACCCCTGTGTCTCTTGTTCTATGGGTTCGTCAAGCTAGGCCGTGGAATCATCGAGCGTGCGAGCTGGGGAGAGTGTGTTCTTCGTGTGCACCCCAGAGTTTGAACCTCTCAAGGGCTTGTCGGAACCCATAATCCGACATTTGGCGCGCCAGGTAGGGGTGCACTGAAACCTCTCTTCCGCCGATCGACGCCCCACTGCTCCACCGCTTCCATGGCTGACGCTCGTCGAGCCCGTGCTGAGCGCCGAGCCGCTCTCACTGCTCACGCCGCCCAGATGGTGCAGGTTGGCGGGCCTCCCCAACGCTCTCCATCACCTGCTGCCAATGCCGCCACCGGCCCCGCGGGGAACGAGCAGCAAGCCTCATCGCTACACCCCTCCGTGCGGCGGGACAGACGCACCGCCACCCTGTCATTGACTTCGGCCGGCTCGTCGTCCCACGCTTGCCGCAGGCCCGCGGACGCGCAGGCTGCACTGCTCATGGCATGTGAGCTCCTGCGCTACCGCCCCATCGATGACCTCCACGAGGATTGACTAGACCGCATCGCCGAGCTCGTCAGCGCCGCTAGGGGCTCTCCTGCACCGTCCCTCCCACTGCCTCGTCCGCCTCCTGCTGCGGGCGACGCGGCCCATGGAGCACCTCCGCCACCTCCGCATTAAGACATCACCCTCGCACCAAGACGCGTGGCCCTGCGGCGCAACCCACCACGCAGGGTGCCCACGCATGAAGAATGAAGCTGCCAGGAAATCACACGGCCACAAGAAGATGCTCCTGCGCTACCAGCACCACCACATCAAGACCACGCGCCGCCTGCGGCGGTGGCGCGTGGATACCAAGACCAGGCTCCACTTCCACGACGGGCTCCAATGACCACAGCGTGCTACCGCGCCTTCACCCCTGAGCTGCGCAACATTGTCTAGCCCGGCAAGTTCAAGCCCGACCTGCCTCCACGCTATGACGGCACCCCCGACCCTGCTGAGTTCTTGCAGCTCTACGAGTTGAGCATCGATGCCACCAACGACGATGAGAAGGTCATGGCAAACTGGTTTCCCATGGCTCTCAAAGACGGCGCACACTCGTGGCTCCTGAACCTGCCCGCGGGATCGATCTCCTCCTGGGGCGAGATGCACGAGTGTTTCGTCGCCAACTTCCAGGGCACACACGACTGCCCGCCTACCGCGGGTGACGTGCGGCGCATCAAGCAGCAGCCAGGGGAAACCCTGCGGAAGTACATCCAGCGCTTCAACATCGTTCGCCTGAAGATTCCCAAGCTAACGGACGAGGCCATCATCTCGGCATTCTTGGATGGCGTCCGCGATCTCAAGATGAAGGAGGATCTCGCCATACACGAGGACCTATGCACGGCTCTGGAGATGTTCAACATGGCGACCAAGTGTGCGAGAGTTGAGGAGGGACACCTTTCCCTCCTCGAGCTTCCAGCTGCCGACCCAGAAGACAAGAAGGCCAAGACCAAGGACGTGAAGCGCAAGGGAGCGGCCGTGCTCGCGGCTGAATAAGAGATGAAGCGTGGTTGCGACCACCCTGAGTCATCCAAGGGTGGCCGCTCGTTTTGCGCCTTCCACAACGTACACAGCCACAACACCAATGACTGTTAGGAGCTCAGGGCCATCCGCGACGGGCGCTTTGGTCAGACACCCCGAGCGCAACGACCGAGGATATGGCCACGGAGGAGGCAGAGGTGGAGGACGCTGGGACAACCACGGCCCCCGCCAGGAGTGGCGCGACCGGCCTCGCGAGGACCGCTGGCAGGAGCAGCCTCGTGAGGGCGCCTGGAGGGACCAGCCTCGTGAGGACCGTCCTCAGGGCAAGGCTGGGCTCCCTCCGTTGCCACCACCACCAAGGAGGAACGAAGACCATCACCAGGACGAGGGAGCTGGGGGCTTCCAGGAACCGCGCGCCATCGCCTGCATCTTGTGCGGCGCTCAGGCCCCAGCCTCCCAGCGCATCTTCAAGAAGTTTGCTCGTGAGGTGAACGTAGCCCTCCCCAGGCTCGAGGCCACGCGCCCACTCAGGTGGTCCAAGTGCACCATTACCATCAGCTTGTCCGACCAGCTCAAGTGCGCGGCAACTGCCGGCGCCCTCCCGATGCTCTACTCGCCCATTGATACGTCTCCAACGTATCTATAATTTATGAAGTATTCATGCTATTATATTATCAACCTTGGATGTTTTATATGCATTTATATGCTATTTTATATGGTTTTTGGGACTAACCTATTAACCTAGTGCCCAGTTTCTGTTTTTTCCTTGTTTTTGAGTTTTATAGAAAAGGAATATCAAACGGAGTCCAATTGACGTGCCAATTTTGACGATTTTTTATGGACCAAAAGAAGACCCCGGAGTAAAAGAGTTGGGCCAGGAGAGTCCCGGGACTTCCATGAGGGGGGGGGCGCTGCCCCCCCCCCCCCAGGCATGTGGTCCTGCCTCGTGGACGCCTCGGGCACCTCGTTGACGTGAGACCGTCGCCAAAAATTCCTATAAATACAGAAACCTCGGAAAATTAACCTAGATCGGGAGTTCCGCCGCCAGAAGCCTCCGTAGCCACCAAAAACCAATCTAGGCCCTCTACGGCACCCTGCCGGAGGGGGCCATCACCACCGGAGGGCATGGAGGAGGATCCTGGAGGGGCCATCATCACCTTGAAGGCCAAGGAACAGAGGAGGAAAGCCATGGAGGAGGAAGCACAAGGGGGAGAACCTCTCCTCCTCTCTCTTGGTGGCACCGGAGTGCCATCGAGAGGGGAATCATCACCGCGGTGATCGTCTTAATCAACATCACCATCCTCGTCTCTTTTACGTGGTCCACTCTCCCGCACCCCGCTGTAATCCCTACTTGAACATGGTGCTTTATGCCACATATTATGATCCAATGATGTGTTTCCATCCTATGATGTTTTGAGTAGATATCCTTTGTCTTTGGGTTGATTGATGATCTAGATTGGTATGAGTTGTATGTTTTACTTTGGTGCTGTCCTATGGTGCCCTCCGTGTAGCGCAAGCGTGAGGGATTCCTGCTATAGGGTGTTGCAATACGTTTTTGATTCTCTTATAGTGGGTTGCATGAGTGACTGAAACACAAACCCGAGTAAGGGGGTTGTTGCGTATGGGATAAAGAGGACTTGATGCTTTAATGCTATGGTTAGGTTTTACCTTAATGATCTTTAGTAGTTTCGGATGCTTCTAGAGTTCCAATCATAAGTGCATATGATCCAAGTAGAGAAAGTATGTTAGCTTATGCCTCTCCCTCATATGAAACTGCAATAGTGATTACCGGTCTTGTTAATGATTGCCTAGGACAATTCGGCACACCGATCCACCATTATTCCACACTCGCTATTTATAATATTTAGTAATATATTCTAACTTCATGATAACAGCACCTACTTTTATATTTTAGCAATCCGATATCATACAAAGTTATCCTCTTCATACCAACAACATAGTTTTATTTCTTGTTGCTAGTTGGAAGCGAACGTTCGGTGTACGTAGAGTCGTATCAGTGGAAGATAGGGCTTGAGAGAATATTGATCTTACCTTTAGCTCCTTGTGGGTTCTACACTCCATACTTATCACTTCCACCTTTGAAAATTGCTACGATGATTCCTTGCACTTTGGGATTATCAAGCTCTTTTATGGCGCCGTTGCCGGGGAGCAATAGCGTGGGGTTGATATTCTCGTGTGTGCTTGTTTTCTTTCTTCACTAAGTAGATTTTGTTTTTCCTTTTTGTTTCTCTTTAGTTGTGGGTGAAACATACAATTTTTTTTAAAGAATGAAAATACAAAAAAAATTATTACTTGCCTCTCATGCCTAAAAAGTTTTTCAAAAACAGAAGTGATTGGAAAGTTATGCATTGAAGAAGTGAGCGTCGACCTTGAGCACTTGTGTTCATGCTCATGGAAACAATGTAGAATTTTTCATGGAAGTTTCTTAAACAATTATCCCCTTATATATATCCATTGTATTATAAAAATAATGTGCCAAGCTTTGGTTTTAGGATGATTAGATTGCTTGTTTACTATGTGCAGAACAAAAACAGAAACTTTGGCTGTAGCGCGTGATTTTACATTTTTTACTGGAAAGTCAAACGGGTCTCAAACTTTTTGCGCTTTACTTATGTACAAATTTTTCAAATTTTCAAATTTATGTCATAATTTTTGGAGTTACAGAAGTTTAATAAATCTTCAGATTACTACAGACTGTCCTGTTTTAGACAGATTCTGTTTTTCATGTGTTGTTTGCTTATTTTGATGAATCTACGAGTAGTATCGGAGGGTATGAACCATGGATGAGTTGGAATACTGTAGATATTACACCAATATGAGTTTAGAATGAGTTCACAACAGTACCTAAAGGTAGTGGTTTGCTTTATTATACTAACGGATCTCACAAAGTTTTTGTTAAAGTTTTTTTGTGGATGAAGTGTCGAAGAACGAGGAGTTACCGATGTGAGAAGAATAAAGAGAGGCAAGATCTCAAGCTTGGGGATTCCCAAGGCAACCCAAGTTAATATTCTAAGGATACTCAAGCATCTAAGCTTGGGGATGCCCCGGTTGGCATCCCATCTTTCTTCTTCAACAAATTATCGGTACACCTCGGTTTTTGTTTCGTTCACATGATTTGTGTCCTTTGTTTTTTTGTTCTTCCTTTATGAACCATGCTAGTATGAGATAGCCCTTCATTTATTTATAGAATGCTTCATGTGCTTCACTTATATCTTTTAAGTATGATCTTATAGAATTGCTCTTTGTGCTTCACTTAAATCTTTTGAGTATGGTTTTATAGAATGCTTCGTATGCTTCACTTATACATTTTGAGCTTGGAAATTGGTTAGTTTATATTAATTGTAGAATGATCCATGAACTTAAATTATATATTTTGGAGTATGAATAATACTATCATCTAAAGCGGGTTTGGAAGAGTGTCAACTCTAGGAACTAATGATCCCGCTATTCCGAATGAGAAGAATTTTGCTTATGTGGAGAGTAGAGAAAATTCTATGCTTGTAGATCATGAAAAGAATGCTTTATGTGATGGTTATGTTGTTGAATTAATTCATGATGCTACTGAAAATTATTATGAGGGAGGAATATATGCTTGTAGGAGTTGCAATAATATCAAGTTTCCTCTCTATGTGCTTAAAGTTTTGAAGTTATCCTTGTTTTTCCTTCCTATGCTAGTTCATTCTTGTTCCCATAAGTTGTGTACTCACAAAATCCCTAGGCATAGGAAGTGGGTTAGGTTTAAATTTGCTAGTAATATTCTTCATGATGCTCTCTTTATGTTTCAGTTCTTATCTTTTGTGTGAGCATCATTGAAATCATCATGCCTACCTAAAAGGCATTAAAGAAAAACGCTTGTTGGGAGACAACCCAATATTTACCCTTACTGTTTTTGTGTGTTTACATGATTAAGATACTGTAGCAATCATGTTTTATAGCTTTTGTTTCAATAAAGTACCAAGTAAGACCTTTGGGAAGACTTGGGTGAAAGTTAATGTGATCTTGCTGTAAAAAAATAGAAACTTTGCGCTCACGATATTAGCTGCCATTTTTTTACAGAAGAGTGATTTGGTGCTGATTGTTTTTGCAGAAGATTAATAGAAAAATTCCTCACGTCCACCAATTTATTTCATAATTGTTTGAGTAGCAGAAGTATGGTTAGTGTTCAGATCATTACAGACTGTTCTGTTTCTGACAGATTCTGTTTTCATTGCATAGTTTGCTTGTTTTCTAGTTTCTATGACTTATATTCCTCAATATAAATTGTAGAAATGATATGGTACAGTAGGCATTGTGTGAGAACCATTACAATCTTTTTCTTTGACAGTACCATGGTGAATGGTTTACTCTTTATCATACTAACCTATCTCACGAAGTTTCGTTAAGTTTTGTGTGATTGAAGTTTTCAAGCTTTGGGTGAGATATCGATATGAGGAGAATAAGGAGTGGAAAGACCCTAAGCTTGGAGATGCCCAAGGCACCCCAAGGTAATATTCAAGCAAGACTCAAGCGCCTAAGCTTGGGGATGCCCTGGAAAGCATCCCCTCTTTCATCTTCAGAACTATCGGTATACCTTACTCGGAGCTATATTTTTATTCGTCACATGATATGTGTTTTTCTTGGAGCGTATTTTCAATTTTACTTGATGTTTGCATAAAATCATTGGATCTGAAATCTTAAATGAAAAATAATCCTCCCATGGCTAGTTAATTATTTGACTACTCAGTGTCCTTCACTATTAACTTTTGGAGTAGTTTGTCATTTACTCACGTGTCTCACGTATATCCTATGAGTAAATGGTTGAATAATTGAATATCATCACTACAAAAAAATACACTTCCGTGATGATACGTGTTTGTCATAGTAGGTCGCATTTTTGTCATGCATGTACATCCATGACAAATTTATGACAGAATTAAGATAGTCATACCTGTGCTGTCGTAGAAGTGTTACATGACATTACCAAAATTATCATCATGGAAGTGTCCACTTCCATGATGATAAATCGCGCGTCACAGAAGTGCTTTCATTAAGGGTGACCAACATGTGGCATCCACCGTAACGGAACGCCCTTAAGCTATCGGGTCGGGTTTTGGATCCGATAACCCATTAACAGCCCCGACAATGGGGATTTTCCACGTGTAAAATCATCATTGGCTATAGGAAACACGTGTCGGCTCATCGTTGGGACAGATGTAATCCACTCATTGGACAGGAGGCGCCTATGATAGGTCGACACGTGGCACGGCCCAACAGTGGCCCATTCCGGTGAAAAAGGCCGGCCCAGTAAAAATTAGCAGGCCGGCCCATATAAGGCCTACTTGTGTTAGGTCCATTTAAGCCCACGGCCCATACGAGATGTGCCAATTCGGCCCGTTAAAGATTTGATACCATTGCAGCCCATCGTCAGTTCGAGCCCGTTAACAACCCGCTATATATTTGGGCTCAATATCGGCCCGATGAGATTTCGGCCTGTTAACGGCCCATTTAATGGATGGGCCAATTTTCAGGATGTACATCTTTCGGCCTTTTAGCGACTCATTTAAACGTTGGGCTAATTTCCGGCCCGGTGTGTCTTTCAGCCTGTTGACGGCCCATAAATCTGATGGGCCATTTGTAGTCGGACCTGAGTTTCGGCCTTTTAGCGGCCCATTTTGTTGGGTTTCGTAGTAATTTCAAAAAATTTCCTACGCACACGCAAGATCATGTGATGCATAGCAACGAGAGGGGAGAGTGTTGTCTACGTACCCACGCAGACCGACTGCGGAAGCGATGACGCAACATAGAGGAAGTAGTCGTACGTCTTCACGATCCAACCGATCAAGCACCGAAACTACGACACCTCCGAGTTCGAGCACACGTTCAGCTCGATGACGATCCCCGGACTCCGATCCAGCAAAGTGTCGGGGAAGAGTTCCGTCAGCACGGCGGCGTGGTGACGATCTTGATGTACTATAGCAGCAGGGCTACGCCTAAACTCCGCTACAGTATTATCGAGGACTATGGTGGCTGGGGGCACCGCACACGGCTAAGGAATAGATCACGTGGATCAACTGTTGGGTTTCGTAGTAATTTCAAAATTAGGCTAGATCATTTTATATACATATTAGGCTAGATCATTGCACATCCTGGTACACTGCCAGAGGCGTTCATATGGAGTCATATTTTGTTCTAGTATCGAGTTGTAATTTGAGTTGTTTATTTTCTTTAGAAAATATACCATATGCTTATTATTGTTGACATGAACAGTAATGTTAGTTTTGCTGCAATCAATAAGAGCCCCTGTAGTGTTCAAAAAGGGTGTACTAAGGATAATCGACATTTTGTCATCCTCAAGCATATCAATAATAACAAAGTCTATTAAGATAGTGACATTAGCAACAACAACAGGAACATCCTCACAAATTGTTGGTGTACTAAAATATGAGTCATTTAGTACCCAGACTTGCGCATAGGTAGTTGCAGCTCTTGGGAGGACAAGGGCTTATCGGGGGATATCTCAACCCAAGCCTCACCTCTTGGACACCAAGACCATGAAGAAGACCTCTAGGCAGGTCATCAAGAAGTACCAAGTTAGCATTCAAGGACAAGACTTCAGTTGTCGGTAAGCTTCGCACCATCAAGCCAAGATCTGGCAAGCTCCTTACCGGGAAGCATCTCTTCCTCACTCGTCAACCAATTGATGGCTTGTCAAGATTAGATGTTGAGTAGGCAGGCGGCATGAGGGGAGTTAACAGGACATGCGTCGGCACCTCGCATGCAGATCAACTTTATTGACACCTGTCTAGTGGACGTGTCAAGAAGATAGGTTCATACACATCGACAGCATAGGAGAGACACCTTTTGCCGAAGGATGGCCACCAGCTCATGGTGCATTAAAGGCCCTTGTCCTACTCTGATAGGATTAAGTTTGATAGCATTGAGACTACTATTCACATGCTTGTAATGACCATGTTGCCACTGTGGTGACCCCCTTTTTGTTTATAAAAGGAGGCCCATGGCTACCTTGGCACGGGTCGACACCCTGCTCATGCTTACACAATAGTTGCACCTTGCTCACGTTTTTCCGGCAAGCTGCACTTGTAACTTGAGCCCCAAGTCAAGCCACCCAAACACAGGAGTAGGGTTTTACGCCTCCATGACAGCCTGAACCTGACAAATCCCCATGTGTGAACTATTGGATTTGCTCTCCGTGCATTGTCAATAACCCTAGCCGAACTGCAAAGGGATCCTCGTCGGTCCCATAGATCATCATACTCCGACATCTTTGGCATGCCAGGCAGGGGGATCGCTTGTGCGGATCCACTTCAATAGTTCTCGTGCAAGTTTCGCCATCTTCTTCATCCATGGCGCCGAAGAAGAAGAGCGCAGCGGTGGGTGCACTATCGGGCTCCAAGCAGCCGATCCAGACGCCCCCGGCGGGAGGGGCCGGCGGTGAGCACTATACACACCCTTCTGGCGAGAAGAGCCATACTCGCTCCATTGGGAGCCAAGACCCACGCGTTGCGGTCCACAAGGTCACTGCGGCTACTTCCAAGGACGACGCCGTGGGGTCCAAGAATGGCGGAGTTATGGGACATGCACCGAGGCTATCGCAAGATGGACACGAGAAGCTTCCCCGCAACGACGTCGGTCCTAGCCAATGGCTAGGCAAGGAGCATGTGCATCGTTCTCATGGTTCACATGGCATGCTGCCATGTTAAACTACCGGCGAGGATTGACCATGGTAGCAGGACATGGATTGAGCTCCTTCTGACTCACGTAGAAGTCGAGCTACCCCTCAGTCCTCGTGCCTAATCATGCCCACGACACCGACAAAGGCGCTGGCGCTGATGGAGCTGCTCCTGAAATTCCCTTCGGCTTCGGAGAACATGGATGAGTTGTTTGACACCATCAAGAGCCTTTTTGGCTTCGCTAACAATGATGGCCCACGTCCGGTGGGGTCCTCTTAGTGGCAGCCAACGGTGCTGGTGCGCGGGGCCGACAAACGGACTATGGGTGCTACACCAACGGTGCGGTCCTCCCATGGAAAGTATGGCAGACCTAGCAGATCGACGCCCATGATAGCATGTCCATGGCGTCGTCCGATCCACGAGCCACTGGAATCGCCACATAGACCAATGCAGGTCATTAGTGACCGAGGTGCCGAAGATGCTCGAACCACCATCGAGAGACGCCGAGAAGCGCACCATCAATCTGATGCTCGAGAAGGGCTGGTGGTGAACGAGCCTGCGCCGGGGTTCCCCGAGTGCCTGCCTTACAATGTGGGCTTCCCAGTGTTTACCCGTGAGCTGCAGCAAGTTCAGTAGCCCCACTCCCGAAATTTCAAGCCCATCTTGCCGGAGAAATATGATGACAAGCTCAACCCAGCTGAGTTTCTTGGAATCTACACCATCGTAGTGCAAGCTGCTGGAGGCAGGAACGACAAAATCCTCACCAATTACTTTCTGTTGGCACTCAAGTCCAACGTGAGATCTTGACTGATGAATTTGCTGGAGGACACCATTTCTTCCCAGTCCGATCTGTGTCATGTGTTTGTTTGGACTTATATCAGGGGCCATGAGCCTCCGGGAAAGCCCAATGACCTCCACTTGATCCCACAAAAGGACTGGGAGCCCCTTCGCAAGTACGTCCAAAGGTTTAGCTGTGTGCACCACAACATCCCAAACATACACCCTGCGGCTATGATTGTGTCTTCCATACGAACGTGCATAACCACATGATGCGGGCAGAGTTGAACATTGCGTAGGTGGACACTGTCAGCTAGTTGCACACCTTGGCAGATCAATGTGCACGTGTTGAGGAGGGGAGGAGACTTCCCGGGGAGGATGTCGAAGCTGATGTTGATTCCCAGGATGATGACGCGTCCACCACGAAGAAGATAGGCCGGAAGCGCAATCACAAGCGCAAGGGCAAGGCCGTGATGGCAGTTGAGAGCTCCGACAACTCAAATGCCACAAAGTGGCCCAAGATTGACATCCCCGACAATGAGCTTGCCAAATGCACTGATTGTCAGGAGGTTGTGGTTGGCGAGAAGCCGGATGACTCTGGCAAGTCCAAAGGGCCATACTACAAGATCCACTGCACCAAGGGCCAGGACCTCAACGATTGCCAGCAAGTGGAGAAGCTTGCCGAGAAGCAGAAGCAAGAGTACAAGAATTGTGATCAAGAGAAAGCCAAGATGGTGCGGATGGGTCTGGCAACAAGAACCGCTGTGGCCGTGGGGGCCGCCGTGCCAAGGGTCAGTAGCAAAAGGAGAAGCCTGCTTGTGGCCGAATAAAGAGGATGCAGGTGATGATGATGATGAGGAATCTGGAGAAGGAGAGTTCCAAAAGATTGTGGAGGCCATGTGCATTGAAGAAGGTGCATCTTTGCACTCCTCTCACCGCCAACTCAAGCAGTGGGCGCGTGAGATAAACGTGCCCGAACCAGCAGTAGAGGCGCAGAAGCCGCTCAAGTGGTCCGACGCACCCATTGTTTTCGACACCAAGGACTACCCTGACCGCACCATTGTGGTCAGGTGTTTGCGTTTGTTGGTCTCTCTAACAATTGACAACCTCAAGGTGACGAAAATATTGGTTGATGGCGGGGTCGGCTTGAACGTGATCTCACCCGATGTGATCAAGAGGCGACAAATCCCTCATACAGATTTCCAAAAAACGGGACCGTTTCAGGGGATCAATCCGGGGAGGAGCCAACCCACCAGCAAAGCCACCTTGCCGGTCACTTTTGGACCGAGCTGAACTACAAGACCGAGAAGTCATTTTTGATGTCGTCAAGATGTCGTTGCCCTACAATGGTATCCTTTGTCATCTGGTCCTCACAAAGTTTATGGCGGCGTCACATTACGCCTATAACACTTTGAAGATGCTGGGCCCAATGAGCATCGTCACCATCCACTCCGACAAGAAAGACGCAATTATCTAAGCCAATAAGCTCTACCGGGAGGCAGTGACTGTTGGGTTTTGTTGTAATTTCAAAAAATTTCCTACGCACATGCAAGATCATGTGATGCATCGCAACGAGAGGGAAGAGTGTTGTCTACGTACCCACGCAGACCGACTGCGGAAGCGATGACACAACGTAGAGGAAGTAGTCGTACGTCTTCACGATCCAACCGATCAAGCACCGAAACTACGGCACCTCCGAGTTCGAGCACATGTTCAGCTCGATGACGATCCCCGAACTCCGATCCAGCAAAGCGTCAAGGAAGATTTCCGTCAGCATGACGGTGTGGTGACGATCTTGATGCACTACAGCAGCAGGGCTTCGCCTAAACTCCGCTACAGTATTATCGAGGACTATGGTGGCAGGGGGCACCGCACACGGCTAAGGAATAGATCACGTGGATCAACTTGTGTGTTCTAGGGCGCCTCTGCCTCAGTATATAAAGGACTAGGGGGGGGAGGCTGGCCGGCCATAGGAGGCGCGCCAGGAGAGTCCTACTCCCTCTGGGAGTAGGATTCCCCCCCAATCCTAGTTGGAATAGGATTCGCGGAGGGGGAAAAGAGAGAGAGGGGGCCGGCCACCTCTCCTAGTCCTAATAGGATAGGGGAAGGGGGAGGCGCACAACCCATGTAGGGCTGCCTCTTCTCTTTTCCACTAAGGCCCATCATGGCACATTTAGCTCCCGAGGGGTTCCGGTAACCTTCCCGGTACTCCGGTAAAATCCCGATTTCACCCGGAACACTTCTGATATCCAAACATAGGCTTCCAATATATCAATCTTTATGTCTCGACCATTTCGAGACTCCTCGTCATGTCCGTGATCATATCCGGGACTCCGAACAACCTTCGGTACATCAAAATGTATAAACTCATAATATAACTGTCATCGTAACCTTAAGCGTGCGGAACCTACGGGTTCGAGAACAATGTAGACATGACCGAGACACGTCTCCGGTCAATAACCAATAGCGGGACCTGGATTCCCATATTGGCTCCTACATATTCTACAAAGATCTTTATCGGTCAGACCGCATAACAACATACGTTGTTCCCTTTGTCATCGGTATGTTACTTGCCCGAGATTCGATCGTCGGTATTCCAATACGTAGTTCAATCTTTTTACCGGCAAGTCTCTTTACTCGTTCTATAATACATCATCTCGCAACTAACTCATTTAGTTGCAATGCTTGCAAGGCTTAAGTGATGTGCATTACCGAGAGGGCCCAGAGATACCTCTCCGACAATCGGAGTGACAGATCCTAATCTCGAAATACGCCAACCCAACATCTACCTTTGGAGACACCTGTAATGCTCCTTTATAATCACCCAGTTACGTTGTGACGTTTGGTAGCACCCAAAGTGTTCCTCCGGCAAACGGGAGTTGCATAATCTCATAGTCATAGGAACATGTATAAGTCATGAAGAAAGCAATAGCAACATACTAAACGATCGGGTGCTAAGCTAATGGAATGGGTCATGTCAATCAGATCATTCTCTTAATGATGTGATCCCGTTAATCAAATAACAACTCATTGTTCATGGTTAGGAAACATAACCATCTTTGATTAACGAGCTAGTCAAGTAGAGGCATACTAGTGACACTTTGTTTGTCTATGTATTCACACATGTATTATGTTTCCGGTTAATACAAAATACAATTCTAGCATGAATAATAAACATTTATCATGATTATAAGGAAATAAATAATAACTTTATTATTGCCTCTAGGGCATATTTCCTTCAGTCTCCCACTTGCACTAGAGTCAATAATATAGATTACACTGTAATGATTCTAACACCCATGGAGCCTTGGTGCTGATCATGTTTTGCTCGTGGAAGAGGCTTAGTCAATGGGTCTGCAACATTCAGATCCGTATGTATCTTGCAAATCTCTATGTCTCCCACCTGGACTAGATCCCGGATGGAATTGAAGCGTCTCTTGATGTGCTTGGTTCTCTTGTGAAATCTGGATTCCTTTGCCAAGGCAATTGCACCAGTATTGTCACAAAAGATTTTCATTGGACCCGATGCACTAGGTATGACACCTAGATCGGATATGAACTCCTTCATCTAGACTCCTTCGTTTGCTGCTTCCGAAGCAGCTATGTACTCCGCTTCACATGTAGATCCCGCTACGACGCTTTGTTTAGAACTGCACCAACTGACAGCTCCACCGTTTAATGTAAACACGTATCCGGTTTGCGATTTGGAATCGTCCGGATCAGTGTCAAAGCTTGCATCAACGTAACCTTTTACGATGAGCTCTTTGTCACCTCCATATACGAGAAGCATATCCTTAGTCCTTTTCAGGTATTTCAGGATGTTCTTGACCGCTGTCCAGTGATCCACTCCTGGATTACTTTGGTACCTCCCTGCTAGACTTATATCAAGGCACACATCAGGTCTGGTACACAGCATTGCATACATGATAGATCCTATTGCTGATGCATAGGGAACATCTTTCATATTCTCTCTATCATCTATAGTGGTCGGGCATTGAGTCTTACTCAATTTCACACCTTGTAACACAGGCAAGAATCCTTTCTTTGCTTGATCCATTTTGAACTTCTTCAAAATTTTGTCAAGGTATGTTGTTTGTGAAAGTCCAATTAAGCGTCTTGATCTATCTCTATAGATCTTAATGCCTAATATGTAAGCAGCTTCACCGAGGTCTTCATTGAAAAACTCTTATTCAAGTATCCCTTTATGCTATCCAGAAATTCTATATCATTTCCAATTAGTAATATGTCATCCACATATAATATCAGAAATGCTATAGAGCTCCCACTCACTTTCTTGTAAATACAGGCTTCTCCAAAAGTCTGTATAAAACCAAATGCTTTGATCACACTATCAAACGTTTATTCCAACTCCGAGAGGCTTGCACCAGTCCATAAATGGATCGCTGGAGCTTGCACACTTTGTTAGCTCCCTTTGGATCGACAAAACCTTCTGGTTGCATCATATACAACTCTTCTTCAGAAATCCATTCAGGAATGCAGTTTTGACATCCATCTGCCAAATTTCATAATCATAAAATGCGGCAATTGCTAACATGATTCGGACAGACTTAAGCATCGCTACGGGTGAGAAGGTCTCATCGTAGTCAATCCCTTGAACTTGCGAAAACCTTTTGCGACAAGTCGAGCTTTGTAGACAGTAACATTTACCGTCAGCGTCAGTCTTCTTCTTGAAGATCCATTTATTCTCAATTGCTTGCCGATCATCGGGCAAGTCAACCAAAGTCCACACTTTGTTCTCATACATGGATCCCATCTCAGATTTCATGGCTTCAAGCCACTTTGCGGAATCTGGGCTCACCATCGCTTCTTCATAGTTCGTAGGTTCATCATGATCTAGTAGCATGACTTCCAGAACAGGATTACCGTACCACTCTGGTGCGGATCTTACTCTGGTTGATCTACGAGGTTCAGTAGTATCTTGTTCTGAAGTTTCATGATCATCATCATTAGCTTCCTCACTAACTGGTGTAGGTGTCGCAGAAACAGTTTTCTGTGATGTACTACTTTCCAATAAGGGAGTAGGTACAGTTACCTCGTCAAGTTCTACTTTCCTCCCACTCACTTCTTTCGAGAGAAACTCCTTCTCCAGAAAGTTTCCGAATTTAGCAACAAAAGTCTTGCCTTCGGATCTGTGATAGAAGGTGTATCCAATAGTTTCCTTTGGATATCCTATGAAGACACATTTCTCCGATTTGGGTTCGAGCTTATCAGGTTGAAGCTTTTTCACATAAGCATCGCAGCCCCAAACTTTCAGAAACGACAACTTTGGTTTCTTGCCAAACCACAGTTCATAAGGCGTCGTCTCAACGGATTTTGATGGTGCCCTATTTAACGTGAATGCGGCCGTCTCTAGAGCGTATCCCCAAAACGATAGCGGTAAATCAGTAAGAGACATCATAGATCGCACCATATCTAGTAAAGTACGATTACGACGTTCGGACACACCATTACGCTGAGGTGTTCCGGGTGGCGTGAGTTGCGAAACTATTCCACAATTTTTCAAATGTACACCAAACTCGTAACTCAAATATTCTCCTCCACGATCAGATCGTAGAAACTTTATTTTCTTGTTACGATGATTTTCAACTTCACTCTGAAATTCTTTGAACTTTTCAAATGTTTCAGACTTATGTTTCATTAAGTAGATATACCCATATCTGCTTAAATCATCTGTGAAGGTGAGAAAATAACGATATCCGCCACGAGCCTCAATATTCATCGGACCACATACATCTGTATGTATGATTTCCAACAAATCTGTTGCTCTCTCCATAGTACCGGAGAACGGCGTTTTGGTCATCTTGCCTATGAGGCACGGTTCGCAAGTACCAAGTGATTCATAATCAAGTGGTTCCAAAAGTCCATCAGAATGGAGTTTCTTCATGCGCTTTACACCGATATGACCTAAACGGCAGTGCCACAAATAAGTTGCACTATCATTATCAACTCTGCATCTTTTGGCTTCAACATTATGAATATGTGTGTTACTACTATCGAGATTCAACAAGAATAGACCACTCTTCAAGGGTGCATGACCATAAAAGATATTACTCATATAAATAGAACAACCATTATTCTCTGATTTAAATGAATAACCGTCTCGCATCAAACAAGATCCAGATATAATGTTCATGCTTAACGCTGGCACCAAATAACAATTATTTAGGTCTAATACTAATCCCGAAGGTAGATGTAGAGGTAGCGTGCCGACTGCGATCACATCGACTTTGGAACCGTTTCCCACGCGCATCGTCACCTCGTCCTTAACCAATCTTCGCTTGATCCGTAGTCCCTGTTTCGAGTTGCAAATATTAGCAACAGAACCAGTATCAAATACCCAGGTGCTACTGCGAGCTCTAGTAAGGTACACATCAATAACATGTATATCACATATACCTTTGTTCACCTTGCCATCCTTCTTATCCGCCAAATACTTGGGGCAGTTCCCGCTTCCAGTGACCAGTCCTGCTGCAATAGAAGCACTCAGTTTCAGGCTTAGGTCCAGGTTTGGGTTTCTTCTCTTGAGCAGCAACTTGTTTGCCGTTCTTCTTGAAGTTTCCCTTCTTCTTCCCTTTGCCCTTTTTCTTGAAACTGGTGGTCTTATTTACCATCAACACTTGATGCTCCTTCTTGATTTCTACCTTCGCAGACTTTAGCATTGCGAAGAGCTCGGGAATCGTCTTATCCATCCCTTGCATATTATAGTTCATCACGAAGCTCTTGTAGCTTGGTAGCAGTGATTGAAGAATTCTGTCAATGACGCTATCATACGGAAGATTAACTCCCAGTTGAGTCAAGTGATTATGATACCCAGACATTTTGAGTATATGTTCACTGATAGAATATTCTCCTCCATCTTGCAGCTATAGAACTTATTGGGACTTCATATCTCTCAATCCGGGCATTTGCTTGAAATATTAACTTCAACTCCTGGAACATCTCATATGCTCCATGACGTTCAAAACGTCGTTGAAGTCCCGATTCTAAGCCGTAAAGCATGGCACACTGAACTATCGAGTAGTCATCAGCTTTGCTCTGCCAGACGTTCATAACATCTGGTGTTGCTCCAGCAGCAGGCCTGGCACCCAGCGGTGCTTCTAGGACGTAATTCTTCTGTGCAGCAATGAGGATAATCCTCAAGTTACGGACCCAGTCCGTGTAATTGCTACCATCATCTTTCAACTTTGCTTTCTCAAGGAACGCATTAAAATTCAACGGAACAACAGCACGAGCCATCTATCTACAATCAAACATAAACAAGCAAGATACTAATCAGGTACTAAGTTTCATGATAAATTTAAGTTCAGTTAATCAAGTTAATTAAAGAACTCCCACTTAGATAGACATCCCTCTAATCCTCTAAGTGATTACGTGATCCAAATCAACTAAACCATAACCGATCATCACGTGAGATGGAGTAGTTTTCAATGGTGAACATCGTTATGTTGATCATATCTACTATATGATTCACGCTCGACCTTTCGGTCTCCGTGTTCCGAGGCCATATCTGTATATGCTGGCTCGTCAAGTATAACCTGAGTATTCCGCGTGTGCAACTGTTTTGCACCCGTTGTATTTGAACGTAGAGCCTATCACACCCGATCATCACGTGGTGTCTCAGCACGAAGAACTTTCGCAACGGTGCATACTCAGGGAGAACACTTCTTGATAATTTAGTGAGAGATCATCTTATAATGCTACCGTCAATCAAAGCAAGATAAGATGCATAAAAGGATAAACATCACATGCAATCAATATAAGTGATATGATATGGCCATCATCATCTTGTGCTTGTGATCTCCATCTCCGAAGCACCGTCGTGATCACCATCGTCACCGGCGTGACACCTTGATCTCCATCGTAGCATCGTTGTCGTCTCGCCAAGCTTATGCTTCCACGACTATCACTACCGCTTTAGTAATAAAGTAAAGCATTACATCGCGATTGTCATTGCATACAATAAAGCGACAACCATATGGCTCCTGCCAGTTGCCGATAACTCGGTTACAAAACATGATCATCTCATACAATAAAATTCAGCATCATGTTTGACCATATCACATCACAACATGCCCTGCAAAAACAAGTTAGACGTCCTCTACTTTGTTGTTGCAAGTTTTACGTGGCTGCTACGGGCTTAAGCAAGAACCAATCTCACCTACGCATCAAAACCACAACGATAGTTTGTCAAATAGACTCCGTTTTAACCTTCGCAAGGACCGGGCGTAGCCATACTTGGTTCAACTAAAGTTGGAGAGACAGTCGCCCGCAAGCCACCTATGTGCAAAGCACGTCGGGGGAACCGGTCTCGCGTAAGCGTACGCGTAAGGTTGGTCCGGGTCGTCTCGTCCAACAATGCCGCCGAACCAAAGTATGACATGCTGGTAGGCAGTATGACTATATCGCCCACAACTCACTTGTGTTCTACTCGTGCATATAACATCAACATAAATAACCTAGGCTCGGATGCCACTGTTGGGTTTCGTAGTAATTTCAAAAATTTTCCTACGCACACGCAAGATCATGTGATGCATAGCAACGAGAGGGGAGAGTGTTGTCTACGTACCCACGCAGACCGACTGCGGAAGCGATGACACAACGTAGAGGAAGTAGTCGTACGTCTTCACGATCCAACCGATCAAGCACCGAAACTACGGCACCTCCGAGTTCGAGCACACGTTCAGCTCGATGACGATCCCCGGACTCCGATCCAGCAAAGCGTCGGGGAAGAGTTCCGTCAGCACGACGGCGTGGTGACGATCTTGATGCACTACAGCAGCAGGGCTTCGCCTAAACTCCGCTACAGTATTATCGAGGACTATGGTGGCAGGGGGCACCGCACACGGCTAAGGAATAGATCACGTGGATCAACTTGTGTGTTCTAGGGTGCCTCTGCCTCAGTATATAAAGGATAGAGGGGGGAGGCTGGCCGGCCATAGGAGGCGCGCCAGGAGAGTCCTACTCCCTCTGGGAGTAGGATCCCCCCCCAATCCTAGTTGGAATAGGATTCGCGGAGGGGGAAAAGAGAGAGAGGGGGCCGGCCACCTCTCCTAGTCCTAATAGGACTAGGGGAAGGGGGAGGCGCACAGCCCATGTAGGGCTGCCTCTTCTCTTTTCCACTAAGGCCCATCATGGCCCATTTAGCTCCCGGGGGGTTCCGGTAACCTTCCCGGTACTCCGGTAAAATCCCGATTTCACCCGGAACACTTCCGATATCCAAACATAGGCTTCCAATATATCAATCTTTATGTCTCGACCATTTCGAGACTCCTCGTCATGTCCGTGATCATATCCGGGACTCCGAACAACCTTCGGTACATCAAAATGCATAAACTCATAATATAACTGTCATCGTAACCTTAAGCGTGCGGACCCTACGGGTTCGAGAACAATGTAGACATGACCGAGACACGTCTCCGGTCAATAACCAATAGCGGGACCTGGATGCCCATATTGGCTCCTACATATTCTACGAAGATCTTTATCGGTCAGACCGCATAACAACATACGTTGTTCCCTTTGTCATCGGTATGTTACTTGCCCGAGATTCGATCGTCGGTATTCCAATACCTAGTTCAATCTCGTTACCGGCAAGTCTCTTTACTCGTTCTGTAATACATCATCCCGCAACTAACTCATTTAGTTGCAATGCTTGCAAGGCTTAAGTGATGTGCATTACCGAGAGGGCCCAGAGATACCTCTCCGACAATCGGAGTGACAAATCCTAATCTCGAAATACGCCAACCCAACATCTACCTTTGGAGACACCTGTAAGCTCCTTTATAATCACCCAGTTACGTTGTGACGTTTGGTAGCACCCAAAGTGTTCCTCCGGCAAACGGGAGTTGCATAATCTCATAGTCATAGGAACATGTATAAGTCATGAAGAAAGCAATAGCAACATACTAAACGATCGGGTGCTAAGCTAATGGAATGGGTCATGTCAATCAGATCATTCACTTAATGATGTGATCCGTTAATCAAATAACAACTCATTGTTCATGGTTAGGAAACATAACCATCTTTGATTAACGAGCTAGTCAAGTAGAGTAACGAGCTAGTCGAGTAGAGGCATACTAGTGACACTCTGTTTGTCTATGTATTCACACATGTATTATGTTTCCGGTTAATACAATTCTAGCATGAATAATAAACATTTATCATGATATAAGGAAATAAATAATAACTTTATTATTGCCTCTAGGGCATATTTCCTTCACATTTAAGTGTTGGGCCAATTTCTGGCCCGGTGTCACTTTCAGCCTATTGACGACCCATAAATCAGTTGGGCCAATTGTAGTCGGACCTCAGTTTTGGCCTTTTAGCGACCCATTTAAGTGTTGGGCCAATTCCCGGCCCTGTGTGCCTTTCGGCATGTTAACGTGCCATAAATGAGTTGGGCCATTTGTAGTCGGACCTTAGTTTTGGCCTCTTAACGGCCTATGCCCTTCATGGTCCAATACCAGCCCGGTTTCTCTTTCGTCCTGCTAAAGGCCCACAACACAGTTGGACCGTTTACAATACGACCCGACTTTTGGCCTCTTAGCGGCCCATGCTCTTCATGGTCCAATACAAGCCCGCTGTCTCTTTCGGCCTGCTAAAGGCCTACAGTATAGTTGGGCCATATGTAGCCCAAACTTAGTAACGGCCTGTTAACGACCCGTGAAATAAATTGGGGCCCCAAGTCAGATGGCGATTTTGGCAGGCTTGTATTATTGATAGTGGTGAGTGTCTTTTCCACTGCATCATAACATAAATTAGGACGGGAACCAAACAGATTAATCACGAGTTATTGCCATATTACCTGGCCTAGATTTACTGGAAAGAAACAATGGGGTTGCCTTGCTGTTTTCAGAGTATGTCTTCTTATCTTCAGCAGCCTGTACAAAATTAACACACTAGCATTGCTATCATTGCCCAAGTTAGATAATAGGAAAGCAACATTGACACAACGAACGTTTGGGCAACTAGCCTATACCAAATTAACACAATATGGCACAGCTATCATCAGCCAGGTAAGGTAATTTGAAAGCAACATTGACACAATGAATGAATGGGCAACCAGAGAAGCACTACAATTCAGTAATGTGCGTGATATGAGATAGCACATTCATGCAGCTCAGTACGCAAAACTACCAGGCAGTTTTCCTTACGAAAATCAACATTGGCGCCTTTAACATTTTGCTACAACTAATTTTAGATCAAATAAAGGTTAGATTCATGCCGATTAACAAAATACATGCTGATGTAAAAATATAGTTATATACAACAGGTACTTACATCAGCACTGGAGCACAGAGAATTCCCGCAAGATATTTCCTCGAATACGATCCCAATGGAGGAAGCCTTGTATCGTTTAACCTTATTTTCTAAAAGAGAGACGGGTAAGAAACATGTAGAAAATATGATCAGAATGCTATAAAATTTCATGATGCGAGGATACGCACACGCTTCTTAGAATGGAGTTGACATTCTTTTGCTGGACTGGAGCGGACTAGTTCTTTGGCCACTGGAATCTGCTTATTACTAGTGGGAGTTGGGTTTCTCTGTGCTGGAGCAGTATCTATGAAAAATGGAGTTGGTTTATTATCTCCTGGCGTTTGGATCTTTTGCAAAGACTTGGTTTGTAACCCTTCAGATTCTAACATAGCCGTCTTCCCCTTGCATGCCTTATATAGAAAAATGGTGATTCAATTATAAAACATGCTACAACAGAGATGGAATAGGTACTGAAGAATAGAAAGGCATGACATATTGACATGTATTCACTCCACCCGGAAATAAATGGATGGGTCTAGGCGTATTTCAGTTCTAGATACATCTAGTTTTATCCATTTCTGCGACATTTAATCCGGCCGGAGGGAGTATGATGTAAGAGCTAGGGATACGATAGGACAACACAGTAAAAAAACACTGAAAAACCCACTGCAGAACCAAAGTATTCAAACCCACTGATATGAGATAGTACACTCGTGCAGCTCAGGATGCAAAACTACCAGGCAGTTTTCCTTGCAAAAATCAACATTGTGGCCTTTAATCATACATTTTGCTACAACTAAATTTAGATCAGATAAAGGTTGGATTCATGCCGATTAACAAAATACATGCTGATGTAAAAATATAGTGATATACAACAGGTACTTACATCTACATTGGAGCATAGAGAATTCCTGCAAGAATCTTTCCTCATAAACGATACCATTGAAGAAAATCTTCTATCTGTTAAGCTTATTTTCTAAAAGAGAGATGGGTAAGAAACATGTAGAAAATATGATCAGCATGCTATAAAATTTCATGATGCAAGGATACGCACACACTTCTTAGAATTGAGTTGACATATTTTTGCTGGACTGGAGCGGACTAGTTCTTTGGCCACTGGAATCTGCTTATTATCAGTAGGAGTTGGGTTTCTCTGTGCTGGAGCAGTATCTATCAAAACTGGAGTTGGTTTATTATCTCCTGGCATTTGGATCTTTTGCAAAGGTCTTGTTTGTAACCCTTCAGATTCTAACATAGTCGTCTTCCCCTTGCACGCCTTGTATAGAAGAATGGTGCTTTAATTATAAAACATGCGGCAGCAGAGAGATGGAATAGGTACTGAAGAATAGAAAGGCATGACATATTGACATATATTCCCTCCATCTTGAAAAAAATGGATGGGTCTAGGCATATTTCAGTTCTAGATACATCCTTTTTTATCCATTTCGGCAACATGTAATCCGGACGGAGGGAGTATAGTGTAAGAGCTAGGGATACGACAGGACAACACAGCAAAAAAACACTAGTTGAATGTAAAACTGTATGCTAGCAGAATACGTATAGAAATAACTAAGGCAACATACACGTGTATGATTGGGAAAATAAGATGGCATTGCAACAGAGCACTAGAACATCACTTCAATGTAAAAAACATGGTATGGTAGACAGATGAAGTACATACTGATGAATAACAATGCATAAGATATTCAATAGCATGATGTCCAAATTAAGCAGATGGCATTGCGATAGAGTAGAATGACAGTACTTGAATTTGAAAACATGTTATCATGAATGGAATAGGTACTGAAAAACAGGAAGGCATGACATATTTACATGCATGATCAGCATGCTAAGCACATGGCATTGCAACAGAGTAGATACACTCCAGGACATTATATGCGTGTTGTCATATCACATGCCAAGTTAGAGCAAGGACCTTGTGGGGTGAAGAGGATTCATCATCTTTCTGCAAGTCTTCTAAAGAACTGCCTTTACATGTTCCATCATATTGGGTATCATTGACATCAAGTTTATTGGCCTTTACATTGCTCCGTGAGGTTCTTGTGGATATATCAGTGTGTGCAATTATATCTGACATGCATGGAAGACAACTAGTAGTTAGATTTATGTAATGAGTGCCTGTAGGAGACGACATAAATAGTAGGACTAGGGTTAACTAGCAACAACATGTCTCATAAACTAAAGGGAGAACATAGATGAAAGCTACAGAATATGTATTGTTTGTACTCGAGATTAACTAGATGGCGCACAAAAGTATTAAAGAACAACATAGGAAATACTAGAAGTGGTATAATACTATAATCACCAGCCTGTGGGATAGCATTGGCTGATGGATGATAACTATGGAACAATGTTACCTAAAGAACAAGTATCTTAGCTGAACTATGGAACAACGTTAACTCCTGAACAAGACCCGTAAGAGATCAACATGAATACACAGTGAAATGTGATGATCTATTTTCCATGCTTAGATGAATAACAAAGCCACAAATGTTGCACACAAGTAAGATGAGGGTACAACCTATCTGGCTGCCATCCATAGGAGTGAGCATCATGTGCTGACTTGTCGATGGCCCTGCAGTTGTTGTGGCTATGCATGTCGGGCACGCGCATTCAATGCAAGGAACTGTTGAGTGGGGACTATAGCTCCCTTCTGGTGTATGCTTCCCTTGTTGGAGCAGCTGCGGTGAGTTGGAAGACGGTGTGTCTGAAGATGCAGATAACGCATAATGTTAAGAACGACATATCTCTTTGATCTGAAGAAATACACTAAGAGATCAACAGCAAGGTACTAGAGTGGTCACACTGCTGTTGACTGAAGACTAAATTGGGGTCACACGTTTTTATTTTATTTTGGTACTGTCCGATCTACGCCGGATGGCTGGCCGTCTTGTGCCTCCCGGCTGACACTGTTTGGAATCTTCCCTGAAGAGCCAGCGACCAACAGCAGAGCAGTCTGCCTCCGCCGTTCGTGGCCCCGGCCAAAACCCCGCTCCCCGCCCCACCGCACTGTCGTGGTTGCGCCGCCCCCGGGCCAATCCACAAAGACTCCCCGTCATCCAGATCCGGCGGCGGCAGTACCTTCAACCCACGCAACTCTAAAAGATAGCCATCTAAGCGCTGCTTCCGCGGCGAACTTGCGGCCCCGCACCCTTACGTTAGACACCAGCCAACCGACAGCCTAGGAGCTCTGCCGCCTCGAGGGGTGCTGCTTCCCATTGCAAATCGATTGGCCCAGAATAAAAATTCAGACAACTGACGCCTAAATAAAGTGATTTGAGATGAGGGTGCGACCTATCTGGCGGCATGGTGAAGTAGGCAGGTCCAGCTGCCGAGTCAGTGAGGCCGGCGCGGTTGCGGTGGCGACCGGCGGCAGGGAAAGAGCGATGTCGCGACGGTCGATGGCTACGCCGAAGCAGCGCCAGGACTCTGGACGGATCCAAAGTTGGAGCTGCTCCGGCGTCGTGAACAACGGTGGGGGTGAATCGGCTCCGGTACGGTTCACGCGGCCGTCGTCGAGGCAGCACCAGCAGGACGAAGTAAGAGGCACACGGCCCAGTGCACGACGGCAAATGGACAGCATCTCCGGCATTAGGGACGAGGGCGGCTATGAAATTGGTGCGGTGGGGGCACCATGGAGGTGGGGCTGAGGTTTCGCGGCTCGGGAGAAGGGAGCTTCCCGGGGAGAATGTGATTTGGCGCCCATGAGGTATGAATGGGGGCGGGCGGGGGAAATTGGGAGGGGAGTGGAACCATGTCTTACGGACGCATTTGTCTGAAATGTGAGGGGGAGTTACAATTCTACCCTTGCCCATAGGCTTCTCGGCTTGGGTCTGTGTACTGAGGGTCGGGGATAGTAGAGTAACTTTGCTTCTCTGGGCGGGAGCGATTTCGGGCGAGGAGGGCGTGTTTTGAACTATAGTGGGTGTGAGCGATTTTGGGCGAGGAAAGCGTGTTTTGAAATAGTGGGCGCGAGCTATTTCGGGCGAGGAGAGCGTGTTTTGCCGACCATGGTTTATGAATTATTCGGCACGTGTCATTTCGGCCGAGGAGAAGGCGCGCTTGGATGAAGTTACAAACCTACCCTCGATGTACAACGGGCCAATTGATGCGTGTCCCACATAGGATGGCAATTTCGCGTCTCCCATTTATTTGCTCCGGCGAATTCCACCGAGCAGAGGGGATGTTTAACGGTTCTTTCAAATTTTGGGAGAACGAGCATCCACGTGTACCTTACCAAGTCAATTCGGATCAAATTTTGAAATATTAGCTTGCCACTTCTTTTTTAGATGGAGAGATGATGCTCGGGAGTAATGTGTTTTTACATGCTCGTTGCTAGCGATTTACTATATGACAAATAGTTGACCCACTCAAAAACGCGAATCAAACCCAAAATGAAATATCTCGATTCAATGAAATAGCTCGTTCAGTAGGTCAAAATAGTGAACTAAATCCAAAATTGAACACCTCAATCGAGTAGCATGTTGTATAGTATTATAGTACTCCATGAACATGTTGAAAGTCAAATTAATGAACTTGTTTGATATACGCATATATCCATTCATGTGTGGATTGCAGACAACATGTTCTCCAATTTAAATATTTGAATGCAAGTTTATATCGAAACATGGTTTATATCAGTCTTTGATGCATAAAACGCGACCTCCCCCTCTCCCAGACTCCTGTTCTCTCTCTCTCTCTCTCACCGACAATCTTCAATTCTGTCGCACGCATCCAACACAAAAACCTTGTTCACCCCTCTCCCTTTCTCTCCATCTCTCTCTCTCTCTCTCTCTCTCTCTCTTTGTGTGTGTGTGTGTGGGGGGGGGTCTTTCTAGTTCGCATGCATATATACACCATCTATAGGTCTCTCTCGCACACTATGTATGATACTCTAGCTAGTCCAAGCTAGATATCTTGGGTGCACTCATCGTACGCACACAGATTCCTTAGCTCTTTGCCTGTAACTCTCTCATGCACCACTATGTCGTCTCGGAGCTCTTCCCCCCCTCTCTCAAACTCTCCATCCACCTGGGTCACACATACACATGCATATCTCACTCGCACTCGATAGGCCCATCTAAAATTCTATCTCTCCCCCTCGTTCTCTCTCCATCTCACACGCGCACACACACAATCTCATGCCCAGCTAGCCAAGTATGATGGTCTCTCACTCAATTGTAGGCACACGCAGTCCCCCTATATGTATATGACTAGCTAATCTTAGTCTCCATCACAAACATGTGCATGGTCTATCTCGATTTCTCTCGGGGCATCTTTCTATCGCGCACGCACTCCCTTGATCTCCCACCCATATAGTCCCCTCATGATCTCGACAGGATCTCTCTATCACAAACGCACCCTCTCTCCCTCCCCATGCGTCCATGCCATCCATGTGTCCCTCTCGACCTTTGTTCCTTGTTGGCCACACCTCTATTGGACATGTGCTACAGGGGTGTCTCTCTCCGTTGCAAACAATCACACACTAGCTATCTTCGTGTATCTCTCGCCTCGCTTTTCCATCTCGGAGATGCATGCGTGATATGTTCGCATAAGAAACGAAAAAACACACACTCTCTCTAATTTATCGATTGTTGTCACTTTATCTTTCACACACATACTCCTTTTGCACACTTACTCATTCTCCTTCACACGCACTTGATCTGTCTCGACTGAGGCACTCTCCTTGGTCCATAGCATATAGATTTATTGAAAAGTCAAACATCACAAAGTTTGACCATGTACGTGGAGAAAAAGAATTACATCTAGTACGACAAACATATACCATTAGATTCACCATGAGATGTAGTTTTGTATGATGTATCTTTGGTATTGTAGATATAAATAACATTTGCGTAAACCTGATCAAAGTTTCCAAAGTTTGACTTCTAAAAAATTTACATGCACTGCATTATCGAGCGGATGGAATATCTCTTTCCCCCTCTCAGCTATCTGACGCACCACTCAGCCTTATCGGGGCTCCTCAATCTCTCTCAAACTTTATTGGTCAGTTTGGTTCGTGACCTGACCCTCATGCCTTGATGGCCGGTACTGCCTGGTGTGGACGTGAGATGTAAAATATTTTTGCCTGGCTAGGCTTGTGTGGTGCTGAAGCGTTTGGTTCATGCCTGGGCCAGGCAAAGCATCAACGTCCCATCAATCAATCCATGCATCAATTATTTAATGCTAATATCCATCCATGTTGCTGTTAGCCTCGTGGCCACACGACCAGGCACGACTAGGCATTCGAAATCGGTCGCCTGGGCCAGGCTACTTGCAGTGTCTGGAGTTCAGCTAGGCTAATTAAAGTGCAAGGGAACCCATGCTAGGCGGGCTTTCTTTTTCACAGGGTAGCAACCAAACAAGCGTGCATGAAATCCAGCCACAACCCCAGGCCAGGCAAAAGATGCTCAGGACACAAGCCAAACTGGCCTTATATCTCCGTGGTTCACACATACACATGTCTCGCTCGCGCTATACATATATACCATCCAACACTCTCCGCCCTTGTTCTCTCTCCATGTGACACGCACCCCCCTAAGTACCATAATCCCTCAATCCATTATAGGCACAAGCACTCCCCACCTCCTAAGTATGATTATCTCTTACTAGCCATCAGGAATACACGTATTGTCTCCTTCCATCCATACGTCTATCTCGATATCTCTCGGGGCATCTTCTATCGCGCACACACCTTGTCACTCGATCTCCCACGCATGTAGTCCCATCATGATATCCAGGGGATCTCTCTATGACAAACATACACTCTGTCCTCCCCATGTCTGCATTTTCTCCGTACATCTCTCTCGACCTGTCTCCCTTGTTTGTCAGACCCCTCTTGGCCACGTGCTAGGGGTCTTGCTCTGTCGGTTCCAAACAACCACACACTATCTCCTCACCTTGCCTCCGTTGTCAAAGATGCATGTGTGATATGTTTGCATAAGACACGCATGCTTTTTCTCTACTTTTATCGTGTGTTGTCCATTTCTCTTTCACACACGCACACACACTTTTTTCACTCACTCACTCTCTCTCTCTCTCTCTCTCTCTCTTGTTAGGGACTCTGTCACGTCCATAAGCATATGGATGTTTGAAAAGTCAAACCTCAGAAACATTTGACCAGGTATATGTGGAGAAAAACATTTACATCTGGAACGATTATTAGATTCATCACAGCATGTACTTACTTCATACTATCATTTATCTTTGGTATTGTAGATATAAGTAATTTCTTTATAAACTTGGTCAAAGTTTCAAAAGTTTGACTTAAAAATTGTTGGAGCTACATTATCGAACGGAGGGAATAGCTCTTTCTCTCTCTCTCTCTGCTATCTCTCACGGGCCTCCCCTCTCACTCGAACTCTCTATACCGACGGATTATACACTCATTGTGTCAGCGTATAGCTCCGTATATTGTTTAGTTGACCGGTCAACCAATCCACATGCTGCCTTGTCAGCTCGTGTTCTGTATCTTCGTGTGCTGGCCCATGTGGCAGTGGGTGAAAATAAGTAAACTAGAGGCCCATCTGACACGCGGTGAAGTAAACAAAGTTGAAACCACTCGGGGTAGCACCCCGCACGCTAGTAAGTTGAAACCAAATTACGATGACAAGTGTAGTGTTCAAAACTGCATCTACGCACTGCATCGAAAGAAATGTTTTTAGTATTTTTTCTCACGTGATCACCTGCATCGTTTTTATGCTGTACTACTATAGTAGCCTAGGCTAGTCATAGTGGAAAGTAACTTAGACTACTCCAGTAACTCTATGGTTACCCTAAGAGCAAGTACTACCTCTGTCCTGGTTTACTCTTCCAATTTTGTAGTATCAAAATTTGACCATAGATTTAACTGACAAAATGTTAATGCATATCACTAAGAACTATATCGTTGGATTCATATTTGAACATAATTTCAAATGGTGTAATTTTTAGTGACATGCATTGGCATTTTCTTAGGTAAATCTATGGTCAAAATTTTATACTAAATACGAGGTAGTATTACAAAAGTGGGATATGTAGGCCAAAACATGTGCCAAATTCACTTGTGATGCATTTGGCATCGATGCCCCTCCATTGCTCACCTGGTGTCCCAATCTGGATCACCTACTTTGCTCTGGTGCCAAATTAACTCACGCAATGAAAAAACACTGCATGGGAGAGAGAGAGGACTGAGGCAATAAAAAACACTTGTTTGGGAGAGTGAGAGGCTGGTGTAGTTGGTTTGATTGATTTGTTTATACGTTGGGTCTGTGTGCACAGCGGTGCCAACTCTCTCACATCGTGAGAGCGGTGCCAAAATCTTTTGATTTGACATCGATGCATGTTATGTGGCATAATTTTGTGAAATATGGCATCAGCCACATAGTGGAAGGCAACAAATGCCCAAGCTCTTCACGTGCTCCTAGTTAAATGAGAGGAAACAGAAAGAGAGAGAGAGAGAGAGTGAAAAAAACATCACTAGCCAGCCAACCGTATCGTATGAGCGAATGATATTGGTACCTCTTGATGACACGACAATCTTATGCAGCCAGCTGCTCTAATATGTTCTCTTCTTTTGCAGATAAAAAAGACCCGAAAGTGAAAAATGTGCTGCACTATAACAATCTCATCAAATGCCTTGATCTCCATCTTACAGAAATTGATTTGATCGATTACCGAGGCAGCACATCTGAGAATAAATTGGCCAGGTTCTTTGTTCTGGAGGCAAGTGTCCTCAAGGTAATGAGGTTTGGCGTTCTCTGGCACAATAATGAATGGCGTGCTGATCACCGCAAGCGTCTAAGCCTAAATGACAAAGTCTCCGCAGAAGCTGAATTTGTTTTTGAAACATCAAGTGGCCAGAGACTCAAAAAATTATTTGCCCATTAGTGACTTGTCAGGGCGGTGGATTTTAGTTTGTGCGATAATGCTGCATTCACCTAAAGTAACGAAAGTTCTTACGTAAACTTCCTAGTAATTCCCTCTTCGTAGGTGCAGCATTACTGCTAACATTTGTAATATCAGTTTGAAACTTGTAATATTGCCGTGTCCTATTCCTGCGTTTTCAAAATCCTGCAAATCAAACAGGTCCTGAGTTGGTGATGATGTTGTGCCTCCCATCTTTCACCAATAGCCATCGGATCTAGATCTGATGCATAGAAACCAAGCTTCTCCATTTTTGCAAAAAGATGCCCGCACTTGTTCCCTATTTACAAACAACTCCTTGTCTCTCACAATTAGCCTCATCTCCTCCCCACCACATCTAGGAGTAGAAGGCCGTGGAAAAATCTGGCGCGATGGCCGCTGCCGGAGCTGTCCACCCCCAATCTTGGTGTTCCGTGCAATGCACGAGCATATATGCACGGGAAATTATGTCGAACATGGCTAGTTGTAAGCAGGCTAGCTCTACAGCCATGATGATAGTGTCTGCAGACGGTGAGGCTGACTATGGTATGCCGAACACGGCGCCTATACTCAGGTGTCATCTCCAGCGCAGGGTCTTGTCACTTCACTATGAGGAGTAGCACGTAATAATTTGACCAACGGGTAGTACAGTGCTAATACTCCTACTACTACATTGGTAGTACTACTACTAGTACTAGTAGCACCACCGTCTGGATTTAGGAGTACTACCACGTCCATCTGGATTTTAGTATTTGACTAGCAATATCTAGTAATGCATGTCACCAAAAATGTACTACTCCCTCTGTAAATAAATACATGGTGTTTTATTCCTATCGACGAGAGAACTTAATGTTTTTTTGCTACTCCTAACTAGAGTACTAATAGGATTAAATGCAATGAACTAAACACTGCATGTCATGTTTGGTAGTCTCAAGTCATTGAAAGCATGCACGGCCCACATCTCTCATTGGTTGATATGTCACGAAATAAGAAACAAGGAGGGAGTTAATGCACCGTGCCTAAGTATTTTGGGATTATTTGGTTTTCGTAAGGTGACTTACACAACATTTTTGTTTACATGCATTAACATTTTATTAGTTAAATCAAAGGTCAAAACTTGGCGCAAAATGCAAAGGGGACCAATAAACCAGTAAACATCAAACTTCTCTCGTTTGGCCCCAACTAGAGGTCCGGTGAGATGACTATACTGCACCGGCACGGAGGGGGACGCAGCTTCATTGACTTAAGGCAACTGCCTTTGGGTGAATGACACGTGGCCCCAGGGGGTGGCTGGCCCACCTATCATACAGCCAAAGGCAGGTGCAGTAGAGGGCCGAGGAGTAGTATGAAATCCTACGCACCTACGCACGCTAACCAAGGGCTGAGTGATCACTCGAATCGCAAGATCAGTTGACTAGAAGCTACGCTAGACCCATGGAGGCGATGAGCGCGAGCATCAGCCGGCTGTGCCAGATGGTCCACGACGCCGGCCTGCGGCCCGGCACCGAGGAACGTCTCCAGGTACTATTGCTTGAGGCCACCAGGGCGAGGGGCTGCTTGGACGACAGCTTCATCTCCTTGTTTGACGAGGTCCTCGTCGGTTTCCTCGACAAGTTCACCGTCGTCAAGAAGCTTGCGGACGACTTTGACGTAAGCCTCCAACCGACGCGCCCAGGCTCTGCGATGCCCGCCACCCTCAACGGCCACTATGGTAACAACCTCTTCGACGCACTGGTGGCCCTACGACTGCCCGCCGTCGCGTCGGAGAATGTCCACCTCGAGGTCGCGCTCGCCGCGCAGCGCCTGGCGCAGCAAGACACCATCGACATAATCACCCACGTCTATGCGCAAATCGTCCACAAGGACTACTACATGCAAGAGGAGGACAATAGGATGCTGGCCTTCTTGGAGCGCAGGGCAACCTTGGACGGCACTGTTCAGAAGCACGTTGAGCTCGTCGCCAACGCCGCTGCTCCTCACACGTCAGTTGGTGACCCGACGCACTAGGGCGTGAGGATGTCGTTGAACGTTGATGGATCCGTATGTATTTTTATCTTTCCATCAAATCCATGTAGTAGTATATGATACTACAGTAATTATCTTACCTTTCACATCAACTTCATAATTTTCGTATGTACTCCATGCATGAACGGCGCCAGAACCAAACTTCTCATTACTCTAGGCAAAATCATTATTTTCTATCTACCGGTCGCGCCATGGAGCAGAACCAAATTCTACAAGTTACGAGTTCAAAAGGAAAAGCCTGCCGTGTTCGCGTCGCACCCCCACACGGTTGGTCTGGCACGCTGCTCAAGTGGGAATGTGTGCGGTGTTGCATTTTCACTTACAAGTGGGACCGCAGTTGAGCAAACCGACTATCGGCAAACCCCCACCCCACCCACCGCGCGATGGCTGAGAAAACAGGAGGGAGAAGAGATGGATGTAGGGCGGACTCCAAGAAAATTGGTGTCGGATGGGACTCGTGTGGGTGGCGTGTGCCGTACTGCTAGACGTGAATGCTAGTTATGGCCCATGCCACCCCACTATATCGAGCCTATATTGAGGTACGTAGAACAAATTTCCTGCAGTCCGTGCTCAGCCCTCCTCTATCTCTCTTCTCAGCCAGCCAGCAGACGCGCGGAGCCCATCGTCTGTTTGCTCACATGCGGCCCCACATGTCAGTGAAAATGCAAGAGGACCCATTGAACCTGCACATCTTTCAACTCGACGTGCTGGTGATGAAAAAAAATCCAATAAAGATCTTCGGTGGCCGCTTTTGGAGTTACTCAAGAGTAGTAAGATTCTATTTACAGTTTAACCGAAGATGCACATCTCGTGGCTTCAACTACCACTCTATTTTATTTCATGACACGACCTGGATGCTGGATGTCCCACGTGTCGGCAAAAGGAGGAAGAACCCGACCAAATCTTTGGTTCTGCTCTCGGATTAGACTAGTTGTGCTAACTTAAAAATTTTATTGTGTACTCCCTCCGTTCCAAAATACTTGACTTCCATTTGTCCAAAAATGGATTACCTATATACTAAGACATGTCTAGATACATATATATTTTGACAAATAGAAGGCATCTATTGTGCAACAGAGGGAGTAGAATGGATGCAAGTTTTTGCATTGGGAAGAAGAGTACATCCATATATTGATAGAGCGCAATTTAGTAGATGTTCTATCACTTTTAGCTAGCACAGACGCAAGATCGAGCCTCCGCAGATCAACAACGAATGCATCGAGAAGGCACTAATCCAACTTATAGGAGTAGTAAAATGTATTCTTGTGGTTCTTGTTTTCTTTGGTCTTGCTTTTCTAGTCAAAATTATTGTTGGAGTTCGTGCAAAACGGAGGTGCGTTTGGGGTCGTGCATTGGAGTTGGCCTTACAAGTGGGACCGCAGTTAAGGAAACCGACTATCGGCAAACCCCCACCTCGCCCGTCGCGCGATGGCTGAAGTTAGAGAAACGACGAGGTTGAAGAGATTGCTCTAGCACGGACTCCAAGAAATAATATGGTGTCAGATGGATGTCTTGGTGGTGGCATGTGCTGTACTCCTGGACGTGAATGCTTGTTTTGGCCCATGCCACCCTACTACTCCTACTACTTACTCCTACTATATAGTACTAGTATCGAGGATTCGAGGTGCTGGTTACGTACAGCGAACACATTAACATATGGCTACAGTAAAAACACCCGCCCGACACGCGAAACATGTGAAGCTAGTACAAATTTAGAGAAGCGACTCGAAAGCCATTCATAAATTTAGTAAGTTTATCACACGCATATCATTTTATTACATACAACATGTCATCAACCCACATCGACAACGAGGATACATTATAAATACTAAAGTTTTCACCACACAACAAATAACAAGCAATGAAATGAACTTCAACTCAACCTTTTCTCAGTGTTGGAAATGCTTTCTTTGAACCACAAGTGATTCTCTGGGACGGGCCATCGATTGTCGATCTGGAAACCAACGCAGGACTGATCATCCAGGCTGAAGCGGCCTACTATATCAGTACCAGGGTAGGGAACCACCCAAATTTCCGAGGTATAGACACAGTTGCTTCTCATAAATGGTACTGTTAACGTTGTGTCAACAGCAGTTGGATCGCCTTTCACCATCATCGGATAGTTTTGTCCAAGGAAGAGCGAGTTTTCTCCAAGACTATCAATTCTGTACCAGGGAGAAGGAGTTGGCGCTAGCACACTAGTATCCATCCCGAATACCATGCAACGGGTGTTAGAATAGGTCCGGAGAGTGCGACCATGGGACACTACACCTGCTTCCTTAGTAGTAACATCATCAATGGGCTGTATACACACAAGAAGAGGTGATCCATCGGAATTAGTTGCCAGACGCCACTGAGTATATGGGTTCTGCTCGTCCTCATGCTCGTGATCATCACCATCGTCATCTCCCCCTTGGTTATAATTTTTTTCAAGTATAGGCGGTGGGATGTTCACATGACCTTGGAAACACAAGAAGAAGGTTAATTAGTATAGGGAAACTTGCTAACCCGCATGCATGTGGATGAAACAATTATAATTACGGTGGAAGACAAATGTACCAAAACTATGAGGATCCCATGCAAAAATAGTGCCACGAGTGGTGGCAGCAAACACAAGGCCCTCGTATTGAATTGCATCACAGTACTCATCCGTGTACAAAAACTGATTTTTGAGCCATATCCATCGAGTCGAACCATGAAGGACGACAACAAGCTTGTCGAAGATAGCAACAACTTGATAGTTGTTGTAATTCCAAGAGCGGTTGGGAACTCGACAAATTGCTATCTTCCATAGAAGACAGTCACCATGATCGTATTTGAACGTGCGTACAATACCGGTGTGCTCAACCTCTGGGCAGTCTGCTGAGATTTTTGGAAGTGGAACCCGGTCACGAGTGTACACATTCACAAGTTCCCACTCGTAGTTGGACCCAATGTAAACAACCCAATCTCCATTTGCGCCCGCCCAAGCCTTGCCCTAAAGCGATGGCATCTTAACATCATACATATCGTTATCAAGTGGCATCAACTGGCACAGGGCGAGGCCTCCGTCGTGCCGGTGCCACTCATCAGGGTCACGATGAAGAAGATAGGGGAGATCAAACCGCTCCTTGACTCTTGGGTTCTTTGTAATGATGTTATTAGTTGAGTCGAGAATGGGCTTGAACGAACCTGCCATGCTAGCCGAGGTGATGACGTCGCACCGATCAATGAGTTCCTCCACCACGTCATCTTTCAGATCGGGGCAAGAATAACGGGGTCGTTTCTGGCCTGTTCCCTCCATGGAGAAGACGATCAAACAATGGCAGAAGAAAGGGGGAAGGGCTGAAGGAAAATGGAGGAGGGAGAGGAAGAGCATGCGACAACAGTTCCAAATCGAGAGGGAAAGGCGAAGAGTCGGTGGACGGTTGCAAGTTTGCCAGGGTTCACGAAGAGGCGCCCCGGCCTACACGTCCGTTCGGAAATACTCCTACTACTCACCGTCGTCTCACTGATAGAACGGGACCACATGTCAACGAAACATGGTGTGTAATTTCTCGTGCAAAATGTGATCTAGCCGCGTTGGCCCGAGGTGCCACATTAGTTATCGACCTTTATTTTTTAATGGCATGCCGATCAGTTTTGAAGCACGACTAACTGGTACTGTACGCAGAGAAAATATAAACTAGTCTACCACTACTCCACCTCCAGTACTAGTAGTATAAAAAAATATATAGGCTGGAGCTTGAGCGCTTTCTTGCTAAGGGCTGCCCACTTGCTTCTCACACTACCACCCTCTCTCCAGATCTAAAAAAGACGGTCCCTCTCTCCCTCCTCACCGGTGGTCACGGATCCGCCGGGGAAGAAAAGGACGTGCAGCATTGACGCACTCGTCATCGGCGAGCGAGGTCACGCACTGACGACAAGGCCGTCCTCTCAGACCTAGCGCCCGCGCGGGATGGCCTCCGTCCCCAAGCTTGTTGCCGTACTGTGTGCGGAGGATGACGACCACGAGCGAAGCCACTTCCCGCTGACCCTCAGGTATGCTACCTCTTTTCGAACCATAACCTTGTTCTATTGCCCCATCTGCCACGTCGTTGCATGTGGATCTTTTTCCACTCCACCATCTTCCCAATTTGCTATCCTCTGCTCTGATGGCCACATAGACGAAAACCATAATTTTCACTATTAAAGGAAACCCTACTTCATGCAGACTAATCCATGTCTGGGTTGAATAAGGAAAGGAAGGGAGACTGTACTGTCCAAGAGAGTAGGCATCGAACCCGCATCTAGGTTGAAAAGGGGAAAATCAGTAGCTAAGCAACGAGTCTCGTGTCTCTTGGTTGAAGAAAGGTAGGAAGGCATGACAACGCAATAGAGAATGACCAGGTCGATCGGTTTGTTGTCCTCGCATATGAAAAAGGTGGCTAAAGAGAACAAAAATGGGACGTAATCCACATATGCTGCGTGGATATTTGTTGCTCTGGGCAACCATACCTCCCTCACCACTCTGCGTCCGTGGAGGTACATCGTACTGGTGCGCCCACTGTCCGAATGGGCCTCCCATGCTCTTATTGCCACTATTTTTGCTGTTAGTATAACGCCAACAGTCAAGTCAAGCAATGCTACTGCTAAAGTGATGCCACATTTAACTAATGCCGCTCTCAGTCTAATGCCACCCATAAATTTAAGCAATGCCATTTAATGTCACTAGATTATTTCGGGGTTAGCTATTGATTGTGGATGTATTAAAGATTTTTCAGCTAAGGCATTCTAATGCTGTTGCACAACCAGTATACCAATGATGAAACTTGTTACTACCTTCAGATTTTTGCACTGTTAATGCTTATAGATTACATACCTCACATTCATGAGATAAGTTAATTTTTTTGTACAATGTCACCAAAATGCCAAGGCACTGATGTCATTTTATTTTGGTTAAACTACACAAAAAATTATGAAGACAAGAGGAAAGGTCAAGAGTGGGCACCTCCTCCGGCTGTTCTCTTGAGGAGGTATGTATGTTTGTCTCTAATGCCTGTCGACTACATACCTGACATCATGATGTAATGTTAAGTCATTTCCTTTTGTACAGTGTCACTGAATTGTCAAGGCGGTGATGGCATTTTATTTTAGTAGAACTGCACAAAATTTGCTTAAAAGAAGAGGAAAGGTCAGGAATGGCTCACTTTTCCAGAAAAAACTATGTATGCCTTCCTGACATCAGCCACCGTTGCTTTATTTATTCCTTCAAACAGGTGGTTAGAAACAGTCTTGCTAGCTTTTCCCATTAAGAAATTGGAGTGCTTATATTTGTGAGTCTATGCTTCAACTAGTGCAGAACATGACAGATGCTAAGCGGAAGAGACATGTTTAAACTGAAAATACAAGGTGTGGTATATGTTTACTAGCTGTTTGATATTTGTGCAGATAGAGATGTCTGCCCGTTGCTATTTGGCAAACAAACAAAGTGCCCGCAATTTTGGTTGAACTGCATAAGAGAATACTATAGTCACTTCATGCAGTGCCATTTGAAAATAGACACAGAAAAATTGGATAGTCACTTCATGGACCGCAGAAAAGTAGTATTGTACTGTTTATTGGCCAACACTAGGTGCTTCATTGCTTTGGTCTGATTATACAATGGGCATCATTTTTCCTAAGTTAAAGTTTATATTCCAAAAATAGTCTCGGCGTGTGATCGAGAGAAGACCAAATCATATTGCAGTGGATGTTCCTCCATCATGTGTGGATCATTCTCATGGTTCCAGCTGTTGGTGAAACCACTTACGTTTGTGTCGGGACCCCAATTCCAAGTCACGTCGATCTAGCCGGTAACACCTCATATCACTTTGCGGCCTCACGCACGGTATCCCCACGAGTGTCGCCTTACCCTGGCCCGGGACCGTTTGCGCCTTTTGGCTCACGTATATGATTGTGTCGCTAGCATCCATATGATAGAGAACCCGGTCCGACATGGCTAGTCATGAACCCAAAGCGGCACTAACCTATGGGGACAGGCATACATGATTCACATCGAGCATGTCGGTCAGCAGCGTGTCAATCCGGGCTGTAGCACTGGGCTAACAGTACTCCGAGGAACCCGGGCTGTAGCAGGCTAGGTAGGAATCCGGATGTCACCGCGTGACATTTCCCCGAAGGGACAGACACAGGAACGAAGTGAAACACATGCCGGCCAGTCAAGTGTCCTGAGCAGTAGTGCTGGGCTAGCAGGACTCCGATGAACCGGGCTGTAGCGGACTACTATGGCTCAAGGAAGCACTAGACTACATTTCCCCATAAGAGAGGCTGCCAAGGATAAACAACTAGATTATCGGATCCCACACATAGAAATGCACGTCACACGTATGCATAACATGCAAGTATGTGCTGTACAACATGGCATCACAACATAACGCAACTCATATAGATAAAGGCCCAGAAGAGCCACATAGCATTAAATACAAACAGGGGTCACATGACCCATCATTCAGAGCATACAAGCAACGGAAGCATTACATGTCTGAGTACAAGCAACTACAAAAGAAAAAGGCTGAGAAGCCTAACTATCTACAAGTCCTTCCCAAGGGTACAAGATCGTAGCTGAGGTAACAAGCTACTCGTCGAAGTCCAAGCGGTACTACTAGTGAGACAGATGTCTCACCTGCAAAACATAAATAAAGCAAAGGTGAGTACAAACGTACTCAGCAAGACTTACATCAGATCCTATCATACATGCATTTGTATCAAGAAGGTAATGTGGAGTCTAGTTGCAGCAAGCCAGCTTTGACTCAGTGGCTATCCTGTTCTACGACAACAAGAAAGTTCTTTGAGGTGAGGCAGTGCACACGAGTCCACTAATCACCACATCAATACACTACTATGGATTCATCCTCGTCTCCTTATGAGAAGGCCATCCATAGCACTCACACTTGTCTTGAGCATTTTAGAGTATCCACTTTAAGTTGTCTATGTACCACGTAAGCATCCAAGAAGTCCATAACCAAGGACACGACTATTCGAATAGATCACGATAACCCTGCAGGGGTGTACTTCTTCACACACGCTCTCACCACTTATCACCATATACACCTCATGTATCTCGGCAACCTTCAAGCGGAAGCCTGGCGAGGGTGTCGGCCACGACCTGACTAACCACACAAGACTCTAGTCCAGGTTTATCGCCTATTCGGGTTCCATCCGCAAGGAGATCCGGCCAGGGTTTCGCTCACGGCCCCAAACGATGTGTACAGGGTTCCCGAGCCCACCATCCAGGTGCCACTCGGTACACCGGGCCACGTGTGCCTAGTCTGTCCCAAGTCCACCCTGCCAGGTTCCACTCGGTAGAAAAATAGCACTACCTACAAACACCAGAAACTATTTGCAACTCCTGGACAAAGATCAAGGCGGTTAATAAGTCGAGAGAGCTTGGAGCACCCGTAGCCCAATGTGTGGTAGTAGCTAGTCATTGGACAACTTACACATAACTCAGTTCTTAAGGACGGTCCCAATGAGACAACCCACCATGTACTCCTACATGGCCTCTCACCGCTACCTTTACCAAATCGTGTTCACACGCTTAACTCTCAGCACCGGATCATATCGTAACACTCCAATTCATTCCCGATGAATCAGACTTGACATACTCTAAGCAATAACAGGCAAATCTTGGTAGGAACACAACATGGCTCAATCAACTCCTACACATGCTAGTGGGTTTTAACTATTTACTGTGGCAATGACAGGTCATGCAGAGGAATGGGTTCAACTACCGCAGCATAAAGTAGCAGTTGAATCGTTGTTGTCCTAATGCAATAAATGAGAGCAGGAGGTAGAGAGTAGGTTTGTATTGGAATGAACAAGGGGGGTTGCTTGCCTGGTAGATCAACAGGGGGGCACTGCTCCTCAGACAGGTACTCTGGAGCACTCTCCGGAGCAGGACCTATCGAGAAGGAATGGTGTCGGCAATCAATACACAATCATATGCAACATTATGATGCATGAACATGGCATGAGTATGTGATGTGTTCTGAGCGAATGCATTTAGCATTCTATTCGGATGAAGTCCATTTGAACCAAAGTTTCAAATGCAACTCCAAAATAAGCCCTTAAATACGCCATTTATATGTTTTCATATATACAGCATGTATAGGTTGGTTTTTCATGCATGAAAATGGTACAGATGGATAGATTGAATTTTTCTGATAATTTTTCATATATAAATTATTTCAATCTGAGCTACGGTTGAATTTCTGTGAATTTTTGAAGTTTTGGCTAATTTCTTGAATTTCCTGTTTTAGAATAATTCCAGAAATAAATTTATTGCGTCAGCTTGAGGTCAGCACTGCGTTAGTAGTCATCCCGGGTCAAACCTGACGTGTGGGGGCCACACGTCAGTGTCATAGTTAGTTTAACAGAGGGGTTATTTCTAATCTAATTTAGATTAGTGGCGCTGGGGCCCAGTGTCAGTGTCTCTAGGGGGGTAGTTAGTGCCTAACTAAGATGCCACATCAGCCCGCCGGAGTTCTGGCCGGTGGCGACCAATAGCGCGGCGGCGACTCGCCGGACTTGCGCTACGAGAGGCGCCTGGACGCGCGAAGACCACCGGGGCGTAGCCCATCGTCGTCCGCATCCAGGGGAGCTGGTGGGAGGCTACGGGGGCGCCGGAGCTCGCCGGAGCGGGGCTCAAGGCGGCGGCCGGAGTACAGGTCCGGGCAGGAGCGGGCTGCGGGGCACGGGGAGGCCACCCGAGGGGCTCTGCGGCACCCTCGTGGCACCAGGAGCACGATGGGGTGCTCGGTTTGGGCGGAGGCGGGCCTAGACGACGACGGCGACATGGACGGCAGCGAAGCGCTACGGCCATGGCGTGGGAATGATGCTACAGCACGCGAGCGACTAAGCAGAGAGGGGGGAACGGTGGCGGGGCTCACCGCGGATCCGGTGGAGGCGTCAGAGAGCTCGGGGGAGGTCCAACGGCGATGAATTTGACGGCGGCGATCAGCGGCATCGACGAGGAAGACGACGTCGAGGGCAGCTCTGCAGGGCGTCCTGGCTTGCGTGAGTCGTCGGAGAGGACGAGGAGGACAGCGCGGAGCTAACGGGCTTGTCAGAGAGGCGAGGCAGTGACGGTGGCCGCGGCAACGGCGAACGGTGGTGACGGAGCCGTTCGGGGGAGGGTGAGAGAGAGAGGTCCAGGGGAGGGGATGAGCCTGGGGGAGAGTGGGAGAGGGCCGAGGGGAGTGCGTGTCGCCCTCGGGTGCCTCCAGCAGCGAGCAGGGAAGCAGGAGGTGGCCGGCGTGTGCTCGCGCGCGGCGGCCACGCGCGCGCTGTCCTTCTGTCAAAGGAGGAAGAAGACCGGGGAGCCCCTGGTGGGCCGGGCCACTTCTGCCAGGTAAGGCCCAGGTGAGTTGCACAGGTAAGTTTCTCCCTTTTTTCTATTTTGTTTTTGTTTTCTATTTTCTGTCATTTGTTTCGACTTAGTAATAATACTAAACCATTTTATTTAATTCTGTGAAATTTTGCAGGGACCTAAGGGATTAATCCAAAGCCCCACACCAAAATTCAGAATTTTTGGACATATATTATATATATAGCAAATATATATCCAAAGCAAATAATTACTGGATTAATTCCAAATTCCCAAAATAAATACTTATGAGCTCTTAAAAATATTGATTTGAATTTTGTCTCTGTCCAATATTTTCAGAGAGCAACATGAGCATTTCCTTGGACCCTTTTGGAGCAATTTTTACTTGCGTCATTTTCAGAAATGATTCTGAGGGTTTCACAAATCCCCATTTCAAATTTAAATGGAATTTAAACATGAAGGCTAGCCTAGGTCATACCAGAACTAGGGATGTGACAACTCGCCCCCACTCGGAAGAATCTCGTCCCGAGATTCAAGAGTTGGTGGAAAGAAAGCGGGGTACTCAAGTCGAAGACGATCTTGACGCTCCCAAGTAGCTTCTCTCTCGGAATGATGAGACCACTGAACCTTGAGAAACTTGATGTTATGACGTCGAGTGACACGCTCTTCTTGATCAAGAATGCGAACAGGGTACTCTCGATATGCAAGGTTATCTTGGAGATCAAGTGTTTTGTGGTCCACTTCACGGATGGGATCCGAGAAGCAACGCCTGAGTTGAGAGTCATGGAAGACATCATGTACTCGAGAAAGATGTGGGGGTAGTTCCAACTGGTAGGCAACCTCTCCTTGTTTAGCAAGAATGCGAAAAGGACCAATGTAACGAGGAGCCAACTTGCCCTTGATACCGAAACGATGGGTACCCTTCAAGGGAGTAACCTGAAGATAAGCCTTGTCGCCAACTTCATAAGCCACTTCCTTATGACGATGGTCATACTGGCTCTTTTGATGAGATTGGGCTGTTTTCAAATTCTCACGAATGATGTGAACTCGCTCTTCTGCCTCCTGGATCATATCCGGTCCAAAGAATTGTCTTTCACCGGTTTCTAACCAGTTCAAAGGTGTTCGACATCTTCGTCCATACAGAACCTCAAAGGAGCTTTCTTGAGGCTGGATTGGTAGCTATTGTTATAAGGAAACTCGGCGAAGGGAAGACACTTCTCCCAATCCATACCGAATGAGATAACACAATCTCTAAGCATGTCTTCGAGAATTTGGTTGACCCTTTCCACCTGACCACTTGATTGAGGGTGGAAAGCGGCACTGAAGGAAAGATGGGTTCCCATGGCAGTTTGGAAACTCTCCCAGAAATGAGAAGTGAAAAGACTACCACGGTCTGAATTGATCTCTAGTGGAACACCATGAAGCGACACTATTCGAGAAATATATAAGTCAGTGAGCTGACTAGCAGTGATACTCTCTCGAACAGGTAGGAAGTGAGCCACTTTGGAAAGACGATCAATGACTACGAAGATCGCATTATTCCCTTTCTTGGTCCTGGGAAAGCCGGTGATGAAGTCCATACCAACTTTATCCCATTTCCACTTAGGAATAGCTAAAGGTTGAAGGGTGCCAGCAGGCCTTTGATGTTCTGCCTTAACGCGACGACAAACGTTGCAGTTAGCAATAAACTGAGCATTTTCTCTCTTCATCCTAGTCCACCAGAACCTCTGGCGTAGGTCCTGATACATCTTAGTACTACCGGGATGAATTGTGAGGGGAGATTCATGAGCCTCCTTAAGGATCAGTTGTCGCAGATGTTGATTCTTGGGAACTACCAAGCGATTCTCAAAGAAAACAACACCTCGATCATCTATAGAGAAACTACCAACAACTCCCTTGTTAATGTTTCTCTTGATCCGGGAAATTCCCGTATCCTGCTTCTGAGCAGAGATGATCTGATCCACAAGAGTAGGTTTCGCCACCAAGGTAGAAAGGAATCCGTGAGGAGCGATGTAAAGGTTTAGCTTACATAACTCCTCATGGAGAAGTGGTTGGCCCTGTTGCAACATGAGATTGTTGAAATAGGACTTACGACTTAGTGCATCAGCCATGACATTTCCCTTGCCTGGGGTGTAGGTAATCCCTAAGTCGTAATCTGAGATCAACTCCAACCAACGCCTTTGCCTAAGGTTCAAATCTGGTTGGGTGAAGATATACTTGAGACTCTGGTGATCGGTGTAAATATCACAACGCTTACCAAGAAGGTAATGTCGCTAGGTCTTAAGTACATAGACTACGGCTGCAAGCTCTAGATCATGTGTAGGATAATTATCCTCATGTGGATGCAAATATCGAGATGCATAGGCAATCACATGACGATCCTGCATAAGAATGCAACCTAGTCCCTGTCGTGAGGCATCACAATAGATAACAAAGTCCTTAGTGAAATCTGGTGGCACAAGTATGGGAGCAGAAGTTAGGCGTCTTTTCAGTTCCTGAAAACTATACTCACACTGTGGGGACCACTCAAACTTTTTATCTTTCTTGAGAAGTTCCGTGAGAGGTTTGGCCACTTTGGAGAAGTCTCAACAAAGCGTCGACAGTAACTGGCTAGGACAAGGAAACTCCTAACTTGCTTAACCATTTCAGGCGGAGTCCAATCAAGAATGGCCTGAACTCTCTAGGGATTGATGGCAATGCCCTTGCCAGAGATCATGTGGCCGAGATAGGTCACTTCTGGCAACCAAAATTCGCACTTGGAGAACTTGGCATAAAGGCGGTGCTCTCTGAGTTTCTCTAACACAAGTCTAAGATGTTCGGCATGCTCTTCCTCGTTCTTCAAGTAAATAAGAATATCATCGAGGTAAACCACGACAAACTTATCTAAGTACTCCATGAAGATCGAGTTCATCAAGCGAGAGAATGTAGCTGGAGCATTGGTTAGACCAAAGGACATGATGGTGTACTCGTACTGGCCATAACGAGTGACAAAAGCCGTCTTAGGAATGTCCCCATTTCTGATCTTGATTTGGTGGTAGCCTAACCTCAAATCCATCTTGGAAAAAACTGAGAATCCAGTGAGCTGATCATACAGATCGTTGATCCTGGGGAGCGGATACTTGTTCTTTATCGTGACCAAATTAACGGGACGATAATCTACAACCATCCGGTCCGTACCATCCTTCTTCTTGACGAAGAGGATGGGGCAAGCCCAGGGAGAAGAACTAGGATGGATGAAACCCTTTTGCAAGGATTCATCGAGTTGTTTCTTAAGCTCAGCTAGTTCTAAGGGTGCCATCTTGTAAGGTCTCCTAGAGATTGGAGCGGTTCCTGGGATATGATCTGTGACAAACTATACATCTCTGTCAGGTGGAATACCTGGCAGTTCCTCTAGAAAGACATCCAGAAAGTCACGGACTACAGGGATATCTTCAAGGTCTGGAAGAGGGCTGGCATTAAGGGAATAGAGCTGACGCTTTGCAACTCTAGTGGAGACAGTGACTATCTTGCCAGATGGGTGTGTAAGTTGAACAGACCTGGTGTAACAATCAATCTTGGCATAATGAGCTTTCATCCAGTCCATACCCAAGATGATGTTAATATCTGTAGACTTGAGGGCTATAAGTGATGCAAGGAATACAAGTCTGTCAACAAGAATTTCATTACCATGGCTTATTCTGGTAGTTTGCCATCTAGACCCTAGAGTTTGGATTTCAAGTGGAGTTGGCATATCACAAAATGACATGTCGTGCAAACGAGCATAGCCATCAGAAATGAAGGAGTGAGATGCTCTGGTATCGAACAGAACTGAAGCTGGATGACAGTTGACAAGGAGTGTACCAAGAACGACATCTGGATCATCATGAGCGTCTTTAGCTGAGACGTGATGCACACTTCCACGTTCAGTGGGAGCTGACTTGACACTAATCATCTTGCATGGTGGCTTACCACGGCCAACAGACTTCTCAGGCAGGGGTGGAGCATAGTTGGTTTGAGAGCAGTCACGTGCATAGTGTCCTGGCTCTCCGCATGTGAAACAAGTCCCTGAAGTAGGACGTGGACCCGCTTTGACAAGCGGTCTACCAATAGGCCTGGGTGGAGCATGTAAATGAATTGGGTGAGGTGCCACACGAGAATGCCTCGGTGTATAACCGGGTGGAAGAGCGGAGTTTGGAACCCAAATCCGGCGCTTCTGCGAAGTAGAATCGGAAGAAGAACCCAAACCACGGGTGTGCTTATGAGACTCCTCGTAAGTGAGTTGAGTTGTCTCTGCATTAATGGCCTTGTTCACAAGAGCCTGGAATGTATTGCAATGTTGCAAGTGGAGATCATGACGCAACTTGGGGTTGAGACCCTTCCGGAACCTAGCCTGCTTCTTGGCGTCTGTGGACACTTCTTCTGTAGCATAGCGAGCAAGGTTCTCAAACTCTCTACTGTAAGCATCAACAGCCATCTTACTCTGGGTGAAACTACAGAACTCTTCTCTCTTGCAATCAATGAGATCCCGAGGAATGTGATGCTCGCGAAAAGCCTCAGTGAAATCTCTCCAGGTGGGTATCTGGCCAGCTGGAAGCATAGCCTCATAGTTGTGCCACCAAATACTAGCAGGACCTTCCAGGTGATATGCATCATAGGTAACCTTGTCACCTTCAGCTACATTCGCAGAACGCAGCTTGTGAGTGATACTACGGAGCCAGTCATCTGCATCGAGTGGTTCAATGGAATGATGGAAGGTAGGTGGTTTCAAACCAACGAAATCATAGATGGTCGCTGACTCTTTGCACTGGGGTGCGGTGTTCTCCTCGATACATGCTAACAAGCAGTTGAACTCATGATTGTTCCTCTCCATCTCTAACATGAACTCTGCCAACGAAGACTGATTGGGAGGATCCTCATCCCTACCATCTTCGTGGTTCCGGCTACGAGCAACAGAACTTCGGTTAACCGGCAACATCCTAAAGAACAAAACCAAGGAAAACAAGGATGGATTCAGCATCAACTATAGGATGCAGAAGGTAGCATAAGAATTTAGTATCTCTCAAACTCCTATGACAATTCCGGCAGCATAATGGCAGTAAAATGCTCAAAATGAGACATTCTGCATAAGACGGGGTAGCACCATACTCAACATCATCACTCAAGGTTCTGAGATATACTAGACAGACTACACCGGAAGTACTTGAAAACTGGAATATGACTCTGATCAACCAATCCTATGGGACTACGGAGTAGTAACACGTGATCCTGATAGACAGAAGAGGAAGCCTAGTTCCTTAACCCCGTAGGAAAGATAGGATGACTCAGATCAGAAGGGCATGAGGTATAAGGAGTAAAAAGAGCCTTACGTTCCCTTACACAATCAATTCCCTTACATAACTAAAGAATTTCTAGACTCAACTTCGACCAGGTTGGCTTGGAAATCCTACAGGCAGTCAGGCTCTGATACCAAAGTTGTCGGGACCCCGATTCCAAGTCACATCGATCTAGCTGGTAACACCTCATATCACTTTGCGGCCTCACGCACGGTATCCCCACGGGTGTCGCCTTACCATGGCCAGGGACCGTTTGCGCCTTTTGGCTCACGTATATGATTGTGTCGCTAGCATCCATATGACAGAGAACCCGGTCCGACATGGCTAGTCGTGAACCCAAAGCGGCACTAACCTATGGGGACAGGCATACATGATTCACATCGAGCATGTCGGTCAGCAGCGTGTCAATCCGGGCTGTAGCACTGGGCTAACAGTACTCCGAGGAACCCGGGCTGTAGTAGGCTAGGTAGGACTCCGGATGTCACCGCGTGACATTTCCCCGAAGGGACAGACACAGGATCGAAGTGAAACACATGCCGGCCAGTCAAGTGTCCTGAGCAGTAGTGCTGGGCTAGCAGGACTCCGGTGAACCGGGCTGTAGCGGACTACTATGGCTCAAGGAAGCACTAGACTACATTTCCCCATAAGAGAGGCTACCAAGGATAAACAACTAGATTATCGGATCCCACACATAGAAATGCACGTCACACGTATGCATAACATGCAAGTATGTGCTGTACAACATGTCATCACAACATAACGCAACTCATATAGATAAAGGCCCAGAAGAGCCACATAGCATTAAATAGAAACAGGGGTCACATGACCCATCATTCAGAGCATACAAGCAACGGCAGCATTACAAGTCTGAGTACAGACAACTACAAAAGAAAAAGGCTGAGAAGCCTGACTATCTACAAGTCCCTCCCAAGGGTACAAGATCGTAGCTGAGGTAACAAGCTACTCGTCGAAGTCCAAGCGGTACTACTAGTGAGACATATGTCTCACCTGCAAAACATAAATAAAGCAATGTGAGTACAAAGGTACTCAGCAAGACTTACATCAGATCCTATCATACATGCATTTGCATCAAGAAGGTAATGTGGGGTTTAGTTGCAGCAAGCCAGCTTTGACTCAGTGGCTATCCTGTTCTACGACAACAAGAAACTTCTTTGAGGTGAGGCAGCGCACACGAGTCCACTAATCACCACATCAATACACTACTATGGATTCATCCTCGTCTCCTTATGAGAAGGCCATCCATAGCACTCACACTTGTCTTGAGCATTTTAGATATCCACCTTAAGTTGTCTATTTACCACGTAAGCATCCAAGAAGTCCATAACCGAGGACACGGCTATTCGAATAGATCACGATAACCCTGCAGGGGTGTACTTCTTCACACACGCTCTCACCACTTATCACCATATACACATCATGTATCTCAGCAACCTTCAAGCGGAAGCCTGGCGAGGGTGTCGGCCATGACCTGACTAACCACACAAGACTCTAGTCCAGGTTTATCGCCTATTCGGGTTCCATCTGCAAGGAGATCCAGCCGGGGTTTCGCTCACGGCCCCAAACGATGTCTACAGGGTTCCCGAGCCCACCATCCGGGTGCCACTCGGTACACCGGGCCACGTGTGCCTAGTCTGTCCCAAGTCCACCCTGCCGGGTGCCACTCGGTAGAAAAATAGCACTACCTACAAACACCAGAAACTATTTGCAACTCCTGGACAGAGATCAAGGCGGTTAATAAGTCGAGAGAGCTTGGAGCGCCCGGAGCCCAATGTGTGGTAGTAGCTAGTCATTGGACAACTTACACAGAACTCAGTTCTTAAGGACGGTCCCAATGAGACAACCCACCATGTACTCCTACATGGCCTCTCACCGCTACCTTTACCAAATCGTGTTCACACGCTTAACTCTCAGCACCGGATCATATCGTAACACTCCAATTCATTCCCGATGAATCAGACCTGACATACTCTAAGCAATAGCAGGCAAAGGATGGTAGGAACACAATATGGCTCAATCAACTCCTACACATGCTAGTGGGTTTTAACTATTTACTGTGGCAATGACAGGTCATGCAGAGGAATGGGTTCAACTACCGCAGCATAAAGTAGCAGTTCAATCGTTGTTGTCCTAATGCAATAAATGAGAGCAGGAGCGATAGAGTAGGTTTGTATCGGAATGAACAAGGGGCTTGCTTGCCTGGTAGATCAACAGGGGGGCACTGCTCCTCAGACAGGTACTCTGGAGCACTCTCTGGAGCAGGACCTATCGAGAAGGAACGGTGTCGGCAATCAATACACAATCATATGCAACATTATGATGCATGAACATGGCATGAGTATGTGATGTGTTTTGAGCGAATGCATTTAGCATTCTATTTGGATGAAGTCCATTTGAACCAAAGTTTCAAATGCAACTCCAAAATAAGCCCTTAAATATGTGATTTATATGTTTTCATATATACAGCATGTATAGATTGGTTTGTCATGCATGAAAATGGTAAAGATGGATAGATTGAATTTTTCTGATAATTTTTCATATATAAATTATTTCAATCTGAGCTACGGTTGAATTTCTGTGAATTTTTGAAGTTTTGGCTAATTTCTGGAATTTCCTTTTTTAGAATAATTCCAGAAATCATTTATTGCGTCAGCTTGAGGTCAGCACTGCATCAGCAGTCAACCTGGGTCAAACCTAACGTGTGGGGGCCGCACGTCAGTGTCATAGTTAGTTTAACAGATGGGTTATTTCTAATCTAATTTAGATTAGTGGCGCTGGGGCCCAGTGTCAGTGTCTCTAGGGGGCTAGTTAGTGCCTAACTAAGATGCCACGTCAGCCCGCCGGAGTTCTGGCCGGCGGCGACCAATAGCGCGGCGGTGACTCGCCGGACTTGCGCTACGAGCGGCATCTGGGCACGCGAAGACTACCGGGGCATAGCCCGTCGTCGTCCGCATCCAGGGGAGCTGGTGGGAGGCTGCAGGGGTGCCGAAGCTCATCGGAGAGGGGCTCGAGGCGGTGGCCGGAGCACGAGTCCAGGAGGGAGCGGGCTGCGGGGCATGGAGAGGCCACCCGAGGGGCTCAGTGGCACCCTCGTGGCACCAGGAGCACGATGGGGTGCTTGGTTTGGGCGGAGGCGGGCCGAGACGACGACGGTGACATGGACAGCGGCGAAGCACTATGGCCATGGCAGGGGAACGATGCTACAGCGCGCGAGCGACTAAGCAGAGAGGGGGGAACGGTGGCGGGGCTCACCGCGGATCCGGTGGAGGCGTCAAAGAGCTCGGGGGAGGTCCAACGGCGACGAATTTGACAGCGGCAATCCGCGACATCGACGAGGAAGACGACATCGGGGGCAGCTCTACAGGGCGTGCCGGCTTGCATGAGTCGTCGGAGAGGACGAGGAGGACAGCGCGGAGCTAACGGGCTTGTCGGAGAGGCGAGGCAGTGACGGTGGCCGTGGCAACGGTGAACGGTGGCGACGGAGCCGTTCAAGGGGGGGGGGGGGAGAGAGAGAGGTCCAGGGGAGGGGATGAGCCTAGGGGAGAGTGGGAGAGGGCCGAGGGGAGTGCGTGTCGCCCTCGGGTGCCTCCAGCGGCGAGCAGGGAAGCAGGAGGTGGCCGGCGTGTGCTCGCGCGCGGCGGCCATGCGCGCGCTGTCCTTCTGTCAAAGGAGGAAGAAGACCGGGGAGCCCCTGGTGGGCCGGGCCACTTCTGCCAGGTAAGGCCCAGGTGAGGTGCACAGGTAAGTTTCTCCCCTTTTTCTATTTTGTTTCTGTTTTCTATTTTCTGTCATTTGTTTTGACTTAGTAATAATACTAAACCATTTTATTTAATTCTGTCAAATTTTGCAGGGACCTAAGGGATTAATCCAAAGCCCCTCACCAAAATTCATAATTTTTGGACATATTATATATATACTAAATATATATCCAAAGCAAATAATTACTAGATTAATTCCAAATGCCCAAAATAAATACTTGTGAGCTCTTAAAAATATTGATTTGATTTTTATCTCTGTCCAATATTCTCAGAGAGCAACATGAGCATTTCCTTGGACCCTTTTGGAGAAATTTTTACTTGGGTCATTTTCAGAAATGATTCTGAGGGTTTCACAAATCCCCATTTCAAATTTAAATGGAACTTAAACATGATGCAAACATGAAGGCTAGCCTAGGTCATACCAGAACTAGGGACGTGACAGTTTGCAAGAGGAAATGTAGACGTCACAAACAAATTTGTCTTTCAGTCTGTACTGAATGTTGGCCAAGAGAAACATCCATGTTAGTAGGAAGAACAGATGTTTTTTTCCAGATCTTTGCTTTTGGAGCTACATATTTGTATATGATCTATGAATCATTGAGATGCGTTAACTTGTTGATCTTATGTATGTGAATCGTACTACTTAGTTTTAGTTGCGACGCAAGATCCGAAGTGGCTGATCTTTGCTTTTGGAGCTACATATTTGTATATGATCTGTGAATCATTGAGATGCATTAACAGTTACTTATTTATATTCGCTCAGTGTTTACAAGTTACTGAGCGATCACTAGCTAGCCTACAAATGCGCTCCTGGCAGTTTTATTTGCGACGCAAGATGCAAAGTGGCAGTTTTTTGAATAAAAATGCCTACCTCTGAATAAACTGACAGGCTACACTATCGATCCTACACGGATAAAAATGCATACCTCTGAAGAAACTGACAAGCTACACTATCGATCCTACACGGATAAATAGCGGATCATGCACGTACTACCTCCTTTCCGGTTTGCAGGGCTCAATTCAAGAAACGACCTACTCGATCCTACACGAATAAATAGCGGATCACGCACGTACTAGTACCTCCTTTCCGGTTTGCGGGGCTTAATTCAAACCTCTCACCAACCAAGGTACTCCCTCCGTCCGGGATTTATTAGTCCTGTGAGCAAAGCAGCAAGACCAAGGCATGGCAATAATTAACGGCATGCAAAAGTTTAAGCCTAATTAATTCCAGCGATTTAAGTGGCTGCATGCGTGCCCTCGGCTGTGACGTGTTGCATGTTGCTTCGCGTATTGCCTGCGAGCGATTCTGAGTGCCTGCATGCAGCCGGCCGTAATTGAGGCAGCTAACTGATGCGAAAAAGATACGCTTTAAATCCGTGGAAACATTATTGACAATGAGGGAGATGATTCGAGTGCACTCATTTGACCGCTATGCCGGCGTGCGACCCAGACGGGACGGGATGGCACAGTCATAATTTTAGTTTCTCTAGTTTTCCATGGCAAGCTGGCGCGCTAAGCCATTATGCATTGAATTCCGATGACCGTCGCGCTACCTTCCGCCTATAAGTAATGTTTCCCAGCCTTCTCAGGTGCCACCGTGACCCAACTCGCCATATCCTCATAAGTCCCCACCGGCCCGACATCGCTCGCCACGTCCGCCATGCCCCCGCCCATCCGCGGTAGGCGACGCCGGAGGCGGTCACCGCCGGAACTAGTGTTCGGGTTTTCACGGGAAGGCAGACGGAGGGAGGAGGCATTCTATCTGTCTTTAGATGGCAATGCGGAGATCGTGGAGTTGTTGGAGCGCGACCACATGGCGGAGGAGCAGGAGTTGTTGGAGCGCGACCGCCTGGCGGAGGAGCAGCGTATCGCCGATTTGCGCCGCCAGCGGGACATGGAGCAGCAGCGCACCGACGCTCTAAGTCGCGAGCAGAGCGCCCGCAACTGGGCCGACTACGTGGAGGCCGGTGCCCGACAAATATCCCTGGAGGCTGTCGGGCACACACACTTTCGCGACGCCGATTTTTACCACCAGCTCGTCAAGTGGGTTTCCCGCTTGGAAGCCGAAGCTTCGGTGGACCACGCCGGCATGGAAAGGGCCAACGTGCGCGAGCAACGCGCCCTATCGCACCTCTGGCAAGTCCGAGGCGAGGCGGAGGACACCAGTACCGGCGTTTAGCATGGACAGCAGATGGCGGCCGGCATCGTCTAGTTAGCTAAGAGTAAGTTAGTACTTGTACGCTACTAGAGTGTTAGTGGGAGTAGATAGTTAACTTGGCTATGATGGTCGTCAACGTGGAAGTTCAGTACTCCATATGTGGATCAGACCTGTTACTTTGCTCTGAATGTTGAACTTTCTGTTTGAACATATGGAATGGGCTATTATTTTTTAAATGGGTTGTATTTGTCCTCCACGGTTTAGAGGCTGACTTGTGGGCCTAGCAAGTTGACGCGTAGACAATCAGGAGATGATTGTACGTGGAGAGGATGACAGCAGGGACCCACCAAGGTCATGGCAATATGCAAGCAAGTGCCTCCTTATTTCAAGCCAATAAAAAATGACTCCTCCTAGTGGATTTCTGACATCTGGGTCCCATGCCATTGTTAACGTAGTCAATAAACGAGAGAATTGCACAACGAGCGGCTGACACCAAGGACCCAGCAGCTCGCCCAGTTATTTTTGTTTTGGGTTAATTTGATAAATGCCACTCCAAATCTGGTGTATCCGAGAAATGCCACTGCAATTTTCAAACTTTGAAAAATGCCATTTCATGCCATTTCTAGTGGCATTTTTCGAAGTCTGGAGTGGCGTTTTTCAAAGTTTGCAAACTGCAGTGGCGTTTTTCAAAGTTTGCAAAAATTGTTGTGGCATTTTTCAAATTTTGGAAATTGCAGTGGCATTTTTATGAATCGCCATAATTGGAGTGGCATTTATCTAATTTGTTTTTGAGACGGAAGAAGGGTGTCAACTGGGTTGTGCGGGACACTCTGGCCTGTCTAGACAGCCTTTTCTTTTATGTTTACCACAGACCAGCCCTGTAGTTTTTTTTCTTTCAGAAAATGGCTAGCCCAGTTCTTTTGTGATTTGTCAAGTAAGTCGCTTTATCAGGCCTGTTGGGCTGCAAATCTTTCAAGAAAAGGAGAGCTTCATTCGGCTGGCCGAGAAAATGGCCTATCAGTAATGAGAAATGGGCTGTACATTTTTAAAACACATCAAACATGCAATTATTTTCAGATATCTTTTTTTTTCATTTCGAGATTTTAAATTGCATTGATTTTTATGCGTGGACAATTTATTGTATTTTATATTGATATACATTTATTTTTAAAATCAGTCTGAATGTGACTCGAAATTTCAGGATTAAAAACAGTTCAAACCGCACCGACATATGCAAAATTTCGTATAATTTTTTAACCATGGCCATAATATGGGCTGTAATGCTAACATAAAGAATATGGGCTCCAAAAAACCCATAAGAATTAGCAAATGGGCTGTAAATTATTTGAAATAATGGCAGATGGGCTGTATGCTGTTTTCCACAGATTTGAGGCTTTCCACAGATGGCCTGTATACTGTTGGATGTCCATCCAACGGCCGTCGTGCTTCTTCAATCTCTACTCTTCCTGCTCCAGCCGCTCAAACAAGCGCCGGCGGGACTGCCTCCTCCCTCCTCCCCGCGGCCAGCTGTGCTGCCACGCAGGCCTCACTACCCCACCGTACTCCCATCGCTGGCCTAGCCATCCCTCTACTCACCCACACCTGCTGTTATTCTCCGGCGACGGCAGACGAACCAGTAAACCCTTGTACAGTCGTACTCCCCTACGCGTGGGAAACAAAACAACTGCCGAGTCTTCCCTACCTCTGTGTCGTTCCCTTCCTAGGCCTCGTCGTCGTCCATCGCCCTGGTGCTCTTGGCGTGGCATGGTCAGCGTGGTCAATGACCGACATGCATCTGAAGTGGACTGTACGTGGAGAGGCTGACAGCTAGGTCCACGACCGCACCCAAGGAAATGCCTCCTTATTACGTGCAAAATAATGATTTCATCTACCTGACATCTGGGACCCATCGAAACGGCCTCTGTATTTCGCGAAAAAATGTTACCGCCGCTGACAGCTCGGACCCACCAGCTATATCTTCGCACGCAAGGAAGTGCCTCCTTATTACGCACAAAAAAATGAATACCCCCCCTGCTAGCTGGGACCCAGTATAGTGGGCCTACTAAGTTGACGGGGACAAAGGGCTTTGTCAACTTAGTCAATATGCACGGTTCTTACTCGACTGACCATACGATGTCTATCCAACGACCGCAGTGCTTCTTCAACCTCTGGTCTTCTTGCTCCAGCCGCCCAAAGCAGTGCCGGTCGTGCCGCCTGCTCCTGCCTCCCGTGGCCGGTTGTGCTGCCGTGGAGGCCTCACCGCCCCCATACTACTCCCACCGCTGGCCAGGACATCCCTCCACTCCACTCACCCACACCCCCTATTATTCTGCGGCGACGGCAGCGCAGCCAAACCAGTGAACCCTCATACTCCTCTCCGCGTGGGCATCCACTGCCGCATCTTCCCCGGCTCTGTGTCGTCCCCTTCCTACGCCTCGCAGTCGTCCACCGCCGTGGTGCTGTCAGCGCGGCGTGGTCAATGTGGTCAACGACCGAATTCCATCGGAAGAATACTGTACATGGAGAGGCTGACAGCTGGGTCCACGGCAGTCGCAAGGAAGTGCCTCCTTATTGCGGAAAATAATTATTCCTCCACCTGACAGCAGGGACCCACCGGACGCCCACCAGTACATCACGAAAAAAACGTTTGCCCCTGACTGCTGGGACCCACCCGATGGGCCACCGTATTTCGCGAAAAAAACGTTCCCCCTGCTGTCAGCTCGGACCCACCGGAAGTGCCTCCTTATTACGCACAAAAAAATGAATACCCCCTGTTAGCTGGGACCCACCTTGGTGGGAGGCTGACTTGTGGGCCTACTAAGTTGACGGGGAGGGAGGGCTTTTTCAACTTAGTCAATATGCACGATTCTAGCTCCAGTGACCGTACGATGTCCATCCAACGGCCGTAGTGCTTCTTCAACCTCTGGTCTTCTTGCTCCAGCCGCCCAAACCAGCGTCGGTCGTGCCTCGTGCTCCTGCCTCCCGTGGCCGGCTACAATGAGGCGGAGGCCTCACCGCCCCCTACTACTCCCACCGCTGGCCAGGCCATCCCTCTACTCACCCACACCCCCTGTTATTCTGCGGCGACGGAAGCCTCACACCATAGCGAACCAGTGAACCCTCGTACTCCTCTACGCGTGGGCATCCACTACCGCGTCTTCCTCGGCTCCGCGTCGTCCCCTTCCTAGGCCTCGCCGTCGTCCACCACCCTGGTGCTCTCGGCGTGGCATGGTCAACGTGGCCAAGGAACGGCTTCCATCGGATGTGGACTGTACATGGAGAGTCTGACAGCTGGGTCCACGGCCGCAGCAAGGAAGTGCCTCCTTATTACGTGCAAAATAATTATTCCTCCACCTGACAGCAGGGACCACCGGACGGGCCATCATATTTCACGAAAAAAACGTTTGCCCCTAACTGCTGGGACCCACCAGCTACATCTTCGCACGCAAGGAAGTGCCTGAAAGTCGGGACCCACCTGGTCGAAGCATACGTAGTGTTGTCATTCTGGTCGTGAACGTGTACGTACATATATACTGGTGGATGTAGAGGCACGCACGTGTCGTAGTAGAGGCGCGTACGTAGCATGTACACGTACGTACATCGGCCAGGGTGCAAGAAATAAAATACGGCCACGTATGTGTACATATGGGCGGGGTCTCGAACGCCTACTCGCGCATACATACGGCCAAGGCTCGTGTACATGGCTGGGTCGGAACGGAGAAACAGCGTCGTCGTCGTGTTCACGGGAAGGCAACAGAATGCATCATGTTCATGGGGAGGCAACGGAATGCGTCGTGTTCATGGGGAGGCAACAGAACGCGTGGGAGCCAACCGACTGGGTCGGAACGGAATGCGTGGTCGTGTTCATCGGGAGGGCTTGGACGGAACAGGCGATGGAAACGAGGCCTGGCGTACTGCAAAACGGAGGAAACGACCTTTTGTTCGACCGGCCATGTTTGAAACGGGATCCTATTCATCGGGAGGGGTCTGGCGTACCGCAAAATGGAGGAAATGGACCTCCTATGGTCGAAACAGGGGTCCTGTTGATCGGGAGGGGTGTGGCGTACCGCAAAACGGACGAAACGGACTTGTGTTGGAGCGCTACGGTCGAAACGGGGGCCCTGTTCATCGGGAGGGGTGTGGCGTACCACAAAACGGGACTCCACGGGATACTGTTCATCTCCACCGTCGACCCCCTCCAGCCTCCACGAGCTACTGTTCATCCACCGTCGACCTCCTCCAGCCTCCACCTGCGACTGTTCATCCACGGGCTCCTGTTCATCCAGCCTCCACCGCGCGCTACTCCACCAGCTACTGTTCAACCAGCCCTCTCCACGGGCTCCTGTTCAACCACCCCTCCACGGGCTCCTGTTCATCCTGCCCTCCACCATCTACTGTTCATCCTGCCCTCCACGGGGTGGTCCTGTTCATCCAGCCCTCCACGGGGTCCTGTTCATCCAGCCCCAACCGGCTCGATCGATCGGGGTCCTGTTCATCCAGAGGCAACACCACGGGGTCCTGTTCATCCACCCCCACCAGGAACTGTTCATCCACCCCCCTGCAACGCTCACTGTTCATCCAAAGGCAGCATCGATCGGCTTCAGTTAGCAACAGTAGCGAAGGAATCGCTCGATCGGGTTCAGTTAACAGCCATCGATCGATCGCTCGGGTTCAGTAACGCGTAGCCTGCAGTGCAATCGCTCGGGTTCAATTAGAGCCCAATGCCTCGCTCGGGTTCAGTTAGAGCCAACGCCTCACACACACACGCGCGTACGTGTACGAGAGAAGCGCGCATCGCTCGGCCCCCGACCTCCCACTGTAACCGGGAACTCCCCGAAATTTTCCTCCCCCTCGCTTCTACCATGGTTTTTTCCGTCATGGACGGCCCAAAGAATGTCATGCAGCTGCGTCTCCGGCCCGCCCAGGACAAAAAGCCCATTTTCTGTCATGATTTTTTGTCATAGAAGTAGGAGCCCACCACATCTATGATGATACCGGGTTTTGTCACAATTATCGTCATAGAAGTGTCATATGTATGAAAGAAATTTTTTTCGTTCGGCCCAAAATGTCACCGATGTGTCCTTTTTTTGTAGTGCATAAATCTAAATTTATATATGTTTCATATGCTTATACCATGGGGACTAATGACTTCACATAGAATAAGTATAGGTAGTAAACTTATTGAAACTTAGCAAACGTAGAATTGGTCACTTGAACAATTCATGAAAGAATATTGAAGAAAGAGAGATTTCACATATAAATATACTATCTTGGACATCTTTTGTAATTGTGAGCACTCATTAAAATATGACATGCTAAAAGGTTGATGTCGGACAAGGAAGACAACATAATGGGTTATGCTTTCTTATATCCAAAATAAAGTACATTTTCTTGGATCATCCAACATGTTGAGCTTGCTTTTCCCCCTCATGCTAGCCAAATTCTTTGCACCAAGTAGAGATACTACTTGTGCTTCCAAACATTCCTTAAACCAGTTTTTTCATGAGAGTCCACCATACCTACCTATGGATTGAGTAAGATCCTTCAAGTAAGTTGTCATCGGTGCATGCAATAAAAATTGCCCTCTAAATATGTATGATCTATTAATGTGGAGCAAATAAGCTTTATATGATCTTGTGACGTGGAAGAAATAAAAGTGACTGACTGCATAATAAAGGTCCATATCACAAGTGGCAATATAAAGTGACGTTCTTTTGATTTAAGATTTTGTGCATCCAACCATAAAAGCACATGACAACCTCCGCTTCCCTCTGCGCAGGGCCTATCTTTTACTTTTATCTTCTACCTTATGCAAGAGTCATGGTGATCTTCACCTTTCCTTTTTACATTTTATCCTTTAGCAAGCACATTGTGTTGGAAAGATCCTGATATATATATCCAATTGGATGCAAGTTATCATGAACTATTATTGTTGACATTACCCTTGAGGTAAAAGTTGGGAGGCGAATCTATAAGCCCCTATCTTTCTCTGTGTCCGATTAAAACTTTGAACCCATAAATGTCACGTGAGTGTTAGCAATTGTGAAAGAATAAATGATAGTTGAGTATGTGGAGTTTGCTATATCAAAGCTCTGACATAGACCCTTCCTGAAAATAAGATGAATTGCAATTGTTTGATGACTGAGAATATAGTTTGTTAGTTTCAAGAGAGTTTACGATCTATACTTTAACATGCGAATAGCTTGTTACTTGATCATGAAAAGTTTTATGAAAATGAGCTACTGTTATGATATATAATGATGCTATAAAAAGTGATTGGAACTATCATTGATGAAACTTATGCACTTGCTAGCATTCACACTTCATAAATGATTTCTTTTATCATTTACCTACTCGAGGACGAGCAGGAATTAAGCTTGGGGATGCTGTCGTCTCCAACGTATCTATAATTTATGAAGTATTCATGCTATTATGTTATCAATCTTGGATGTTTTATATGCATTTATATGCTATTTTATATGATTTTTGGGACTAACCTATTAACCTAGTGCCCGGTGCCAGTTTCTGTTTTTCCTTGTTTTTGAGTTTTACAGAAAAGGAATATCAAATAGAGTCCAATTGACGTGCCAATTTTTGACGATTTTTTATGGACCAAAAGAAGACCCCGGAGTAAAAGAGTTGGGCCAGGAGAGTCCCGGGGCATCCACGAGGGTGGGGGCGCCCCCCCATGCGTGTGGTCCTGCCTCATGGACGCCTCGGGCACCTCCTTGACGAGAGACCGATGCCAAAAATTCCTATAAATACAGAAACCTCGGAAAATTAACCTAGATCGGGAGTTTCGCCGCCAAAAGCCTCCGTAGCCACCGAAAACCAATCTAGGCCCTCTCCGGCACCCTACCGAAGGGGGTCATCATCACCGGAGGGCATGGAGGAGGATCCCGGAGGGGCCATCATCACCATGAAGGCCAAGGACTAGAGGGGGATAGCCATGGAGGAGGAAGCACCTCCTCTCTCTTTTTTTGACCTTGAAGACTGCAGGGTTTACACCCCACATCATTTTATTAGAACTTAAAACAGAAGGTACAAGACAGAGTTCCTCAAGAAAAGGAACTGAACAACAAAGAGAAGAAAATAAAAACTGTACAAGCTCTATCTCTTGGTGGCACCGGAGTGCCATCGAGAGGGGAATCACCGCCGTGGTGATCGTCTTCACCAACATCACCATCATCATCACCTTCCTCATCTCTTTTGCGGGGTCCACTCTCCCGCACCCTGCTGTAATCCCTACTTGAACATGGTGCTTTATGCCACATATTATGATCCAATGATGTGTTGCCATCCTATCATGTTTTGAGTAGATATCCTTTGTCTTTGGGTTGATTGATGATCTAGATTGGTATGAGTTGTATGTTTTACTTTGGTGATGTCCTATGGTGCCCTCCGTGTCGCGCAAGCGTGAGGGATTCCCACTGTAGGGTGTTGCAATACGTTTATGATTCACTTATAGTGGGTTGCGTGAGTGACTGAAACACAAACCCAAGTAAGGGGGTTGTTGCGTATGGGATAAAGAGGACTTGATGCTTTAATGCTATGGTTGGGTTTTACCTTAATGATCTTTAGTAGTTGCGGATGCTTGCTAGAGTTCCAATCATAAGTGCATATGATCCAAGTAGAGAAAGTATGTTAGCTTATGCCTCTCCGTCATATGAAACTGCAATAGTGATTACCGGTCTTGTTAACGATTTCCTAGGACAATTCCGCACACCGATCCACCATTATTCCACACTCGCTATTTATAATATTTAGTAATATATTCTAACTTCATGATAACAACACCTACTTTTATATTTTAGCTCTCCGATATCATACAAAGTTATCCTCTTCATACCCACAACATAGTTTTATTTCTTGTTGCTAGTTGGAAGCGAACGTTCGGTGTACGTAGAGTCGTATCAGTGGCAAATAGGGCTTGAGAGAATATTGATCTTACCTTTAGCTCCTTGTGGGTTCGACACTCCATACTTATCACTTCCACCTTTGGAAATTCCTACGATGATTCCTTGCACTTGGGGATTATCACCCATCATCAGCAATGTCCTCGTCACCAGGACCCTCATTGACGGCGGTGCAAGGCTCAATGTCCTTTCTGTTGAAATGTTCGACCGCCTCCAAGTACCATATGATTAGCTGCAGCCAACCAGGCCCTTCTCAGGAGTGACGATGGCTCCACCACCCCGGTATGGCAAATTAGCCTCCCTATCACCTTCAGCAAGCGCGACAACTACCGCACTGAGCTCATCAACTTCGACGTCGCCCACATTCACCTTCCATAAAACACCATCCATGGGTATCCGGCCCTGGCCAAGTTCATGGTAGTGACTCATCATGGTTACAATGTCCTCAAGATGCTAGGGAGCTGCAGCGTCATCACGGTCGCTTGCGTGGAGAAAGACGTGATGTGCTCTCTCGAGCGCGCCTACCAGGCTGTGGCGGCCAAATACCCATACAATGAAAGTACCATCTACCCTCTTGAGGCTGCCCCCAAGAAGAAGAAGAAACAGCTGCTCTGCCAAGGGCCTCAGGAGAGCGGAGTCTCCAGCGGCGCCACCTCAGGACCTGCACCCACGGATGGGGAGCCTCCCTCCCTCACATAGGAAGGCGCGCCTGGTACCCTCCTCAGGATGGGCTTGGGGGCTCTCTTTTGAAGGGCCTCTGACTTAGCCAATGTCATGAGGGAGCCGCTCGGGCACCACGTGGAGGCATGCTTCACCGGACACTTCCCTCAGGAGGGAACATGGGATGGAGTGCCTAGTGCTCAGGAATTCATCACCAAGGCGACCGAAGAGCTTCAAGAGGCGCGAGCCATGCGCGGCGACCGCCGCTCACCACCTGGCGCAACTCCTTGTCCTGGCGAGAACGACGAGCTGCGCGTCTGCGTGAACATCCCAGGGCTCAACAGGGCCGCATCCCGGGAGCGTTTCTGGCCTTCGCGTGTTGGTCGGTGCGAGGGTACATCTCACAACTATGTTTGCATGCCATTTGGCCTACTGAACCGGGCTGTCACCTTCCGGCGCCACTTGCGGAGCGTTTTGGCGGCTCGGGAGGCCAGGCATCACGCAGTCCTGGTGGAGATGGCAACGTTTCTTCATGAGCCTCCTAGGCCCCCAAAGCCTCCTGAGGCTCTGGACTCAGGCAGCTCGTGAGGAGGAACTTCTTCGACATGCGTCTTCAGCTGCTTCAACATCCCTCTAGCAACGGTGCCAGGTAACTCTTCCTAATTCATTCTGTTGGGGGCGCCCCTCGGGCAGCACTTTACCCAAGTTGCGCGGGCCTGTCCCTGTGACGTGTATCCTTTTGCGTCTTTAACTTACTCTGTTGGGGGCGCCCCTCGGGCCGCATCATCCCCAGGCCACGTGGGTCCGTCCCTGCGGCATGTATCATTCTTGCATTTACCCAAATAAACTTGCCCCCCCCCCCATGAGCTACCTTATGATTATCACTTGCCATTCCAGCACTTCAATGCCATGAACGTCATGCGCCCTTGCGAACCCACCCACGATCGCCTCATGATTAAGGGCCGGCACGGCGTCTGTGCTCGGGTCCGTCCCTGCAGCATCGCTAAATCCAAGTGGCTGAGCTCTGGCTCATGGGCTAGCCCCGTGTACGTCACCTCCCATGGCCCTTGATGCTTGGCTCTCGCATGAGCTAATCACGGGCGGATGAGCTAGGGTGCACGACCCAGTGCCTCGCCACCAAGGGAGCCGCGCGCCGGCTGTCTTTCTTCAAGATTTTTTGAGTGAGAAGACTGGGCATAACGTCTGTGCTCGGGTCCGTCCCTACAGTGTTGATAAACCCAACAACTGAGCTCTGTCTGGCGGGCCGGACCCATTCACGTCACCTCCTGGGGTCATTGGTGTTTGGCCTTCTCATGTGATCACCTCAGGAGATTCATCCAGCGCAGGTTGTCTAACCATCTCGCAGGACCACCACAACTGACAAGAATCAAGTTCAGGCACAACCTGCCTTGAGGTAGGGCCTCGTGAGTCCCGTGCTGGCTCACGAGTGCCCGGATACACTTCATCTGGCCCAGCCGTGCAAGCCACATGTCAGGGTGGGGTTGTACACACCTTGAGGGTCCACTCAGAGGGAGCCCTCACCCACGCACCAGTGGAAGTTGTTGGGGAACACAGTATTTCAAAATTTTCCTATGATCACGCAAGATCTATCTAGTAGATGCATATCAACGAGAGGGGAGAGTGTGTCCACGTACCCTCGTAGTCCGAAAGCGGAAGTGTTTAGTAATGCGGTTGATGTAGTCGAACGTCTTCGTGATCCAACCGATCCAAGCACCGAACATACGGCACCTCCATGTTCAGCACACGTTCAGCTCAGTGACGCCCTCGATCTCTTGATCCAATTGAGGATGAGGGAGAGTTCCATCAGCACGACGGCATGGCGACGGTGCTTATGAAGTTACGGGCATAGGGCTTCGCCTAAGCACTATGACGATATGACCGAGGTGTGTAACTGTGGAGGGGAGCACCGCACATGGTTAAGAGAAACTTGTGTGTTCTAGGGTACCCCTGCCCTCGTATATAAAGAAGGGGAGGGGGAGGCCGGCTGGCCCCTGTAGGGTGCGCCAGGAGAGGGGAGTCCTACTAGGACTCCGAGTCCTAGTAGGATTTCACCTGGAGGAAGGGGGAAGAAGGAAGGGACAGGGGGAAGGGAAGGAAAGTGGGGTGCCACCCCTTCCCCAAGTCCAGTTAGGACCCAAGGAGGGGGGGGGGGCGTGGCCATCCCATTTTGGCCCTTCTCTCTCCCCACTAAGGCCCATGAAGCCCATTAGTTCCCCTGGGGGGTTCCGATAACCCTCCGGCACTTCGATAATTATCCTGTATCTCTCGGAACTCATCCAGTGTCTGAATAATATCGTCCAATATATCAATCTTTATGTCTCGACCATTTCGAGACTCCTCGCCATGTCCGTGATCTCATCTGGGAATGCGAACAAACTTCGGTCATCAAATCACCTAACTCGTAATACAAATTGTCATTGAACGTTAAGCGTGCGGACCCTACGGGTTCGAGAACTATGTATACATGACTGAGACACATCTCCAGTCAATAACCAATAGCGGAACCTATATGATCATATTGGCTCCTACATATTCTACGAAGATCTTTATTGGTCAAACTGCATAACAACATACGTTGTTCCCTTTGTCATCGGTATGTTACTTGCCCGAGATTTGATCGTCGGTATCATCATACCTAGTTCAATCTCGTTACCGGCAAGTCTCTTTACTCGTTCCGTAATGTACATCCCGTGACTAACTCATTAGACACATTGCTTGCAAGGCTCATAGTGATGTGCATTACCGAGAGGGCCCAGAGATACCTCTCCGATACACGGAGTGACAAATCCTAATCTTGATCTATGCCAACTCAACAAACACCATCGGAGACACCTATAGAGCATCTTTATAATCACCCAGTTACATTGTGACGTTTGATAGCACACAAGGTGTTTCTCCAGTATTCGGGAGTTGCATAATCTCATAGTCAGAGGAACATATATATAAGTCATGATGAAAGCAATAGCAATAAAACTAAACGATCATTATGCTAAGCTAACAGATGGGTCTTGTCCATCACATCATTATCTAATGATGTGATCTCGTTCATCAAATGACAACACATGTCTATGATCAGGAAACTTAGCCATCTTTGATTAACGAGCTAGTCTAGTAGAGGCATACTAGGGACACTCTGTTTGTTTATGTATTCACACATGTACTAAGTTTCCGGTTAATACAATTCTACCATGAATAATAAACATTTGTCATGATATAAGGAAATGTAAATAACAACTTTATTATTGCCTCTACGGCATATTTCCTTCAGAAGCACCATGCTCCGCGCTGGCAGTCGACACGGTCGAGGAGCGGCTATGCCCGTGCAAGTGCGGAAGCGCTATGCTCCGCGCTGGTGATAAACAACTAGGGGCGGCCCCTGATACGTCTCCAATGTATCTATAATTTATGAAGTATTAATGCTATTATATTATCTGTTTTGGATGTTTATGGGCTTTATTAGACATTTTTATTTTTTTTGGGACTAACCAATTAACCCAGAGCCCAGTGCCAGTTTCTGTTTTTTTCCTTGTTTTAGAGTATTGTAGAAAAGGAAAATCAAACAGAGTCCAATTGACCTGAAACTTCATGGAACTTATTTTTGGACCAGAAGAAGCCCGTGGAGTATCGGAGTTGGACCAAGAGAGTCCCGGGCTGCCCACGAGGGCGGGGGGCGCGCCCCCCTGCCTCGTGGACAGCCCGAAGGTCCACCGACGTACTTCTTCCACCCACATATACCCATATACCCTAAAAACTTCGAAGAGCACAATAGATCGGGAGTTACGTCGCCAGAAGCCTCCGTAGCCACCGAAAGCCAATCTAGACCCGTTCCGGCACCCTACCGGAGGGGGAACCCTCACCCGTGGCCATCTTCATCATCCCGGTGCTCTCCATGACGAGGAGGGAGTAGTTCTCCCTCGAGGCTGAGGGTATGTACCAATAGCTATGTGTTTGATCTCTCTCTCTCTCTCTTGTTGTTGTTGAGGTGGTACGATCTTGATGTATCGCGAGCTTTGTTATTATAGTTGGATGTTATGATGTTTCGCTCCCCTCTACTCTCTTGTAATGGATTGAGTTTTCCCTTTGAAGTTATGTTATCGGATTGAGTTTTTAAGGATTTGAGAACACTTGATGTATGTCTTGCGTGGGATACCCGTGGTGACAATGGGGTATTCTATTGATCCACTTGATGTATGTTTTGGTGATCAACTTGCGGGTTCCGCCCATGAACCTATGTATAGGGGTTGGCACACATTTTCATCTTGACTCTCCGGTAGAAACTTTGGGGCACTCTTTGAGGTTCTATGTGTTGGTTGAATAGATGAATCTGAGATTGTGTGATGCATATCATATAATCATACCCACAGATACTTGAGGTGACAATGGTGTATCTATGTGACATTAGGGTTTTGGTTGATTTGTGTCTTAAGGTGTTATTCTTGTACGAACTCTATGATAGATTGAACGGAAAGAATAGCTTCATGTTATTTCACTACGGACTCTTGAATAGATCGATCAGAAAGGATAACTTTGAGGTGGTTTCGTACCCTACCATAGTCTCTTCGTTTGTTCTCCGCTATTAGTGACTTTCGAGTGACTCTTTGTTGCATGTTGAGGGATAGTTATATGATCCAGTTATGTTATTATTGTTGAGAGGACTTGCACTAGTGAAAGTATGAACCCTAGGCCTTGTTTCCTAGCATTGCAATACCGTTTGTGCTCACTTTTATCAATAGTTACCTTGCTGTTTTTATATTTTAAGATTACAAAAACCTATATCTATCATCCATATACCACTTGTATCACCATCTCTTCGCCGAACTAGTGCACCTATACAATTTACCATTGTATTGGGTGTGTTGGGGACACAAGAGACTCTTGTTATTCGGTTGCAGGGTTGCTTGCAAGAGACCATCTTCATCCTACGCCTCCTACGGATTGATAAACCTTAGGTCATCCACTTGAGGGAAATTTGCTACTGTCCTACAAACCTCTGCACTTGCAGGCCCAACAACGTCTACAAGAAGAAGGTTGTGTAGTAGACATCAAGCTCTTTTCTGGCGCCGTTGCCAGGGAGGTTAGAGCTGGAAGGTATATCTTTAGATCTTGCAATCGAATCTTTTTGTTTCTTGTTTTAGCACTAGTTTAGTTTGTAAAGGAAAATTCCAAAAAAATTATGGAATTATGGGTACCTCATATGATTTATATTTTTAATATATATCATGAGAATAAGGATTCTGATAATTGTGCTCAAGTGCTAAAAGAAGAATGCATTAGAATGTTTGTCACTAAATCTTTGTATGATGAGCATGATTGCAATGTTGTTAGTATGAATTCCTTGAATATCCATGATGCTAATGGTATGCAAAGCCACAAGCTTGCATGCCTGCAGGTCGACTCTAGAGGATCCCCGGGTACCGAGCTCGAATTCGCCCTATAGTGAGTCGTATTACAATTCACTGGCCGTCGTTTTATGATGATTATATTGAGGAACGTGGATTTGGAGAGGTCATGACTTTATTTTGTGATGAATCCACTATTCTGGAAGAGGTTCCAATTGATTATGAGAACAAACTTGCTATCTATGATGATTATTGTGATGACTTGTATGCTATAAATAATAATGATATCCATGAAACTTGTCATCATGATTTCAGTTTTGAATTGGATTATGCCTCACATGATAATTATTTTGTTGAGTTTGCTCCCACTATTATTCATGAGAAGAAGTTTGCTTATGTGGAGAGTAGTAAATTTTCTATGCTTGTAGATCATGAAAAGAATGCTTTAGGTGCTGGTTATATTGTTTAATTCATTCATGATGCTACTGAAAATTATTATAAGGGAGGAATATATGCTTGTAGGAATTGCAATAGTATCAAGTTTCCTCTCTATGTGCTTCCAGTTTTGAATTATGCTTGTTTTACCTTCCTATGCAAGTTGATTCTTGTTCCCAGAAGTTGTTTGCTCACAAAATCCCTATGCATAGGAAGTGTGTTAGGCTTAAATGTGCTAGTCATATTCTTCATGATGCTATCTTTATGTTTCAATTCTTATCTTTTATGTGAGCATCATTGAAATCATCATGCCTAGCTAGGGGCGTTAAACGTTAGCGCTTGTTGGGAGGCAACCCAACTTTATTTTGTTCCTTGCTTTTTGCTCCTGTTTAGTAATAAATAATTTATCTAACCTCTGTTATGATTGAGTTTTTATGTTTTAATTAGTGTTTGTGCCAAGTAGAACCGTTGGGAAGACTTGGGGAAAGTCTTGTTGATCTTGCTGTAAAAAACAGAAACTTTAGCTCTCACGAGAATTGCTGCCATTTTTTATTGGAGAGTGATATTTAGTTAATTATTTTTGCAGATGATTAATAGATAAATTACGCATGTCCATCAATTTATTTTAGAATTTTTGGGGTTCCAGAAGTTTGCGTTAGTTATAGATTACTACAGACTGTTCTGTTTTTGACAGATTCTGTTTTTCGTGTGTTGTTTGCTTATTTTAATGAATCTATGGCTAGTAAAAGAGTTTATAAACCATATAGAAGTTGGAATACAGTAGGTTTAACACCAATATAAATAAAGTATGAGTTCATTACAGTACCTTGAAGTGGTGTTTTGTTTTCTTTTGCTAACGGAGCTTACGAGTTTTCTGTTAAGTTTTGTGTTGTGAAGTTTTCAAGTTTTGGGTAAAGATTCGATGGACTATGGAATAAGGAATGGAAAGAGCCTAAGCTTGGGGATGCCCAAGGCACCCCAAGGTAATATTCAAGGACAACCAAGAGCCTAAGCTTGTGGATGCCCCGGAAGGCATCCCCTCCTTCGCCTTCGTTCATCGGTAACTTTACTTGGAGCTATATTTTTATTCACCACATGACATGTGTTTTGCTTGGAGCATCAATTTATTTTGTTAGGATTTGATTTATGTTATTTAGAACAATGTTTTGCATCTTTTATTGGCATTGATAGCTTTACTATGCCTATTTTACAAGTCTTCATGTTGCTGTTTGAAAACATAAAGTTTACCGCTGTTGCAATAATTCCCTAGAAAAGCCAGAATGTGATAAAATATTGAAACCTTTTGCATATTAAGCTCTGATAAATTTAGTACAGTGGGAATTTTCTTTCATAATTTTTGGAGTTAGGGAAGTATGGATCTTGCTGCACTCTTTACAGACTGTCCTGTTTAGCCAGATTGCTGTTATGTTTGCATTGTTTGCATATGTTTGCTTCTTTAATGATTCTATTTGAGGATAGGACTATGAAATATGCAGAGGCATTTAGTATGAAATGTTGAATAATAATTTTAGTGATTTTCTACAGTAGAGTATGATAAGGTTTTTGCATTGGTTTATACTAACTTATCTCACGAGTCCTTGTTGAGTTTTGTGTGGATGAAGCTTTTGAGATTTAGGGAGACTGTGATATGAGAGGAATTAAGGAGACACAAAAGCTCAAGCTTGGGCATCCCAAGATAATATTTCAAGAAGTCTCAAGCGTCTAAGCTTGGGGATGCCCCGGTTGGCATCCCACCTTTCTTCTTCAACAACTATCGGTTAGTTTCGGTTGATCCTAAGTTTTTGCTTCTTCACATGATGTTTGCCATTCTTAGAATGTCATTTTATTTTGCTTTGCTTGATGTTTGAATAAAATATCAAGATCTGAAATTATTAAATGTTAGAGAGTCTTCACATAGTTGCGTAATTATTCAACTACTCATTGATCTTCACTTATATCTTTTTGGAGTAGTTTGTCATTTACTCATGTGCTTCACTTATATCCTACGAGTAAATAGTTGAATGATCGAATATCATAAATCTGAAATTATATATGTTTCATATGCTTATCCCATGGGGAGTAATGACTTTACATATAAGAAGTAGAGGTGCTAAATTTATTGAAGGTTAGCAAACATTGTATTGGTCACTTGAACAATTCATGAAAGAATATTGAAGGAAGAGAGATTTCACATATAAATATACTATCTTGGACATGTTTTGTAATCGTGAGCAGTCATTAAAATATGACATGCTAAAAGGTTGATGTTGGACAAGGAAGACAACGTAATGGGTTGTGTTTTCTTATATTCGAAATAAAGTATATTGTCATGGATCGCCCAACACGTTGAGCTTGCCTTTCCCCCTCATCCTAGCCAAATTCTTCGCACCAAGTAGATATACTACTTGTGCTTCAAAACATCCGTTAAACCAGTATTGCCATGAGAGTCCACTATACCTACCTATGGATTGAGTAAGATCCTTCAAGTAAGTTGTCATCGGTGCATGCAATAAAAATTGCTCTCTAAATATGTATGATCTTTTAGTGTGGAGAAAATAAGCTTTATAAGATCTTGTGATATGGAAGCAATAAAAGCGACGGACTGCTTAATAAAGGTCCCTATCACAAGTGGAAAATATAAAGTGACGTTCCCTCGCATTAACATTTTGTGCATCCAACTATAAAAGTGCATGTCAACCTCTGCTTCCCTCTGCGAAGGTCCTATCTTTTCTTTTACCTTATGCAAGAGTCATGGTGATCTTCACCTTTCCTTTTTACATTTTATCCTTTGGCAAGCACATTGTGTTGGGAAGATTCTGATATATATATATATCCAATTGGATGTAAGGCATCATGAACTATTATTGTTGACATTACCCTTGAGGTAAAAGGTTGGGAGGCGAATCTATAAGCCCCTATCTTTCTCTGTGTCTGATTAAAACTTTGAACCCATGAATATCGTGTGAGTGTTAGCAATTGTGAAAGACTACATGATAAGTTCAGTATGTGGGGTTTGCTAAATCAAAGCTCTGACATAGACTCTTCCTGAAAATAATATGAATTGTAATTGTTTGATGACTGATAACACGGTTTGTTAGTTTTCAAGAAAGTTTATGATCTATACTTTAACATGTGAATAGTTTGTAACTTGATCATGAGAAACTTTATGAGATGAGCTATTGTTATGATATATAATGATGCTAGAAAAGTTAATTGAAATTATCATTGATCAAACTTGTGCACCTGCTAGCATTCACACTTCATAAATTATTTCTTTTATCATTTACCTACTCGAGGACGAGCAGGAATTAAGCTTGGGGATGCTGATACGTCTCCAATGTATCTATAATTTATGAAATATTCATGCTATTATATTATCTATTTTGGATGTTTATGGGCTTTATTAGACATTTTTGTATTATTTTTGGGACTAACCTATTAACCCAAAGCCTAGTGCCAGTTTCTGTTTTTTCCTTGTTTTAGAGTATCACAGAAAAGGAAAATCAAATGGAGTCCAATTGACCTGAAACTTCACAGAACTTATTTTTGGACCAGAAGAAGCCCACGGAGTATTGGAGTTGGACCAGGAGAGTCCCGGGCTGCCCACATGGGCCGGGGGCGCGCCCACCCCCTGGGCGCGCCCCCCTGCCTCGTGGACAGCCCGGAGGTCAACCGACGTACTTCTTGCTCCCATATATACCGATATACCCTAAAAACATCGAAGAGTACAATAGATCGGGAGTTCCGCTGCTAGAAGCCTCCATAGCCATCGAAAGCCAATCTAGACCCGTTCTGGCACCCTGCCGGAAGGGGGGAACCCTCACCTGTGGCCATCTTCATCATCCCGGTGCTCTCCATGACGAGGAGGGAGTAGTTCTCCCTCGAGGCTGAGGGTATGTATCAATAGCTATGTGTTTGATCTCTCTCTCTCTCTCTTGTTGTTGAGGTGGTACGATCTTGATGTATCGCGAGCTTTGCTATTATAGTTGGATCTTATGATGTTTCGCCCCCCTCTACTCTCTTGTAATGGATTGAGTTTTTCCTTTGAAGTTATCTTATCGGATTGAGTCTTTAAGGATTTGAGAACACTTGATGTATGTCTTGCGTGGGATTTGACATTAGGGTTTTGGTTGATTTGTGTCTTAAGGTGTTATTATTGTTGAGAGGACTTGCACTAGTGAAAGTATGAACCCTAGGCCTTGTTTCCTAGCATTGCAATACCGTTTGTGCTCACTTTTATCATTAGTTACCTTGCTTTTTTATATTTTAAGATTACAAAAACCTATATCTATCATCCATATACCACTTGTATCACCATCTCTTCACCGAACTAGTGCACCTATACAATTTACCATTGTATTGGGTGTGTTGGGGACACAAGAGACTCTTGTTATTTGGTTGCAGGGTTGCTTGCGAGAGACCATCTTCATCCTACGCCTCCTACGGATTGATAAACCTTAGGTCATCCACTTGAGGGAAATTTGCTACTGTCCTACAAACCTCTGCACTTGGAGGCCCAACAACGTCTACAAGAAGGTTGTGTAGTAGACATCAGCCCCATGGTCGCATCAACCTCAGGGAGCCACCAGGCTCAGTGTCCAACCTCATCGCAACACTTTCCCCTCAAGAGAGTCGCGCGAGGGGGCTGGGCATGGGGGGCTACACTCAGGTCACACCTAGCGTATGCCACCCTGCCAGGTCCCTCAGACCTGGACGTCGCACGCACCGACCAAGCGAGACCTCAGTGGGGACATGTATGAATGTCCGTTCGTACGTCAAGGGGGACTCCTGAGCATCGTGACTCAGGAGGCTAACTGGTCACGTAGCCCCTCACCCCTTGGTCTCGTCCTGGCGATCCGGACGACCCAATGACGGCTGAGCCATGCGCGGGGTCGGGCCCTGCCGACGCAGAACGCTAAGGCCTACTCTCGCATTCCCTTCCCGAGGGCTGTTTGTACATCAAGGGGGACTCCTGAGCATCGTGACTCAGGAGCCAAACTGGTCGCGTAGCCCCACACCCCTTGGTCTCGTCTTGGTGATCCGAACGACCCAATGGCGGCTGAGGTACGTGCGGGGCCGGGTTCTGCCGATGCAGAACACTAAAGCAACGGGAAGGAAATCACGGAACCTTAACAAATTATTACAAAAGATACGGTTCTTCAAATACCAAACACAAGTTTTAACGCCTCCACGAGGCACAATGCACGTTGCAGGAAATAAAAGCGGAGGGAAGTGTCGCCAGCAAGCCTTCTCTCCAGCCTAGGGCGCTGCCATCGCCTACAAGGAGTGCCACTTCGTCAACAAAGTTGCCGTCGCACGTGCCGTCAGCCGAGGCTGCAGGGTCAGCGGCACCATCAGCCGGAGGCACGGGGTCAACGGCGAGGAATTTCTCCAGCAGGGCCTCCACCCGGTCGTTCACGGCTTTGGCAACAGCTTCGCAGTGCTCCTCATCCACGGGCTCGAGCAGGGCGTCGAGGTCGACGCTGGGGTCGCGAAGATGAAGATGAGTGAAGACGCGCGTCAGAGCTGAAGTAGAGAGCATGCGTGCTTCCCCTCCACCATGGGGCTGATCCCATTAACGACGCCCTCAAGCACCGTGACAAGCTGAGGGAGTAGCTCGGCGGGGCCTTCCTCGTCGGTCACCAACGGCTTCTTCAAGCCCTTCCCGTAGAGCTCATGCAGTGCTTCGTGGGACTTCAGCTCAAGGGATTTGAAGGCCACACGATCTTCAACAAGAACCTTCGCCTTGGCTTCCAGCTAGGCCTTCTCCGCCTCCACCTTCTTCTCTAGGTCCTCGAGACGGTTGTGCTCCGCGCCCTGCGCCCGTGTCGACTGTTCCATCTCAATGCCTCGACTAGCGACCATGTTTTCTCGAGCCTTCATCTGCTCCTCCGATGCCTCGCGCTGACAAGCCTTGATGGTGTGCTCGTTGCCCAGGGTCTCCAGCTCGGCCTCCGCCACCCGACAGCGCTCCTTGGCGGCCTCGACATCCTTCAGCGCCGCATCCTAGGCAGCCGTGGCCAGGTCAGCGGCCCGTTCGCCCTCCTCATAGGATGATATGGCCTGGCCCCATGCCACCCTGATGGACGCGTCGGACCGCAGCCACCCCGAGACCAACTCCACTCGCCCTGAATCCAGCCGATGATCGGCACCCTGAAGGTCGTCGCGAAGCTGTGTCAATGCGGAGAGAGCGTACCCCAGAACATCAGGTGAAGCTGGTGGACCATGGCCTGGAAGCACGACGGAAGGAGGAAGAGACGGCGTCGGCGCTAAGGCCTGTAGGATAGCAGCGACAGAAGGGGCCAGGGGCTCCTGGGCCTTCGTGACCTCAGCAGGCGAGCTGGGGGCGGGCGCCTCCAGAGCCGGCTTAGCCACAGAGGTCACCTTCTCCTGAGGCCGGGCCTCCAGACCTTGCAAGGATGACCCGGTCGCCGAGGCTCGAGGGTCGTCACCGTCCTTCCGCACCAGAGGAGGTACAGCCGCGACAGGCTGCGGGGTCTTAGAAATTGAGGTCGCCCCCTTCTTCTTCTTCTTCACCACCGGTCATGGCCTAACAGTACAAGGGGGAGGCATCAAGAAACTATGGCAATAACGGGGCAAAGGATCAAGACGGAGCGCTTACTGGTCCACGGCGGCGTACTCCCTCACCCTCTTCTGGAGCACTAATGGCTTCGTGGGCAGGGGCACCAGCGCGCGAGCCCCAGGAGTGGACAAGGGCACGGCGGCCAGAACAACGACAGCATCGGCCGGCGATGAAGCAGAGGCACCGCCTCGGGAGACCAGCACTGATGTGCCCCTCTTTGGGACCCCGGCCTGCGGCTTCTTCGGGGGAGGGGACCTTCGACCTCGTGGTGACCCCGGCGGAGTGCGGTGACTCCCTCACCGGATGCTTGTCGGTGTCGTCGTCCTCGGGGAAGGTGTGGAGGAGGTCGGCCACGCGTGGAGGAGAAGTCTCCCCCTGCCCCTCCCGAGTCGCCTCCAAGTCCGAACTCTCCTCCTCGCCGGACTCGCCGGAGGACACCACCATCGGAGCCTCGCTAGGCGCCGGCGGGACGAGCCCGCGCTCGTTGAAGACAGGCATGGCGGCAGCGACCTCCGCCCCATCTGTGCGGCGGTACAGCAAAAGATGGGTGTCTGGCAGGTACCGTTGGTCCTCCCCGACCAGGAAATGGAGGGTCTTGTCCAGCTCCTCATCAGACAAGGCATTCGTGCGCAGGCGGAGGTCGCCTCCCTCTTCCATGAGCCTCCAAAAGTGGCGCGAGCATGCCTGGAGCGGGGCCAAGCAGCGCGACAAAAACTCCTTGACAATCGTGGCCCCAGTCAGCCTCTCCACCTTTGGGTCGTCCGGCTTCAAGTCGGCTGCCATCTTCTCCAGCACCTGCTTCGGCTGGGGGTCGGTGAGCTTCCCGCTGAGCCATCCCTCGTGAGGCGAAGGCATCCCCGTCGGCAGCGCCAGCCGAGGGTAGGAGCTCCTGGCGTCCATGAGGACCCACTTATTCCTGAAGCTCTCGACCTTCTTCCCGGCACTTGAGATTGAAGTGTTTTCGTTGGCCGCAACGAAGTTGGAGCACCCAGAGCACTGGCCCTCCTTGTTCCGAAGGTAGAAGAAATGGCGAAGCAGCGCCATAGATGGCATCATCCCCAAAAATGCCTCGCATTAAAAGGCAAAGATCGACAGGAGGAGGACGGAGTTGGGATGAAGATGGAGGGCATGGAGATTATAATGGCTGAGGACATCATAGAAGAAATCAGAGAAAGGGGGGACTATCCCCGCGAGGACGCTATGCCAGAAGAAGGGATGGGAGGTACTGCCCGAGGCCCTCCCTGATTGCCGTCGCCCGCCATCACCAGAAGCGCGGCGGCAAGGTTCTTCTCCAAGACCGTGGGCGCGCTCAAGACAGGCTCATACCAGGAGGGCAGGCGCGCAGCCTTCACCTTGTCGGACCCCGTCGGCTGCAGGATCAGAGAGAAGTTCAGGCGGATTTGGAGTCTCTTGGGGCGAGAACAGGAAAGGGGAACTAGAGCAAGATGAAGGAAGGCAATGAAGGCTCCATAGCATGCGCCTGATAACCCACAAGTATAGAGGATCGCAACAGTTTTCAAGGGTAGAGTATTTTTTATAGATTCGGCACAAGGGGAGCCAAAGAATATTTGAAGGTATTAGCAGTTGAGTTGTCAATTTTTCCACACCCGGACATTAATTATCTGCAGCAAAGTGATCAGTAGCAAAGTAGTTTGATAGTTTTGATAGTATTGACAGCAACAATAGCAACAGTAACTGTGATAGAAGTAATTTTGTAGCAAGTGTAACAGTGATGATAAAAGTAGTAACGTAGCAGAAACAATATGGAAAAGTTCCTAGGCATTGTATCGGTGACTTGTTGGATGATATTCATCATGTGACAGTTATAACCTAGGGCAATACGGCACTAGCTCCAGTTCATCGATATAATGTAGGCATGTATTCCATAAGTAGTCATACATGCTTTATTAAATGAACTTGCATGTCGTCTTTTGTCCTACCCTCCCATGTCAGCGGGGTCCATATTGGAAACTAAGGGATATTAAGGCCTCCTATTAATAGAGAACCGGAACAAAGCATTAACACATAGTGAATACATGAACTCCTCAAACTATGGTCATCACCGGGAGTGGGCCCGATTGTTGTCACTCCAGGGTTGCCGGATCATAACACGTAGTAGGTGACTATAACTTGCAAGATCGGATCTAGAACATGGATATAATGGTGATAACAAAAACGGTTCAGATCTGAAATCATGGCACTCGAGCCCAAAGTGACAAGCATTAATCATAGCAAAGTCATAGCAACATCAATCTAAGAACATAGTGGATACTAGGGATCAGGCCCTAACAAAACTAACTCGATTACATGATAAATCTCATCCAACTCCTCACTGACCAGCGAGCCTACGAAGGAATTACTCACTCCAGGTGGGGAGCGTCATGGAATTAGCAATGGAGAAGGGTTGGTGATGACGAAGAACGAAGACCCCCCTCTCCGGAGCCCCGAACGGACTCTGGATCTGCCCTCCCGAGGAAGAACAGGGCTTGGCGGTGGCTCTGTCTCATGGATCATGATAATTCATTCTCCCTGATTTTTTTCTCCGAAAATAGGAATTTATAGTGTCAGGGTTGAGGTTTGCGAGGCCACCAGGTGGGTACAACCCACCTGGGCGCGCCAGGAGAGGGGGTGCACCTTAGCGGGTTGTGCCCACCTAGGGGCCCCTCTCCGGTAGGTCTTGGCTCCAGAAATTATTATATATTATATAAAAATTCCTCAAAAAGTTGTGTTCCATTCCGAGAACTTTTATTTCTGCACAAAAACAACATCATGGTAGTTCTGCTAAAAACAGCATCTGTCCGGGGTTAGTTTCATTCAAATCATGCAAATAAGAGTCCAAAACAAGAGGAAAAGCATGAGAAAAAGTAGAGACGTTGGAGACGTATCAACTCCCCCATGCTTAAACCTTTGCTTGTCCTCAAGCAATTCAGTTGACAAATTGAAAGTGAGGAAGAAAATCTTTTACAAACTCTTTTGCTCTTGTTTGCATAAATAAGCTTAAACAACACCCAGGTTTTTAGCCAGCATTATAACTAACCATGTCGACAATAACTCTTAGAGATTATAATGACTCATATCATTGACATAATCATCTAGCGAGCAATAATAAGATATCTCAAACGGCAACATGTTGTCAAAACAACCATGATATAATATGACAATAGTGGTATCTCGCTAGCCCTTTCTGAGACCGCAAAACATAAATGCAGAGCACCTCCAAAGTTCAAGCAGCGACTGAACATTGTAATTCATGGTAGAAAAGATCCAGTCATGATGCACCCAACATTAGCTACACACAATGCATAAGCATGACAATAGTGCTCTCAGGTTCTGGAGCTTATTTGAGAAGGTGATGACACAACATAAAAGTAAATTGATAGTCCCTTCGCAGAGGGAAGCGGTGATTTGCAGATGTGCCAAAGCTCAAGTTTGCATAAATAAGCTTAAACATCACCCAGGTTTTCAGCCAAGATTATAACTAACCATGTCTACAATAACTCATAGAAATTGTATTAACTCATATCAATGACATAATCAGCTAACGAGCAATAATAAGATATCTCAAACAACAACACGTTGTCAAAACAACCATGATATAATATGACAATAGTGTTATCTCGCTTGCCATTTCTGAGACCACAAAACATAAATGCAAGGCACCTCCAAAGTTCAAGCAGCGACTAAACTTTGTAATTCATGGTAGAAAAGATTCAGTCATGACGCACCCAACATTAGCTACACACAATGCATAAATCATGACAATTGTGCTCTACTCAATTTCCGGCGCTTGTTTTAGAAGGTGATGACACAACATAAAAGTTAATAGATAGTCCTTCACAGAGGGTAGAAGTTATTTGCAGAGGTGCGAGAGCTCAATTTTTAAAATAGAGGTATATGATTTTTTGAGACATGCACCCTTCTCATTTACTTCACGACCATCAGTTATCAACATCTTCCATGCTAAGCACACTAGTGGCGGTTCCCAAGCAACAACATCTTCCATGCTAAGCACACTAGTGGCGGTTCCCAAGCAATAAAAGTAAAGGTTTACTCCCCTTCAACCATCAATCACACTCCATGGCTTGTCCGAAACAATGGGTGTCATCCATACCAACATCAATCCCGAGGGAGTTTTGTTTATTATTTGCATTTTTGAGTTAGGGACTGGGAATCCCTGTTCCTGCCCATTTTCTTGTGCGATGGCAAGTGAATAAACACTCGACCTAAGAGTAACCCGCTTAGCATGGAAGATATTGACCACCTCCTGTCATTCCATGAACGATCGAGGCACACAAAACGAATAATTTTTAGAAGTTTTTAGAGGTGGCACATGCAAATTTACTTAGGACAGTAGGGTAACACCGTATATAGGTAGGTATGGTGGACTCATCTGGAATAACTTTGGGTTCAAGGTTTTGATGTACAAGCAGAATCCCCACTTAGTACAGGCGAAGGCAATTTAGATTGAGAAGCGACCAGCTAGAGAGCAACAACGATCATAACCATGCATTATGCATAAGTAACATTGGACACTAGTATGAGTAGGATATGAACACCATGAACATAAATATTATAGAGTCTATGTTGGTTTTGATTCAACTACATGCATGAACATGTACCAAGTCAAGCCACTTGAACATTCAGAGGAGGATACCATATCATCATACTACATCACAATCATTTCAACGCAATGTTGATATCCAAGATAAATCATTATCAACTCCCAGCTACTTATGCATGGCATGAGAAACTATAATTTCTAATTGTCATTGCAAACAAGTTTAATCATAACGGGTTGAATCATGGATGCTAGGTTAAACATATTTACACAGACAGGACAAGTCGAATTCATACCAGTTTCTCTCTGCCACGACCAGTTCATCGAATATCGTCATTATTGCCTTTGACTTGCACGACCGAATGATATGAAAATAATAATGGTGCAAGAGTGCCATGGACTAAGTTGGAATCTGCAAACATTTTATTCAACGGGAGAAGACAAGGTAAAATGTGCTCTTTATTAGTTCAACAATTATTCAAATGAGAGCCACTCAACATTTTCATCGTGGTCTTCTCCTCGGTACAACTCGAATATAAAGAAAAGAAATTCAGAGAAACACAATGAAATATTTTTGGAGTTTTTGGTTTTCTTATACAAGCAAATAAAAGGGAATAAATCTATTTACACGGGAAAGCTCCCAACAAGCAAAATAAGAACAAGGAAATCTTTTTGGATTTTCTTTTTAGTACTACTACTAAGCATGCATAGAAAGTAAATTAACTACAACTAATTTTTTTTGGTTTTTCTAAAGTTTTTCAAACACACAAGAAGAAAGCAAGAAAATAAATCTAAGCATGGATGATACAAAGAAAAAGTGTGAACACCGACAAATGGAATAAATAGACATGAATATAAAGTCGGTGGAAACACGTACTCCCCCAAGCTTAGGCTTTTGGCCTAACTTGGTAGTCAATCAGTAGCCTAGAGGGTAGTAGGGATCCTGAGGAGTAGGCATCCACTCATCCCACTGCTGAGGCTCCTTCGCAGCCTCTGCAGCAGCATGAGCGTTCCAGTAGGCGATGATGTCTGCAGGCATAATCCGGTATCCACCCCTGGCAGCAGAGTCAAACAAAGTATGCGTAGGTAATGGAATAACATCACGAGTTTTAACGCTATAGACCAGGTTGTAAGGAATGGCAATGTCAGGACGATCATGTGCAAGAAAGTGATGGTGATCCATGGCTGCACGGTCTAGGTAAACCTTAGTCAGAGGGTAATCATGAGGGCATATCTCAACCTCGAAGTGAGCTGCCAAACGAGTAGCATAAATCCCACCATGTATTTTTCCCTGAGATTTATTAAGATGGATGCGACGAGCCACAATAGCTCCCAAGCTATAAGTGATGTCGCCCTCTAATGCACGACGTAAAACAACAAGGTCTGGTGAACTAATTGCACCCACCATCTCCCTAGCAAGCAAGCATTTGGTAATAAAAATGCAAAGTAACGGACAGCGGGAAAATGTAAGCCAGCGGCGGTGATGGTTGACACTCCTCTCTCATCACCCACTGTCAGAGTGCGATAAAAGGCCTCAAACTCGGCCAGCCTAGGCTCAGCCAAGCTCCCATCAGACGGGATCATGCATATGTCACAAAACTAAGTAAGTGGTATCTGATGGTTTTCAGCATATAAATCAAGGCTCACTTCAGGAGGATTATTTCTAGGCAAGAAAGTAAAGCTCTGTACAAATATGTTTGTGAGGATGTGGTGCTGGTCACACTCATCTGCGATGAAGTCGGTGAGGCCGGCATTAGCAAAATATTGCATGAACTTCTCAAGAATTCCAGCCTCTTGCAGGAACGGGGTGTGCGGCCATTCGCACGGCCGTACTTCCGCCAACCTCCGAGGGTGGAGATCACTGTTAGAAGACTCCCCAATAACATCCTTGGGGTTCTTCTTAGAGCCAAACTTCCTGAAGATATTCATGTCCGCATACAATTTTTTGAAAATAAAAATTTTGGAGTGACAAAAATTTGTCAACAAAACTTTGTAAGATTGATAGCAACTACTCATAGGGACACATACAAGCCATAGCAAGCATTTAAACTACTTGAAACACTAAGAATTCAACATGCAAGCACATCTACAGCAGCACCAAGAGTAGCTAATTATTCAAAGTATAAGCCACTAAAACAAAAACTAATTGGACAAATCGTGGATTGACATACCAAGCAACAATCCCCCGAAACAGTTTCGGAAACGCAGCTTCGAGCAAAGAGATCGAAATCCGCGGGTTTGAGCTCAAGAACACGGGAGAGAGAGCAATGGGGGATTTTTCTGGAGGTAAGTGATGACGTGGGCTAAAGAGATAAGTAAGGGGGCCCACGTGGGGACCACAACCCACCAGGGCGCGCCTGGGGGTGCTGGCACGCCCAGGTGGGTTGTGCCCACCTGGTGCACCTCCCTCTGATGTTTATTACACCAAAAATTCTCAAATATCCAGAAAAAACCGTATTAAATTTTCAGGGCATTCTGAGAACTTTTATTTTTGGGTCATTTTTTTATTGCATAGGAAATTCAAAAAACAAACAAAACATGACATTTTATTTTATTTAACTAATAAAACAGAGAATAAAAAGTAGGGACAAAAAGTAGTGCTTACTAAATTCGTCAACTTCATACCGTTCAAAAATGATCCATTAATAAGGTTGGTCAAGTCTTATTAACAACCACTTTCGATTAGCATGAAACAAAAAACTTTCGTAAATCACTAAGTTACCTCAATGGGGATATGCATTTCCCCAACAATAAGTATTTCATATTTCTTTTTGACAGTAGGTAGAGGTATTTGAAAACTTCCAGTAGTGATTGTCGAAGATTTTTCAATAACATTAATACCATTCACTTGGAATTGTTTCTTCGGGAAGTGCACCATATGCTCATTACCATTAATATGAAAAGTGATCTTTCTTTTATTGCAATCAATAACAGCCCCTGCAGTATTCAAGAAGGGTCTACCAAGGATAATCGACATGTTGTCGTCCTCGGGCATCTCAAGTATAACAAAGTCAGTCAAAATAGTAACATTAGCAACAACAACGGGCACATCCTCATAGGTACCGATAGGTATGATAGTTGATTTGTCAGCCATTTGCAAAGATATTTCAGTAGGTGTGAGTTTATTGAAGTCAAGTCTTTTATATAAAGAGAAAGGCATAACACTAACACCAGCTCCTAAATCACACAAAGCGTTTTTCACATAATTATTTTTGATAGAGCAAGGTATAGTTGGTATTCCCAGATCTCCAAGTTTTTTAGGTACTCCATATTTAAACGTGTAATTAGCAAGCATAGCGGAGATTTCAGCTTCTGGTATTTTTCTCTTATTTGTGATGATGTCTTTCATATATTTTGCATAAGGAGGCATTTTCAAGATATCAGTCAAGCGAGTACGCAAAAAGACTCGCCTCAGCATTTTCAGCAAAGCGTTCAAATTCTTCATCATCATTCTTTTTAGTTGACTTGGGTAGAAAAGGCATAGGTTTTTGAACCCACGGTTCTCTTTCTCTACCGTGTTTTCTAGCAACAAAGTCTCTGTTGTCATATCTTTTATTTTTAGTTTGTGGGTAATCAAGATCAACATCATTATCTAGTTCTTTTTCATTCTTTGGTCGAGAGTCTTCATGAACCTCATCATTTACTTTTTCATTTTCACTAGGTGAGTGTTCATTACCAGACTGAGTTTCAGCATCAGAGATAGAAGTTTCATTTTCATTAACAGGAGGTTTCTCTATTTCAGGTTCACTAGGAGCATGCAAAGTCCTATCATTCTTCTTTTCCTTTTTCTTTTTTCCTTTTATTTTTAGAAGGACTAGGTGTACTAGTGTTAGCTCTTTGTGAATCTTGTTCAATTCTTCTAGGGTGTCCCTCAGGATAGAGTGGTTCCTGAGTCATTTTACCTCCTCTAGTTGCAACTTTAACAACAAATTCATGCATATTATGATTCATTTCATCAAGTAATTCTCTTTGAGATTTAGCAACTTGTTCTAATTGAGTTTGAACCATAGAAGCATGTTTTCCAACACCTGTAACATCATTTGATATTCTAAATAACAAGTCACTCAAGCGAGCAATCATATCAGAATTATATTTCAATTGTTTCATAACATTTGCATTGAAGTGATCTTGTTTCCTCATGTAGTTTTCAAACTCATAAAGGCATTGACTAGGATGCATATTGTGAGGATTGTCATTATCATTAAACTTCATAAGAGAATTTACCTCTACCACCTTAGGCATTGGTGGTGTATTAAGCCCATGTATTCCTTCAATAGGAGGTAAATTTTTAACATCCTCGGCTTTAATACCTTTTTCCTTCATAGATTTCTTTGCCTCTTGCATATCTTCGGGACTGAGATATAATATACCCCTCTTCTTCGGAGTGGGTTTAGGCGGTGATTCTGGAATAGTCCAATCATCATAATTTTTCAATATGTTATTCGATAATTCTTTAGCTTGTCCAACAGTTCGTTCCATGAAAACACAACCATCACAACTATCTAGGAAGTCCCTAGAAGCATCGGTTAGTCCATTATAGAAGATATCAAGTATTCAATTTTTCTTAAGAGGATGATCAGGCAAAGCAGTAAGTAACTGGCAAAGCCTCCCCCGAGCTTGTTGGAGACTCTCTTCTTTAGTTTGCAAAAAGTTAAATATTTCCTGTAAGGCATCTAGTTTCATATGAGAAGGAAAATATTTTTCAGAGAAGTAATAAATCATATCCTGGGGACTACGCACACAACCAGGAGCAAGAGTATTGTACCAAGCTTTAGCAACACCCTTTAATGAGAAAGGAAATAATTTGAGAATAAAGTAATAGCGAGTTTTCTCATCATGAGTAAAAAGGGTGGCTATATCATTCAACTTAGTAAGATGTGCCACAACAACTTCAGTTTCATAACCATGGAAAGGATCAGATTCAACCAAAGTAATTAACTCTGGGTCGACAGAGAATTCATAATCCTTATCATCAATAAAGATAGGTGAAGTAGCAAACTTAGGATCACATTTCATTCTAGCATTTAGAGATTTTTCTTTATACTTGTGTAGTAATTTCTCTAGATCATCTCTATCATTGCAAGAAAGAATATCACTAGTTGTTTCTTCACTCATAACATAACCTTCTGGTACCTTAGGCAATTCTTATATAGGAAGGCTAGTTCTAGCAGGTGTTACAGGAGATTTAGTTTCAAGCTCATCATCAGATTCAACAACATCATGTTGTATAACTCTAGCAATTTGTTTATCAATAAATTCACCAAGTGGCACATCATCATTATCAAGCAAGGTACTAGCATCATCATAAGAATCATTCATAGTAGAAGTAAGATCATCAATAACTTGCGACATATCAGAATTAATAGCATGTGGTGGTGTTGCAAGTTTACTCATAACAGAAGGTGAATCTAAAGCAGAACTGGATGGCAGTTCCTTACCTCCCCTCGTCTTTGAGGGAAATATCTTAGTCTTTGGATCCTTCAGATTCTTCATAGTGATAATATGATAATAATCTCAAGTGACTCAACAAATATAGCTATGCTCCCCGACAATGACGCCAGAAAACACTACAAAAAAAGACACATCCGTGATATTTTGGGCCGAACGAAATTTTTTCTGTCATACTTATGACACTTCTATGATGATAATTGTGACAAAACCCGGTATCATCATACATGTGGTGGGGTCCTACTTCTATGACAAAAAACATGACAGAAAATGGGATTTTCATCCTAGGCGGGCCGGAGATGCAGCTGCATGACATTCTTTGGGCCGTCCATGACGGAAAAAGCCATGGTAGAAGAGAGGGCGAGGAAAATATCGGGGAGTTCCCGGTTACGGTGGGTGGTCCGGGGCCAAGCAATGCGCATTTCTCTTGTACGTACGCGCGTGTGTGCGATGCATTGGGCTCTTACTAAACCCGAGCGAGGCGTTGCGCTCTAACTGAACCCAAGCGATTGCACTGCAGGCTACGCGTTACTGAACCCGATTGATCGATCGATCCCTTGCTGTTAACTGAACCCGAGTGTGATTCATTCGCTACAGCTACTAACTAAAGCCGATCGATGCTGCCTCTAGATGAATAGTGAGTGTTGTTGAGGGGGGTTGGATGAACAGTTCCCGGTGGAGGGCTGGATGAACATTACCCCGTGGAGGGCTGGTTGAACAGTAGCCGGTGGAGGGCTGGATGAACAGTAGCCCGTGGAGGGGTGGTTGAACAGGACCCACACAAGTCTGTTTCCTCCGTTTTGCGTTACGCCACACCCCTGCCGATAAACAGACCCCGTTTCCATCGTAGGAGGTACGTTTCCTCTATTTTGGGTACACTAGACCCCTCCCAATGAATAGGATCCCGTTTCGACTGTGGCCGGTCGAACACAAGGCTGTTTCCTCTGTTCTGCGGACGCCAGGCCTCGTTTCCATCGCCTGTTCCGTCCAAGCCGGCTGGCTCCTGATGAACATGATGACAATGCAGTTTCTCCGTTCCAACCCAGCCATGTACACGAGCCCTAGCCATACATATGCGCGAGTAGGCGTTCGGGACCCCGCCCGTATGTATGTACGTGGTTGTATTTACTTTCTTGCAACATGGCCGGTGTACGTACATGTACATGCTACGTGGACGCCTCTACTATGACATGTGTGCGCCTCTACTACGAGACATGTCCTTCCTTACACGACCACGATTCACCACTGCAGCCTATAGACAGACCGATCGTATGTACATACACGTTCGTGACCAGAATGACAACGCTACATACGCTTCGACCAGGTGGGTCCCGACTGTCAGGCACTTCCTTGTGTGCGAAGATGTAGCTGGTGGGTCCCAGCAGTCAGGGGGCGGATCATTTTTTTGCCCGTAATACGGATGCACTTCCTTGCATGCGAAGATGTAGCTGGTGGGTCCCAGCAGTCAGGGGGAGAAAACATTATTTTTTAGGGTAAAAAGGATGCAGTTGCATGCATGCGTCCATGGGCGTGGTGCGTCCCCACTGTCAGCCTCTCACGTAGAGTCATCGGTTGTTAACCACGCTGACCACAACGTGCCGAGTGCACTAAGTCCGATGGACGACGGCGAGGCCCCATACTGGAACAACCCACAGATGGGGAAGACGCGGCAGTGGAGTCACAGATGGAGAGGAGTGGGAAACTTGATTGGTTCGGGTGCGCGGGAGCACTGCCGCCCACGGGAGACAAGAGCAAGAACAGAGGTTGAAGAAGGAGCACGGCTGTTGGATTAACATCCAACGGTCCAGCTGCTAGAATCATTTGTTGATTAAGTTGACAAAGCTCTGCATACACGTCTGCTTAGTAGGCCCACAAGTCAGCCACCACATCTATCGGGTCCCAGTTGTCATCGGGAGGCACTTCCTTCCGTGCGAAGATACAGCCGGTGGTTCCAGCTGTCTGGGGTAGAAAACAACTTAATAAGGAGGAACTTTCCTTGCGTGCGACCATGGACCTCGTGTGTCCTAGCCGTCAGTCTATCCAAGTACAGTCCTCTTCCGATGACTCTCGTTTGTTGACCACGCCACGCCGAGCGCAGCGAGGAGATGGACGACGACGAGGCCCCAGACTGGAACGACCTGGAGATGGGGAAGACGCGGTAGTGGAGTAGCAGACGGAGAGGAGTGGGAAACTTGACTGGTTCGAGTGCGGGGTGGGCCTACACTCGGCAGAGAATAACAGGATGTGCGGAGTGGAGGGATGGCCTGGCCGTCGGTAGGGTAGCATTTTGCTGAGGCACGCAAAACAACGCCGCTGGACGCCGGAGGCTGGAGCAGGCGAAGAAGACGAGAGATTGAAGAAGAATGTCGGCCATTGGATGTAAATCCAACGCCTTGTTAGGCTTCGACCTACTGGCCCACATGTCAACCAGTCCATTTGTTTTTAGTCCATTTGGTGGGCTGGGTGAAACAATGATGTAGCATCTATGCAGCCCGTTTATATATATGGTAGAATTTAAAGCCCATTTGCATTTTTCTCGAAATCCGCAGACTTGCTGGGCTGGGTGAAAATATCATGTTGGGCTGGATGGAGAAATGTTATAAAAACATAAACACATGATTGCACGTCTATTACTGCATTGGTCAGTAAAATCTTTGCAAGCTTATGTACGCAATCACTAAGAGTTAACTTGCCAAGTTATATATAAACAATTATTATTATTATTTTGTAAGAACTTTCAACTTACGAAATAAAATATCATTTTAATTTGATGAGTTAATAGGACGTGGGGTAATATAATTTTTTAGGCTAGACGTGGGACAGTTGAGTTGGTTCAAGGGAAAAGTACTAGGAGAAAACTCAGTTTACATCAAAAAATAAAGTGAGAGAAAATTCAGGTATAGGATTAATGAAAACGAAAAATAAAGGAAGTGGGAAGGTCTATAAAATGGTTGGACGAATGACAGGTTTAACGGAACCTTATGTTGTTTCTATTATATATATGTAATAAAAGAAGATATAAATATAGGTGCAGTTTTGCATTCTTATAGAAAACATAGGTTCAGTTTTGCATTCTTATAGAAAAATAGAACTGAGTTGTGCGTCGTCTTGAAAAAACAAACATAACTTGGGCTGCTGATGTTATAGACAAGCTAGGTTGGGAGGCCCAGAGGCCGCTTGATACCCGCTGGATCCAAAAAATGTTGAAACATGTCCTGGGCTGCCCATGTTAAAATACAAAACCTAGGCCATGGACCTGGTGGGCCCGGGACTGTCAGCCTCTCGAGGAACAGTTGTCTCCCGATTCCTCTTGTTTTGCTGACCATGTTGGGAATGACAGACAGCGGTGCCACGACGAGAGTACCAAGGCGGAGCACGACGTCGTGACCTCGGACCGAACGAACCGGAGCGGGGGAAGACGCAGGTGGAGGGGAGTACGAGGGTTGACTTGTTTGGGTGCAGGGTGGGTCGGTGGAGCTGCCGCCACCGGACAATGTGTGGGAGTAGAGGGATGGCCAGTCGCTGTATAGGAAGAGGACGAAAGATTGAACAAAATAAAGAACTACAAATGGATAGGTGGTTGGTCCCATATGTCTATGTACGAGACCTGCTGGGTCCACCTGAGAAGGGGAATATGTTGGCAGGAAGGAGATTCAAAGCAGGGCAGCCGTGTGAACTAGTTTTTTTAACGGACAAGTGAACTAGTTACATACATAAGCAAATAGCCCCTAAAAAAGCAATCAGGTTAATGCGTTCTTAGAAGAAATATTTTAGACAAAACAGATAATTACGACACATAGGCCAATGCATGAAACACTCAGATGATAAAGGTCCTTATAAACAGATAAAGTACAACATCTAGACCTTCTTGGCACGGTTGATCATGACGCTATGGCTGTCTGTGTACTCGTCGGTTATGGGAAGCATACACGCCCTCATGTCAAAGATCCGCCTATACATGTCGTAGCATGCGTATGCATCCTTGGCCGTGTAGGTTATGTAGGCTAGATTCATAGGTACCTCTCACGTGTTCAGGTCCTTGGTATCATTGTCTTCTTTCATGTTGGCATATCAGGGGTCGATGATGGTCTCGGTGAGGTCAACCACGGAGTCCTTCTCCTGCCCCTTGCCGATGATATTGTATTGCTTCTGGATGTGGACAAGCTTGTTGCACCAGATGGCCGAATCATCGCGGTCTTTCTTCTCTTCACCGTAGCGAAGGTGCAGTCGGCACTGCCAATGAAACAGGCGAATGCTCCAAAACCTCTGATGGCCCTACAGTAGTGGTAGACGAGAACCTCATCCCGCACACATACCTGGGGGACGGCGATCCGTTGGTCCCTGTCAAGAGACGAATGGATGGGCACAAGGTCTAAGTCCTGCGACCTTGTGCTTTCTCGTCCTGTAGGTACTGCTTGAACTCGGCAAGGCAGAGCTTCACCGAGTCCGGATCGTTGGTGTACATCACATTCAACTTGGTGCAGCCATAGGACTGAACGGCGAACTCAAAGGGGAACTCCTTGCTGAAGTCCATATCCAGTAGGCTCACCCCTCGGATCGCCAATGGAGTCTCTTCAAGTGAACAAGCGGGGAGGCGGCGGCATCAGTTTGTTTTTCAGCTCTTGGGGAACTGGATTCAATAGTAAACTGAGTGTGTACATGCGACAACAGTTACTACACATCCCTCGCCTGCTGCACGCCCAGTAGAAGATGCACCCTCGGCACATTCAAATGCCTCCATTAAGAAACCTACTCTGGCCACACGTCGGTTCACGAGCGGGTCTGTATTGACACTTTCACACAGATAATACTACCAAGTTTGAACTGTTTGTTATGGTTGTTGTCCTCTGCATCATCATGCCGTGTTTCCCAGCATGCAAGATTCAGAACCAACAAATAAGATCCAAATGACAAGTATAACAAAGATTCCTCCAGATCTCATTGATTCCCAGCTTGCAAAATTCATAACCAACAAATAAGATTCAAATCATAAGTACATATGCCTACACATCTCATTGATTCCCAGCTTGCAAGATTCAGAACCAACCCATTAGAGCCTTTTGATAAAATGAATATCGAGATTAAATCCATATTGGCTAGCCATGTCATACAACCGAAGAAATTGGCGAATGCTCTTGACCGTCACAACATCTGTAGTTGTGTATTACTGTTTGCACAACACAAATAAGAAGATCCTGATTACTATAATTGTGGCACTCCTTGAACTCAACCTGCAGCTCCACTCGGATGAGGCCTGCTTGGACTTCCATGATTCAATTCATGTGCCTTTTTCTGCAGTTCACCTGAAATGAAGCAAAGATTGCATCATTCAGCTAGCAAGAAGTACTTGCTCTCGCGAGCTGGCAGGTTCTTTAGTAGTTGCACTAAAATTGAGGAACATTAAGGTTGGCTGTCCTGCTCATGTAAGGTGCAACTATAATTTGCTAATCCCTTTGTTCAGTTCCACTAAAATAAAGTGCCATTGTGGTGACAGTGATGGCTCATCTTGCAAAGGCTAATAAAATGTTGCACGAGATTACCAGCAAAATTTGACGGAGATTTTGGAAACTCCAATCACCATTTTGTGCAGTTCCAACAAAATTGAGAGATGTTGGCCACGTGAAATTTTAGTTGAAATGCACAAGACACTCATTCCAAAAAAGAGTGTTTTGTGCAGTTCACCAAAAGGTCACAATAGCAACAAGGTGAAATGCATATCCCTATCTACACAAAAAGATAGAAAGTAAACAGTTGCTGGTCAATAAGAATGTACGGAACATACACGAAATGAAAAGAAGCATCTTAATATGTTCATGGCAATCACGCAAGGACAATAGAAATTTTAAAACGTCAGCAATGCTTCATGTTACGGAAGCATTATGATCAACAATGACATTCGTAAAATATGGGATTACTTTAATGGTGGCATTGCTTGTTTACCAGATACATTAAATCAACAACAGCTAAAGAGTTAGTTTAAGGGCATGGGACCGTTGGGACACCAGAACACTCAGCAGCGTAAATGAGCAACTTACTCATCATACTGGGGAAAACAGCAGGAGTACCATTCGTAGCACAGTTTAATTGCATCATATCACGGGAGGCATTAGATTAACAATAACACTGGTTAGACATGTCCCTAAGGTAAAAGTGTGATCGCTTCATTTTACATGCGCCCTTACATAAACAACAACAAAAGGTTGGTATAAGGACATGAGACACTGGACGCATGAGCACTACGTACCTAGAAGGAGGCATAAAGTTGTGATGATGAGTTTGTTCATGCTCTATGAGGGAAGCACATCTAATCCTGGAGACCTTTTACTATATGAGGGTAGCAAATCTAATCTTGGAGACCTTTTAATATGTGAGGGTAACAAATCTAATCTTGGAGACCTTTTACTATGTGAGGGCAGCCAATCTAATCCTGGAGACCTTTTACTATGCGAGGGCAGTAAATCTAATCCTGGAGACCTTTGACAATGTGAGGGCAGCAATTCTAATCCTGGAGACCTTTCACTATGTGAGGGCAACAAATCTAATCCTGGAGACCTTTTACTATGTGAGGGCAGCAATTCTAATCCTGGAGACCTTTTACTATGTGAGGCCAACAAATCTAATGCTGGACATACTCTGTTGACTTGTCCACCAGCCGCCACTTTCTATCCTTTTTTCAACCAATAATAGATCTGTTCCTTATCCACTTTGTACTGCGTTTTCCCATTATTTTCCTTTTCAACCAAGAGACTGGTTGGGTATCCGGTATCTACTACTTTGACCATATTATTTCCTCTTTGAATCAAGTCCTAGATTCATGCTACAACTTTCCCCCTTTTCTTCGTTATTTGAACCAAGTCCTAGATTCGAATGCATGAAGTAGCTTTACCTCTAATAATACTAAAACTTTAGGTGGCTTTGGAAGAGCTGATGGGTGTAGAAAAAGATGCACATGCAGACATGTGGGGAGCTGGGGCAGTAGAGCAAGGCCGCTTTCAAAGAACTTATACCCGAGGGTCGTCGGGATGTCGGTGGCGGCAGGTCGGATCCACGCACAATACAACAGGGTGGAAGAAGGGTCGGAGGACCTCCCGAGCCGGCGTTGTGTCGGAGAGAATGGCACAGGCAGAGGATCGGGCCCCTCCGGCAGCTGTGGGTTTCCTCCCTCGACCGAGTGAAGGATGCACCTAGTCCCCTATGCACACTAGCCGAAGGGATCCGGCCGGATCTGTGACCAGCGGTGAGCAGAGAGAAAATGTTGCTACACTGTCTTGTTTAGATCTGGAGAGGATGAGAGAATAAAGAGAGCAACCCTAGTAAAGCAAGCGCTCAGGCCCCGACATACATATATAGTGGAGTGATTATCTTTTTCTCTCCGCAACAAGCGTTTCAATTTGTGTACGTGGCATTAAAGAAAAGAAACTCTCTATTTAAGGTGAGTAACTTTACGACTCCTACTTACTACTACTACTACCTCCGTCTTGGTTTATAGGTCACCTTTGAAGTTCGTGCCAAATTTTGACCAAATATTTAGCTAACAAAATGTTAATGCATGTAAAAAAAATTATATCATTGGATTCGCATTTCAACATAGTTATCAATGATATAATTTTTGGTAACATGCATGAACGTTTTGTTAGTTCAATCTATAATCAAAATTTGACACAATATACAATGGGGACCAATAAACTAGGACGGAGGTAGTAGTAGTAGTATTGTTCACTTGTGCTCCCCGACCCTCCATTCATTGACCAACCCCATGGGTGAATAAACATACAATACTAGTATTTATATAGAATGAACTAGCTCGAACTATTTTGGCGTAGTTAAAAGTTGAGGGTGGGGATTTTCACGGGCAGTACGCGTGACATTTTTCGCGTAAGCAGTTTGACAGAGAGGCGAGGAGGGTGAGGGAGTAGCGGATTCAACATACTTACTGCTGGAAAGGTCGGTGTCGGTGTCAAAACCGGCGGATCTCGGGTAGGGGGTCCCGAACTGTTCGTCTAGGCCGGATGGTAATAGGAGGCAGGGGACACAATGTTTTACCCAGGTTTGGGCCCTCTTGATGGAGGTAAAACCCTACGTCCTGCTTGATTAATATTGATGATATGGGTAGTACAAGAGTAGATCTACCACAAGATCAGAGAGGCTAAACCCTAGAAGCTAGCCTATGGTATGATTGTTGTTCGTCCTATGGACTAAAACCCTCCGGTTTATATAGACACCGGAGAGGGCTAGGGTTACACAGAGTCGGTTACAATGGGAGGAGATCTACATATCCGTATTGCCAAGCTTGCCTTCCACGCCAAGGAAAGTCCCATCCGGACGCGGGACGAAGTATTCAATCTTGTATCTTCATAGTCCAAGAGTCCGGCCAAAGGTTATAGTCCGGCTATCCGGACACCCCCTAATCCAGGACTCCCTCAGTAGCCCCCGAACCAGGCTTCAATGACGATGAGTCCGGCGCGCAGATTGTCTTCGACATTGCAAGACGGATTCCTCTCCAAATTCCCTGTACCTGTTTAAATAGTGTCCGGCTTCTTGTGAATGTCGCGCTCCTTGGCTTCCATGCCCAATAATGGCCACTTTCCACGTGTCGAGCGAATGTGAAGAGCTAGGGTGTTTTTACATTGACCCCCTAGCTGTGTGAATGAGCTGCCTATTAAAAAGACGAGGATTCAGATCCAAATCACACCATCCTCCCTTGGCGAGCCTTCATCGGAGCGCATCCGACAGAGATCCATTCCATCATGGCCGGTCGACGCAGCTCCTCCTCTCGCTCCCCTAGCCCCAATCCTGGAGATTGGGAGAGATGTTCCGTCCCGCACAGCAAATTAGTGATACTTCAGACCAAGGGATTTCTTCTCCCAGCATACATGGTCCCGGTTCGAGCCGGGCTCGCCACCTATAATGGCAGAGAGCAAGCGGAGAGCCTTCCCAATCCCTCCAAGGGAGAGCGGGTATGCCTTGTCCCTCATTTGGTAAGAGGGCTCGGATTTCCAATTCATTCATTTCTCCGGGGGCTCCTGGAGTTCTACGGCCTCCAGTTGCACAACCTTACGCCTGCCTCCATATTGCATATCGCGGGCTTCGTAGCCCTTTGTGAGCTGTTTTTGGGCTGTGAGGCTCATTTCGCGCTGTGGAAGGAGCTGTTCTGCCTTGTGCCCCGTTCTCAGAAGGGGTCAATATATCAAGTGGGCGGAGCCGAAGTGTGGCGTATTGCTGGGACCAGATATCTATCCGGAACCCCAAACAAGACGTCTGAAGACCGGCCTTCAGAATGGTTTTATATAGAAGACGTCCCCCTCCCGGACCCTATTCGAATCGGCCTCCCTGAGTTCGACAACGCTCCTTTGAAGAAGCACCAGAGCTGGCGTCCACGGAGCCCCCCGGAGGAAGATGACAGGGACGTTCTTTACCTGATGAGCCGGATAAGTTTGTTAGCTCGATCCAGATTGACCATGATCGAGGTCATGGCCACATGTATTATACGGGGGGTGCAGCCGCTTCAGTATAGAGGCCACCCCATGTGGGATTTCAATGGGGAGGATGACGCCACCCGCTACGGCCGTAAAGGGCCGGAATCGGTTGCTGCTCTAATAAAGATCTTATCCACTTTGTACAAGGGAGAACAGGAGGAATTCCTCCGCTTCAACCCGCATGGCGGATTTTCTATGTACAATCCTCCGAGCTGGGTAAGCGGACAGTTTTTCTCGCCCATCCGTTTCATATTACCATAGTTAAGTATTCAGTCTAGTGATTTCAACGCAGGAGCTGTGCCTGGCTGTAAGGGAGATAAACAGCCCTCCTCCACAACCCGAGGACCCGGAACGGTCCCTTGACCCGGCCTCCCAAGAGGATCCGGACATATCTGTGGAGCTGATGGATGGGGTATTTTACCAATTGAGCAATGATAACGCCATGGTGGCCATTACGGCCGATTACCCTGGGCTACTTCCAGCCTCACAGGTAACTATGACCGAAGTCCCAGTACTTTCAAAAGGGATCCGTCCTTGCGTGTTTTTGATTACCGTATAACAACCGTGTTTTGCAGGGGAGGTCCTCGAGGCGGAAGGCCGAGCCTGCGGCGACTAGCCAACAAGGGGCCGCGAGGCCAGGCAGGCTGAAAAGCCACGCAGTCCGGATTGAGACACCGGCACAGCGGTACGGCACGCCGTCTTTATTCCAAGACATTATTCTCAGAGGCATACTAACGCCCATGCCTTCTTTTTAGGAAAAAGAGTGCTCGCCGGACTATATCCGGAGAGGCTACTAATCGCGCCTCCACCAGCCAGGCTCCAAGGCTGGATTCAGAGGCAGGAACGAATGCGAGGCGTGCGCCGGGCGCTCCTCCGACAGAGGATGCGGATAGACTGTCCGCCACCAATTCCGAGGTGGAAAGTGCCATGAACCACAGGCGTCGCCGGACTGTTCTTTGTGACGCTTGTTTCTCCCAAGAGGCATTGGATGCCTTCACCTCGGGAGATGTGTACCTCCGTGCCGCTCAAAATGGTCTAGCCAGAGCCATGAAGCAGTATGTAAAAGACATACGGGTGAGAAAATTTGGTGATTATATATATCAATAGCCCCTAAGACATGAAACAGTTAGAATAACTGATTTAAGGATCATTTGTTTTGCAGGTTCTTACAGAAAAGAATACCCAGCTGTCCCAGGAGCTGGAGGAGTGCAAAGCCCAACTTCAGGCCGCACGGGCCGCAGCAGGGGAGCCCAAAGAGACCCCCTCTGGTAATATATCCTTCAAATGATAAGTATCATATAAAGTGCGGCGTATATGCAGATCTGACGATAAAATTGCAGATGACGCTGGAGTAAATCCGGATAAGCAACAGCTCCTACGCCACTTGAAGGCCGGTGAGAGCGTGCTTACGAGGGTGAGGCAGGAGAAGAATGATCTCCTAAATGCCAACACCAAGCTGGGCGTGGAACTAAAGGATGTTCGTGCACAACTGTCGGACTCCGTTAAGGAGAATCGGTGGCTTCGACGCAGCATATTTAGTAAGTGCTTGAACGAACTTTGAAAAAGAGTTCGGCGAGGAAGTTGGCTGACAGAGTTATGTCTGTAGGTATGCTAACAAGTCGTCATACAAAGGAAATGCCTGGTTCTACGGGTGACCTTCTTCCCAAGCTCTCACAACTGCACGAACGAGTTCGGCAGGTGATGCAAGGCATCGCCCATGCCTTGTGGCCATCCGTCTCCGTGCCCGAAGGACTTGGAGATCTTGTGGAGAAGCTGAAGGGAGCGCGGCGGTGCTTCCGATTATGGAAGATATCGGCCTGCCGTCAAGGTTCCAGGGAAGCCTGGGCCATGGTGAAGACGCGGTACATGAAGGCCGACCCAAACCACATGGCCGAGGTCGGACCTGTGGGGCCCGATGGGAAGGAGATCCCTGTGAGCTTAGTGTACGGCCAAGTAGAATTGGCCGCAAAGTATTCCAACAGGACTGTAGACTAGACAGCCTATTGGATGGTATTGAAGAGGAATTCAACCAGTCAAGTTGACTATGTAATTTAAAGTGACATGTATAATGCCTTCTAGCCGGATTGTAGATCGTTTGTCGTGGCGGACCTTTTGGCTTCAACCTCGGGACCCGACGGTCCGGAGTGTATCCGAATACCCTCTCAGTTATGTAAGAACCGGGGCATGCATGGAGACCAGGCGTAGGGGTCATTAGTGCTTGAACAGACAAGTGCCCAACTAGTTATGTTATATTACATGGTTAGTAAGAAACATCTTCCAGGGAGAATAGTTCCGTTAGGGGTCCCTTTCCCTGGGAGGCATGCCCTAAAGTGCATGTCCAGACTGCGAGAAGAGACGCAGAAAAAACATCTGGGGGCGCATAAGTAAATAAGTAAAAAAATCATCTTTAGTTCACCGACCGAATATTCCCTTAAGAACGCTAGCTTTCGGCTTCACCCAGTCTGAGGTACACATCCGACTGACCCTGTAGTAACAATCGCAGAGGTGCTCCCCTTATGCCCTAGCCGAATTAACGGGAACGTAGGGCATAAATACAAGAGCCAGGCAACCCAGCTTGGCCAAAACTTAAGTCATATCGATGCATATAATGGTGAATAAAGGGTACATGCGGAAGGATAACACATGTGTTGGGCATAAAGCCCGTATGAATAAGCTTCTATTAAAGAAGCCCCCATGTATAATGAGCGCGGATAGCGCGTCAGTTGCGTGCAAACAAGGCACAAATGGGCCCCTAAAGGCTGTGAGAGAAAAGAAAGGGAGAAGGAGAAAAATATAAGACAAATAGTGTATAAAAAATGGACAGAGGAAGGAGACGAACATAGAGTCCGGCATTAGGCGTAGAATCTTCGGAGTCGGGCTGCGTTCCATGGGTTCGGCTCGAGTCGATTATCCGATGCATCCCACAGACGGTACGCTCCACCAGTCAGGACTTGGTCAATGATGAAGGGACCTTCCCATTTGGGCTTGAGTTTGTCCTTTTTCTTATCCGGCAGGCGTAGAACTAACTCGCCAACATTGTAAGTTTTGGCCCGTACTTCTCTGCTTTGGTATCTTCGAGCCTGCTGTTGATAGAATGCGGAACGGGCTTTTGCCACGTCACGCTCCTCCTCCAAGGCGTCCAAACTGTCCTGCCGATCGAGCTCGGCTTCTCTTTCTTCGTACATGCGCACTCAAGGTGAGTCATGAATTATGTCGCAAGGCAGAACCGGCTCTGCGCCGTATACCATAAAGAATGGTGTGTATCCGGTAGTGCGATTCGGCGTGGTCCGCAGCTCCCAGAGTACGGAGTCGAGCTCCTCTACCCAATGCGTGTTAGATTCCTTGAGGGACCGCACTAATCTGGGTTTGATGCCGCTCATGATAAGACCATTTGCTCGCTCGACCTGACCGTTTGTTTGTGGGTGATAGACTGAAGCATAATCGAGCTTGATGCCCATGTTTTTGCACCAGAGTTTTACCTCGTCGGCCTTAAAGTTCGTGCCGTTATCAGTGATGATGCTACGGGGGACGCCGTAACGGTGTACGACCCCGGATATGAAGTCTATCACCGGTCCGGATTCGGCCGTCTTGACAGGCTTGGCTTCTATCCATTTGGTGAACTTATCCACCATGACCAGTAAGTATTTTTGCTTGTGGGTTCCTCCTTTAAGGGGTCCAACCATGTCAAGCCCCCAGACCGCGAAGGGCCAGGTGATGGGGATAGTATGGAGGGCGGTGGGTGGCATATGGCTTTGGTTTGCAAAAAGCTGGCAACCAACGCAACGCTGGACTAAGTCCTGAGCGTCCGCCCGGGCAGTCGGCCAATAAAAGCCTGTATAGAAGGCCTTGCTTACAAGGGCCCGAGCTGCAGCGTGGTGACCGCCGAGTCCAGCATGAATTTCCGCCAGAAGATTCCGCCCTTCCTCTTCGGAGATGCACCTTTGAAGGACTCCGGTGGTGCTTTTCTTATAAATCTCTCCCTCATGGACTTTATAGGCTTTAGATCGTCGCACTATGCAGCGTGCCTTGTTTTGGTCCTCAGGAAGTTCCTGCCTAGTTAGGTAGGCTAGGAATGGTTATGTCCACGGGGCGATGACTGCCATTATTACGTGGGCTGAAGATGTTATTTCATTGGCAGAGCCTCCAATTATGTCGAAATGTTCGGTGTCGGGCAGTGCGGTTGGGTCCGGGCTGTTATTTCCGGGTTCCCCTTCCCATACTATGGATGGCTTGAACAGCCTCTCCAAGAAGATGTTGGGGGGGGGGGGGACAGCGTTGCGTTTTGCGCCGATGCGTGCCAGGACATCTGCTGCCTGATTGTTTTCCCGGGCTATATGGTGAAATTCGAGCCCCTCAAATCGAGCTGACATTTTTAGGACGGCATTGCGATAAGCTGCCATTTTCGGATCCTTGGCATCAAAGTCTCCATTTATTTGGGATATTGCGAGGTTCGAATCCCCGCGCACCTCTAGGCGTTGAATGCCCATGGATACTGCCATCCGGAGACCATGTAGAAGGGCCTCATATTCGGCTGCGTTGTTGGAGTCCGTAAACATTGTCTGGAGTATGTATTGAACTGTGTCTCCTGTTGGGGACGTTAAAACGACGCCAGCCCCCAGACCAGCCAACATTTTGGAGCCGTCGAAGTGCATGATCCAGTTGGAATATGTGCCGTACTCCTTAGGGAGTTCGGCTTCCGTCCATTCGGCGACGAAGTCGACCAAAACTTGCGACTTAATAGCTCGCCGTGGCTTGTAAGTTATGTCGAACGGGAGGAGCTCAATGGCCCATTTGGCAATCCGGCCCGTCGCGTCGCGGTTGTTTATAATATCGTTAAGTGTACTTCCGAGGCTACCGTTATCGAACACTCTTGAAAGTAGTGTCACAGCTTCCGGGATGCCATAAATACCGCGTACGCTATCTTTTGATAATGCGGGTACCGTGACTTGCATGGAGTAAGGACAGTGGACACATAGTAAACCGGCTTTTGAAGGGGGAATTTGTGTCCGTCCGTTTCTCGTTCGATGACGTGCACTGCGCTTACAACTTGATGAGTTGCCGCAATGTATAATAGCATTGGTTCGCCAATGTTTGGCACGGCCAGGACTGGGTTTGTTGCCAATATGGCTTTTATTTCGCCGAGTCCGGCCGTGGCGGCATCCATCCACTCGAAGTGTTTGGTGCGCCGGAGGAGGCGATAAAGGGGTAATGCCTTTTCTCCCAAGCGGGAGATAAAGCGGCTTAGAGCCGCCACGCATCCGGTCAATTTTTGTATTTGTTTGAGTTTCCTTTGGGATGTCCAATTGTGACAGAGCTCGGATCTTGGCTGGATTTGCTTCAATTTCTCTACCGGATACAATGAAGCCCAAGAGCTTTCCGACTGGTACGCAGAAAACACATTTTTCCGGGTTGAGCTTGATGTCGTATGTTCGGAGGTTATCGAATGTGAGCCTTAAGTCATCTACTAGAGATTCGACATGCTTGGTTTTGACGACCACGTCATCTACGTATGCCTCCACTGTTTTGCCGATCTGGTTTGCCAGACATGTTTGAATCATGCGCTGATATGTTGCACCGGCGTTTTTGAGCCCGAAGGGCATTGTGTTGAAGCAGAATGGGCCGTATGGTGTGATGAATGCCGTTGCGGGTTGGTCTGGCTCTGCCATCTTAATATGATGGTAGCCAGAGTATGCGTCGAGGAAACACAATGAATCGTGTCCTGCGGTAGCGTCGATAATTTGATCGATGCGGGGGAGGGGGAAGGGATCCTTTGGGCAAGCCTTGTTGAGGTCCTTAAAATTGACGCACAAGCGCCAGGATTTGTCCTTCTTTGGTACCATCACCAGGTTTACTAGCCAGTCCGGATGTTTTATGTCTCTGATGAATCCGGCCTCCAATAGCTTGGCAAGTTCCACTCCCATGGCTTGTCTCTTAGGTTCGAAGAAACGCCGAAGAGCCTGCTTGACTTGCTTGACTCCTTTTAGTATATTTAGGCTGTGCTTGGCCAGCCTGCGTGGGATTCCTGGCATGTCTGAAGGATGCCAGGCAAAAATGTCCTAGTTCTCGCATAGGAACTCTCGTAGTGCAGCGTCTACATCAGGGTTTAATTGTGCCCCGATGGAAGCTGTTTTTGTAGGGTCCATTGGATGGACTTGGAATTTGACTATTTCGTCCGCCGGTTTAAAGAAGGTGGACTTGGATCTTTTATCGAGTATCACGTTGTCCCTGTTCACCATGGAGCACAGCGCAGTCAGTTCCTTCGCCGGTAGGGCTTCGGATAGTGCTTCGAGGGCCAGTGCTGCTGTCTTATTTTCGGCGCGGAGTGCTATGTCCGGATCACTAGCAACAGTGGTGATTCCGTTGGGCCCGGGCATTTTGAGCTTCATGTACCCGTAATGGGGTATGGCTTGGAAGATTGTAAACGCCTCCCACCCTAATAGAGCGTGGTATCCGCTACTGAACGGGGCCGCTTGGAACGTGACCTCTTCGGACCTGTAATTATCCGGCGTGCCGAACACCACATCTAGTGTGATTTTTCCTATACAGCGCACTTCCCGACTGGGGATTATTCCTCTAAAGGTTGTGCTGCTTCGCTCAATGCGGTTCCAGTCTATTTCCATTTTTCGAAGGGTTTCCTCATAAATGAGGTTCAATCCGCTGCCACCATCCATGAGTAACTTGGTTAGTCGAAAGCCGTCCACTATTGGACTAAGGACCAATGCGGCTGGTGCTCGGGCTTTTCGGAATTTAGGTTCGTCACTGGCATTAAAAGTAATAGCCGTGTCACTCCATGGGTTTATTGTTGCCACAAGGTAGACTTCGGCAAGGGTGCGGAGTGTTTGTTTTCGCATATTATTTGATGCAAAAGTCTCGAAGACTGTTAATACCGTACTCGTATCCCTGGGCTGGTGCTCTGTGGCTTCTGGGGTTAGAAGATCTTCGCCACTTTTGGCCATCTGCCGGAGTATCCAACACGCTCTAAGGCTATGAGTTGGTGTGGCGCCCTCTGCACTGTGAATTTTACAGGGTCCATTGAGCCATCTCTCCAGTACGGTTCCATGCGCTGTAGAGGGTTTTTGCTTTTTGGTGTTTAACCCGGGTGTCTGGCGATAATGCACCCTTTTATTTCGGACTGGGTTTGTTTTCAGGGCCGCATTGTCCCAAAATTTTATTTCGGTTTTCCAGGCGCTTTCCATCGCACAGTACTTTCGTACTATGGACGCCAAGTCAGCAAAGCGTGTAATTTCACGGCGACTTATGGCGTTGAGGATTCCCTTGTCCGTGCAATTATTGCAGAAGAATGAAATTGTGTCTTCCTCACGGCAGTCCTTTATCCTGTTCATGACCAGGAGGAATCTGGCCCAGTAATGGTGTACTGTTTCTTCATGCTCTTGCCTAATTTGGGATAGATCGCTTATGTTTGGGTGGGTGGGTGGAATTTAATCTGAAACCTCACCCAATCTGAGACTCAGGGGCCAAGGAGTTTCCGAAATTGGAAGTTTGGATTCTTGGATGTTTTCCACTGAATCTAGCCCGCTGCCTGACTCTAGGTTCAGGTCTTGAGTGACGTCCTCCCCTCCGCGGGTACCCGTCTTGGAGGGATCGGCAATCCAGACATAGCTAGTCCTTAAGATAGGTGAAGGGTCGCCGCATTGTTCCTCCACCACTTCAACATGATGGGTGACCTGGGGAGAGTTGATCTCTCTCAGATCGGGTTTAGGCCCAATCTGATCGTAGTCTGTAGCGAATCCCAGGGCGGCGATGCGATCCAAGAGCTCGTTTAGGGAAGAGAGCTCCATTGGATCTAACTTCTCAGCGAGTTCCGAGTTGACGTGAAGATTGCTTTTGATGACCCGAGAAGTCATCGTCGGTGCAGCGGCCGAACAGGCGGTCATAAGAAAACCACCTAGCCGGAGAGTTTGGCCGACAGCCAAAGCTCCCTTAGCAACAGTGTCGTCTTTAAAGACGGGATGAGGCATCCTTCCTGATGGCGACGACACAACGGAACTCTCAATGAAAGCACCAATGTCGGTGTCAAAACCGGCGGATCTTGGGTAGGGGGTCCCGAACTATGCGTCTAGGCCGGATGGTAACAAGAGGTAGGGGACACAATGTTTTACCCAGGTTCGGGCCCTCTTGATGGAGGTAAAACCCTATGTCCTGCTTGATTAATATTGATGATATGGGTAGTACAAGAGTAGATCTACCACGAGATCAGAGAGGCTAAACCCTAGAAGCTAGCCTATGGTATGATTGTTGTTCATGCTATGGACTACAACCCTCCGGTTTATATAGACACCGGAGAGGGCTAGAGTTACACAGAGTCGGTTACAATGGGAGGAGATCTACATATCCGTATTGCCAAGCTTGCCTTCCACGCCAAGGAAAGTCCCATCCGGACGCGGGACAAAGTCTTCAATCTTGTATCTTCATAGTCCAAGAGTCTGACCAAAGGTTATAGTCCGGCTATCCGGACACCCCCTAATCCAGGACTCCCTCAGTCGGGCTATCCGATTCGACGGTGTGTTATTGCTGGAAAGACTTGTGATATGACTAGTCACTATAGTCATGAATTACTAGTGGTACGACCGGGGTGATGCCCCCCATCCGTTCCGCACTCTAATCTGGTGCATGACACGTCGACCCGGATGCTGGCTCTCCCACATGTCGGCGAAGTACATAGGAGGAGTGAGAACCACGGCAGAGCAGTGCGAACCATGGTAGCCCAGTGAATTAGCAGTAGAAAACAATGTGCTGATATGGCCATAAAACACAATGTGCTACGGTCCAAACTGTAGCATGTACAGTACTACTCCTCTTTGTTTGGATCCCTGAGTTAGATCTAGTTTGGGTTGAAATAGCCTCAAATTATCCAAATGGGAGGGGTTAGTTTGAGCTAGTTTGCTCTAACCCAGCTAAAAAAAACTAGGGACTAGGGAATTTTTAGTTGGGACTAGAAAAAGTCCTAGGACTTATGAACCAAACAGGGCCTCAAGCACCTATGGAGGCGACTGCCGCTCTCATCTAACGCGTGTCAGGAGATGTTCCCGTCGACGACGAGGTGCCCATGGTGCCTATTGTGCATCGTGACCAAGGTGGAGAGGAAAACGAGAGAACTATGTATTTATTTATGGTGTAGATTCACTCATTTTTGCTCCATATGTACTCCGTCTCGGTGTAGTCTAGTCACTTGTTGAAATATCTAGAAATGCAAATACTCCTTTTTAGTTTACAGGGCTATACTAGCAAGTAATAGTGGGCTCACATAGCAATTTTGTCTCATGCAAGAGCCTAGCTATATGCATGCTCCAAGGTTCAAAACTGCCATGTTTGGGTTGCGCTTGGCTCTTCGTCTCTTCGAGAAGATGAACAATGATGTTACTACTACTGCTTCTACTGTATCAAATCCACTGCTGCATGTCCGTCCACCGCGAGCGGGAGGGATAGCTTCTTGTAGTACTACTATAAGCAAAAGCCTGTCCTCGTCTGCGAGCCACCACACGCATGGGCGAGGGAGAAGGCGAGTAGTAAAATCAAGCTTCTCCTAGTTGTATGAGTTGACATACCCACAGTGTACAATACTCCATTTGCTGCAACCTCTAACATACCCCACCACAAATTAAAATATATATTCCTGTCTTGACCAGATGAGCGTGCAAACTACAATCACTAGGATGATAGGTAGGGCCATAAGATTATTTTAATAAAAAAAGCATGGAGCCGACCCCAACGATTTTAAAGCTTACAGGCACGGTACATGCTATCCTAGACTACTCTACACATGAAACTGCCACACGAGCGTCCGGGCTGGCTCTTGGCCTCTTTGGGAAGTCAAACAATGATGGAGTACTACTGCAGTGGAGGAGTACTACAGTATGCTTCAGGCCATCTGACACCGATTGAACTGCTGCATGTCCACCATGTGCGGGAGGGAGACCGTGTAGCGAACGAAAGCTTCTCCTAGTCCTGCCAGCCACCACACTCATGGGCGAGGGAGGGACGCAGCTTCATTGACTGACTGCTCCTGCCTTTGCATGTATGATAGGTGGGCCCAACAAGAGGGTGGCCCAACTATTATGCAGCCAAAGGCAGGTGCGGTTAAGGCGAGAGGGCGTTGTAGTAATCAAACTTCTTGGTCTTGTACGAGTTGACGCGACACATCAAAGCACTGCACTCGATATATTTCAATAATTTGTGTTTATCGATGCATTAATTGCAATGCATGCATGCATTTCGTGACTCTCCTTTTGATACTTGCATGTGTTGATTTAATGCACCTTGAAGTAGTATGAATATGTGATTGTAAAGCTTTGCAATGCCTTGACCCTAATAAAGCGAGAGATGGTTGTGCACGAGGAAGGCGGAATTCCGAGGAGGGTGAGATCATGCACACGGAACAGGACCCGACGATGGAGCTCTCTATGGTCTCGATGGACCTCACCTTGCTCCACTTAGCCTTGTGCCTTCGCCCCTTGAAGCCTCCAGTGTATGAGGTTCGAATACACCTTCTCCGTTTGGCTGATCGAGCAAGGTGCAGGTTTCTTGATTGATGTGTTGTTCAATTTATTTGTGTAGTGCAAGGGAGGGCACCTGGCCTGCACGGACTGTCGCGTCGAGCGCCCCAGGAACCAGCGGCAGTGCCAGAAGTGTGAGCGCGGCGGTGGCTTCAACATGCAGAACACGGTGCTGGACGCCTTCCTCTCCTCAGTGAGGGTGGAGTGCCCGCACGAAGGCTGTGGGCTCTATGTCACTTACCATACGCTCGCCGATCACTAGAGCGTGCGTCCGCTCGTGCCTTGCAAATGCCCCGTGCCCGTCTGCGGCTATGAAGGCCCGCGGCCCGTGCTCTCCCACCACATCAGCACCGTGTATCCCATGCCCGTGCATAGGATCCCGTACGGCAAGGTGCTCCAACTGCATGTCACACCCTGATTTTCATGTCACAACACTTAAGCTAATAAATCATGATAAAGTGTGGTTTGACAAAAACTTTTGCATTATTTGGCTTTTATTTTCTTGAGTTGGTTTTCTCTTTGTGTTTTTCAAGTGCTCTCTAATGTCAACTACTCCACCTTACATACTTCATCTCCTTGCCCCAAGCTTCTGCCCATGATCATGCCATTTGTCTAGTGCAATATAGTATTTTCTTACAAAAATAATTTGGCCAAAAAGTATTTTCTAAAATTAGTTTTCCAAAACCCCCTGAATTGAGGTTTGCACTTCAAGTACTTGATTTGGGGTGTGAAAAATATTTCAAAGTGTATATTTGAAACCTATTAGATATAGGATTCCCATAAACCACAAAAATATAATTTTAAAAGTTATTTTCCTATTTTATTTAAAAGCTTTTTCTTAAGGCCAGAAATGGTCTTTAATAGGGAAAAATTATTTTATTGTTTCATAAATATTTGAAAAAAATCAGGGAAACTCAGTGGACATATATTTTCCATATATAAGAGTTTCAGCACATGGTCATGTTCAAAATATTGGGCAAAATCCTCCAAAATCATTTTTGTCCATTTCAAGTATTTGAAATATTTCTACAAGAAATATTTTCCAATAACTCCAGGAAAATTCTAGAAAGTCACATATGCATAATATGATGATCCTGCAAAGTTTCAGCTCAATCCAAACTATTTTGGTTCACCAAAGTGCCCCAAAACCCTATCTGTCCAGATTCAAGTTTGAACAACTTTACATTGCCAACTTATTCCAAATGCCCCCAAACTTTGTGGTCATGCTCAAAAGCCCAAATGATGACACTACACCAAGTGGTGTATCAAGGGGAATGGTTTTGCATGACTAGATCTTGGTGAATGCATTTCTGCTGGTTTCTAGGGTTTACAAAAGTTGCATTGGCAACTTTGCCCAAATGATCTCAAAATTGGTGGAAGGCCCTAATTATGTGTTCCTTTTCACCCTGTGGAGTCTCATGTCAAATGGAGTTCATTTTCTTACCCAAACAAGCATCAAACACCATCTGCCACTTTACCAAAATTCCATTTTAACCTCTTCCACTAATGTCCATGGGCTCAACTTTGTACCACAGCTGCTCCTGACCCTCTTCTACCTCCAGTAACTATGGTTGCGTCTCAGCTCAATGATTGAGGGGTGAGACCACCTCATTTACCCCTCCGGACAGCCCATTTCCATCTCTCTCTCAACCCCACTCTTCTCCTACTGGCTCTCTAGGGCATCCAATGCCACTCCTACATTGTTTAATCACCCCCAAAACCTCCAGACACAAAAGGATAGGCTCATGGCACATAAACAATGCCAGTGCATGCAGAGCTCGCGCTCTGGAGCACGCTACAGTGATCTCCCGCACTGTAGCTCACCCATGTCAAGGGCATACGACAACCTTGGGCGTCGGGGTGATGTCTCCCGAGGTGGCCTTGGCGTCCGAGACACGGCACGCTGCCGGCCCCCTCTAGAATCTCTCTCCTCTTCCCCTACAGGCTCACCCAAGCGCGTCCGTGGACACTGCCCACGGTGCACCACGACCACGCCCATATAAGCTACTCCCGACCTCTTCTCTGGCCTCTCCTCGCTATCCCTCTTCCCCACGAACCTCCCAGATAACATCCCTCTCCCTCCCATGCTCTCTTTCCCTCTCCATGGCCGCCATGGTCGCCACCTGCCTCCGCTCGGCTCCTGCAAACCGGAGCCTCCCCTCCTCTCCTTTGACCACCAGGAGAAGCATAGCAGGCCAAGCGGAGCCCTCCCGCTCCTTCTCCCCCTGCCCTTGTGCCCATGGCATCGCGCCCATCCACTCCAGACGCCACCCGCCATCGCCCCACATCCTCCAAGCCCGCGCGAAGCCCGTGGATGGAAGCGGCTCGGCATCCTGAGTCCGTCGGTGCACCGGACGCCACCGGGGACGGCCGGAGTCACCGGGGATCAAGGCCGGCGCATGCTCTGCCTCGCCTCCCCTGTTGCTCCTCTTCCTCAGGCACGAGGTAGGAGACGACCACCCCGCCAGCTGGCAGGGGGCCCGCCTGTCGGCGGCAGAGGTGACCGAGCCGGCCCACCAGTCGGGTTAAGTGGACATGGCTTCGCCTCACTCCGCTTGCCCCGCTGGGTGGCGCACTCCCGTAATGAACCTTCGGCGACACCACCTCTGTCGGGGGTTGGGTGCGACATATGCCAATGGATGGCTTATCATGGTGGGGGCGAGTAGAACGTCGCCGGTGCCTGGAAACGGGATGAGGCGTAGACACGAATGCCGGCGTACTTTACCCAGGTTCGGGGCTCTCCTAGGAGATAACACCCCTAGTCCTGCTCTGGGGGGTCTCCGCATGATCACTAAGGCAAAGTGAGTACAAAGGCGCTCCTCGAGCTGTATCTATGGATTGGAGAAGGCAAGGCTAGCTCTCTCCTTTCTCTATGGTCTGGTCTAGTTCTAATGACTCGGAACCCTTTGCATGGGTGTCCTAGGGGGTTTATATAAGCCTACCCAAACTGTATGGACGTAGGGCCGGGCTGTCAGTCTCTTCACCTGTGGGCCCTCCTGCCGACTGATGGGGCCCATCGATTGGTGGGCCCAGGCGACTGGTCGGGTACGGAGCCGACAGGCCGCACCCGCCGCTGGCGGGTCCTGCCGGCTGCTGATTACTGTAGTCGTGCCTCTAATGACGCAAGCTTGGTCATGGGGTCAAGGCTATAGTCCTGCCGCCTGGCAGGCGATTACTGTAGCCACTCCCGTCTCGTCTGGTTAATGGCGTGTGGGACCCATGGGAGGGGCAGGCCGACTTCCGTGGGCCGGCTCCCTACGGGTCTGACTGGAGGGGCCCTTGCCGTCTTTTGGACTCTCACTGACTGGTAGGGCCCGTCTTCTGTGGATCGTACCATCAGACCGTCGTGGGTACAGGACTCCACCCACTGTTGCAGGCGTCAGGGATGGCATGGCAACAGTGCTGTGCCAGACGGAGATCTCCGCTGGTACAGCGCCCTGTGCCCTAGCCATCCCCCGGAAAAGGGGAGGGAGTGTGCTTCACTGTCGCCACTCCCTGTCCCATCCCCCCTGATGAGGGCATGGGCTTTGCTGGTGTCGTGGGCCGACTTCCTGTGGTCGGCGACTCCGGAAGCCGCTAGTCGGAGTCGGCCGGTCTCGATCTCATCTGTAGGACTCGGACGCTTATGGGCAGCCGGCTGTTCCTCCAGCCGCCCTCCTGAAGTCGGCTCTCCATCTATTGTCTTGAGGGGCGCAGTCAGCCCTGATGTCTTGAAAGGTTATGGGCCTCGGGTTAGCCTACCCATGGCCCATTACTCCGACAGTAATCCCCGAAGCTGATGAGGCGCCGCGGACAATCAGCCGAGGAGCCTCAGTAGCTTCATTCTCCGAGTATTTGAGGTGGAGACTCTGCTTGACTCTGCCGGGCCGACTGGTAGGAGTCGGAGTCGCCTGACTCTAACTCGTCCAAAAAAATACTTCCGAATCCCCTGGCGGGAACTCAGTGGCGTATGAGCTAAGCTTCCTGGCCGCCACCCACTTCGTGCCCACCATGTGGCAACCAGTGGCCGGGCCAGCCTGCCTACCCATCCGTGAGATGGGACATGTCCGCAGGCGGGGCCCGCCACTACCACGCCTTAGCACGCGAGCAGATCCGCTGCGGCCGTGGGGGACGGTTGAGGTTCCCACGGAGTTACCGCGTGCAGTAACCTTGCGCGATAATCATGGGGGCGTGGGGTAGTGGGCGCAGTAAATCCCACAACCGCCCCCTCGGCTTTGCAGCCCACTGGGCTATATGTAGGAGGAGGAGGGGAAACAGCGGAGCACGCGCGTCCCGCCTCCCCACTGCTTCCTCTCCTTCTTTCTCTCTCTCTCTCTGCACCTCGAGCTTCGTCGAACGTTGCGGCGGTCCGCTCACGATGAGCTCTTTCTCCACCGACGGCGCACACCGGTACCTGGGATGGTTCGGAGGTCCACGAGGATCACATTGACTTCCTCCGCAAGACGCGTCGATTGCCCGGCGAGGACCTCGTGAGGGTCCGCCTCGCGCAGAGGGGAGAAATTTCACCGGTGCTGCAGGAGGGCAAGCGGGTTGTCTTCTGCTCGCACTACCTGCGCGGCCTGGGTCTGCCGGCGAGCAACTTCTTCCGCTCCTTCCTCGAGTTCTATGGACTCTAGCCACACCACCTCACCCCCGACACGGTGGTGCTGCTGTCCGCCTTCATCACCCTGTGTGGGGGCTTCATCGGCGTTCTCCCCACCATCGAGCTCTGGGGGGAGTTCTTCTTCCCCAAGCTCGGCACCCAAGCCGCGGGTGTGCCGGCTCAATGCGGCGCGTTCATCGCCGTGCGGAGGTCGGGGGCCGACAACCCATTTCCCTCCATCAGGCTGATCAAGTCGGTGAAGATGTGGCAGCGGTCGTACTTCTACGTGAAGAACGTCTCCGCGAAGGGCGATTGGATCAACCTGCCGGCCTACGTAGCCGGCCCGTCGGCTGGGAGGCAGCCCAACTGGTCGCACCGGGCCCGGACGTTGATGCCTGCGGGAGCCGGCGCCGTTGCGCGGCTTCGAGTACTGGCGCAGTCGGAGGGCCTAACCGGGCCGGACTTGCTGGCCGCCTTCGTGGCACGCCGAGTGCTGCCCCTCCAAAGTCGCCCCACATGATCTGCCAGATGAGCGGGCACCGAGACCCGAGCCGAATGTGCAGCAAGGAGATGCCTCACGAGGAGGTAGCCTACATGGTGAACTATCTTGTGAGCTGTGACCTCAACGAAGAGTGGCAGTTCGGCAAGGAGCCGTATTCACGTGCTGCCCCTCCGCCTCTGGTGAGTCGTTTTCCTTCTCTCTTTTTATTCGATTCTCCTGACATCTTTACTGCTGAGTCCGTCTTGCTCGTTCTGACCAGTCGGCTTTGGTCAGAACCCCCTCCTCCAGCCAGCAGCCGGCACCATGGGGCCGGACCACGAGTTCCTCCCCGACCGAGCGGAGAGCGATGTGGATGACCCCGACTTGGGGGTGGCGGCCCTAGAGGACGATATCGAGGGGGGAGGCGGCGCGTCAGGTGGCCCGAGACTTGGGGCCAGTCTTGAGGACTGGCCTGATGATGACAAGGAGGTTGCCCCATGCCACCAGCCAGGAGCCGGCCAGCCAGGCGCGGGCTCGTCAGCCCCGCCAGACGCTCAAGGCGGCAGCAAGAAGCGCAGGGCCGGGATGAGCCTGTTCGGCAGTCGGCCGAAGAAGCCCAAGGGCTCAACCACGGCAACCAAGCGGGATGAAGCGGCTGCAAAGGCCAACCGCTTCCGCAAGGTGGTGAAGACGCCGTAACTGATTTTGGCGTAAGTACTACCTCCCTTCGTACCTTCACATTTCTTTATTGAGTCTGTCTGAAATCCCTTTACTTTATTTCCCGGCTTTAGGTCCCCTCTCTCTCTTGAGAAGTCGGTCGCCGGCTCCATCGTAAAGTCGATGGAGACCTCCACCACCCGGCAGATTGATCCCGCCGCCGACCTACGGGAGGCGACGGAGCGGAACGCGCGGGAGGCGCATGAGGAGCGGGAAGCCGCCCGCTTGAAGAAGGCGGAAGCCGACAAGGCGGAGGCCGCCACTCTAAAGAAGCTGGTGGAGGCCGAGGTCGCTGATGCAGAGAAGAAGCGTGCAGAGGAAGCCGCTCACCGCCAGTCGGCGGTGTTTGTCATCCCCTTGAACTCTGCGCCGCCGCCACCGGAGTTCATGGCGTAGACTAGCGAAGTCGGCGATGAGAACCCGGTCATGGAGAGGGACGCCGACGTCACCACCACGCCGGAAGTCATTGTGCCGCCACCGCCACCCTCCGGAGGCGCGCCAGGCGGACAACCGGCAGACCTGCCAGTGCCGCCAACCGGAGGCACGGCGGCGACGGGCCTGGCCCTCGAGGTCAGTACGCTGACGCGCCGCCGTCTCTCGAAGGCAGCCTCAGCGCCGCATCCCCTGGAGACCGGTGCTGCGAGCTCCACGATCCCGGACACTGAGGTGTCGAGTGCCGCGCCCACCAGGTGGGTGCGGGGAGGCAGGACGGGCCCGTTGAACCGGTCGCTCTTGGACGTCCAAGCCAAGCTTCGAGCCGAGGGTGACGCCATCAAGGAGTGCACCAAGGCATACCTGGCGTCACGAACGGCCATTCGGGTACACATCCTTCCTTTTTTGCTTTGCTTCCTTGTTTTTCTTTGTGGGGGCGCGCCAGCGCACCCACTGGGTGTAGTCCCCGAGTTTCGGGCCGGCTGCTGAGCAGGCGGCTCGGAACTCTAATCGGTGAGTTCCAAGTACCAACACTTTTTCTGAAATTTTGATGTAGGATTACCACAATCTTCGCGTCACCTCCTTCAACGCCAATGTCGAGGAGCTGGCCAAGCGGGCTGCCGACTTGTCGGACAACCGGGGTGAGTCTTCTTCTTTCTCTGCGGGGGCGCGCTGGTGCACCCGCGGGTTGTAGTCCCCGAGATTCGGGCCGACTGCTGAGCAGTCGGGCCGGATCTCCCCGGCGACCTTTCTTTTTTGTTGACGACTGACATCCCTCCCCCTCCTTCTTCAGAAGCCAACGTCGCCCTTCAGCAGCAGGTGGGCGAAATCAACACCGCGCTGCGCGTCAAGGAGGAGGAGTGCGGCCGGCTGACGGAGGAGTGCGACCGGCTGGCTACACAGCTGGCGGAGCAGAAGAAGCTGCTCCAGAGGGCCCAGAAGGAGGCGGAGGATAAGGAGACCGCCCTTCTCGCTGAATTTGCGTCCGAGCGCTCCTCCTGGACCGACAAGGAGGCGACGCTGGTCTCCGGCTTCCAAGCAATCGAAGATCTTGTCGATGGCGAGCTTCCCCTCGTTTCCTTTTCTGGGCTGCCGACTGCTAGTCGAGTCGGCCTTAAATTTTTAACCTTATTTCTTCGCTCTTTTTCCTTAGCAGACTTCTTCCCCGGCCATTCTGATGCCGCCAATCAAGTTATCGAGGCTGACCGTGAAGCACGGAGGGCGGACGGCGCACAGGTCACCGCCAACGCCCCCTGAACTCTTGGCGAGCAGATTCCTAGCATCGAGGCCCACCTTCGGCCAGCCCACCGGATGCTGCGCCGGCTTCAACACGTTGGCGCCCAGGCGATTGCCGCCCTGTGGCCGGACATGCAGGCACCACGCACCCCCAGTTGGACTGCCGAATGGCTGGAGGTAGCAGTCGACCGTCTTGAGGCCTGGAAGGGTTCTTCAGCCCGGGCTGGAGCCCGCCGGGCTTTAGAATTCGCCAAGGCGTGGTATCCTGGGCTGAGTTTAGCCCAGTTAGCCACGTTCCGACTGGAAGCTCAGGCGGAGCTGGCAGCGGTGGAGGACGATCTTGTCAAGCGCGCCACGTCGATCGCCGAGTACACCGACACCAGCGTCTTCATCCCAGAGCGGGCTGAGAACGGCGAGGAGGCGCCGCCGGAGTGGTTCGGGCTGAACCCGGACGACGGCGAGGACTCGCCGGAGGTGATCGACTCTAGTGGCGAAGAGGAAGGCGAGGAGGAGGCGCCAGAGGTCGAGGCAGACGGCCAGCCCCAGCCCGACCGCGCCTCTAGCAACGAGCCGCGCCCAACTGAGCCAGCTGTCGCCAGAGTTGACCAGGCGGAGACCAACCAGCCGGCTGCCCCGGCAACTGGCACCGCCGACCCCTCCGGTCCTCCGAGTCCGTCCGCGACTTCATAGGCTGCCACTTTATCTTTGTTTTACCTTCTTAGCAGTCTCGATGAACTTGTTATTTTGCACAATTCCACCCACTGGGTGTATCTTGAACTTCTGTTTGATGATTCGGCCAAGGGCCTTTCTATGTAAATATTTATCCGTATTCTATCTCTTCTTGCTTATTGCTCTTTGAATTTTTCCTTTGTCGCCTTCCCTTGGTTGCCGTTTTGCCAGCCGGACAGCCGCTCTGCGGACTGCCGCTAGATCAAATACTTGGCTTCTTTGGGAAGGCAAGTACTTAGCCTTTTAGAGTTTTATCAAGTTAATTTAGGAAACGGCAAGCCGGCTGCTAAAGAGTCGGTTGTAAAAGGTTGAAAACCGGCTTTAAACTATGAGCGAGCTTTGAGTCCTTAGCCATTTTTCATATGGACACCCATTCTACCTTACTCCTGTTCGCCAGATAGTCGCTCTACGATCTGCGGCTTCTAACAGGAGACGGCTTAGGTGCCACACATTACTTGTCCAGCTGCAGGAAGTCATTTCATAGCTCAAGTCGGCAAGTCCCCGGGCCGACTAGTCAAACCCGGTGCCAAGTGGCATAACGAAGAATAACATATTCATAGGCATAACTCTTTATCATATAGATAAAAGGCAGTCCCCAAGATCTTCTCGAGGGGCTCGAAGTCTTCGTAATTTAATACAAAAGGTAGCGTGATACATACTGCATTAACTTTAAAATCTTCGGAGGAGGTTTGCATTCCATGGCCGCTCCGTCTCTCGACGGAGTCGTCCCTTTTGCGTGCTCGGGGCTTCTGAGCGTCGATCAGGTAGTAGGAGTCGTTGCCCAACACTTTGCTGATGATGAAAGGGCCTTCCCAGGGTGCTGAGAGCTTGTGCTGGCTAGCTGTTCGCTGAATCAGCCGGAGCACAAGGTCTCCTTCTTGGAAAGATCGCGGCTTGACCTTCCTATTGTAGTATCGGTGTAGGCTCTGCTGGTAGATGCTGGACCGGCTCAGTGCCAACAGCCGGCCCTCTTCCAGCAGATCGACGCCGTATTGACGTGCTTCCTCTGCTTCCTCCTCGGTGTACATGGTGACTCTGGGGGAGTCGAACTCTATGTCTATTGGGATGACGGCTTCGGCACCGTAGACGAGGAAGAAGGGCGTGAAGCCGGTTAACTTGTTTGAGTCATGCGTAGGATCCAAAGGACGGCTAGCAATTCATCAAGCCAGCAGCCCGCTGAGCGCTCCAGAGGCTCGACTAGCCGAGGCTTGATACCGGACAGGATTAGGCCGTTTGCTCGCTCTACCTGGCCGTTGGACCGCGGATGGGCAACGGACGCTAAGTCCAGCCGGATGCCCTGCGTCACGCAGAAATGGGCCAAGCCACCTTTGGCAAAATTTGTGTCATTGTCGGTGATGATGCTGTGCGGTATGCCCTACCGTGTTGTGATGTCGGAGATGAAGGTCACAGCGGTCGAACCATTTAAACTCTTCATTGGTTTTGCTTCTATCCATTTGGTGAACTTGTCCACTGCAACAAGTAAGTGAGTCAAACCGCCTCGTGCCGTCTTGAATGGTCCGACCATGTCCAGGCCCCAAACAGCAAAGGTCCAGGCAATGGGAATAGTTTTGAGTGCCGAAGCTGGCTGATGAGGCTTAGAGCGGAACTTCTGGCACCCCTTGCATTTTTGGACCAAAGACTTGGCGTCTTCAAGAGCAGTCGGCCAGAGGAAGCCATGGCGGAAAGCTTTGGCGACGAGTGCTCTCGAAGCCTCATGGTGGCCACACTCGCCTTGATGGATGTCTTTGAGGATTGCTTGGCCTTGCTCTGGCTCCACACATCGCTGGTGAACACCAGTGACACTGTGCCTTACGAGCTCTCTATTGACGATGGCGTACGCTGCCGCCCTGCGTTGTACTTGCCGAGCCGAGATCTCATCGGATGGCAGCTCTTTGTTCACCATGAATTTGAGGATGGGCTGGTCCCATGAAGGTGTCGCGATTTCTGCAACAGCCAAGACTGCGACTTGGACGAGGGCGGCTGGGCCCGGAGGTGGTGAGTTGGAGTCGGCAGCTGTTTGTTGTGTCGATGAAGTCCCCGGGCAGATTGGCGCAGTCCTCGGGCCAGGCTCTGAAGTCTTCGGGCCGAGCTCTAAAGTCTCCGGGCTGACTGCCGCAGTCCCCGAGCCGGGTTCTACTGCCATGATTCCTGTGCCGCCTGCCGGAATACTCATGCCGTCTATGGGGGCTCTTGAGTCGGATCCGACTACTTCAGGAGGAGCCAGCACGAAGATGGAGTCTGACTCCAGTGATGCCTTGACGGACGGCTTTAGGAGGCGCTGGAGGGTGACGCCGGACGGTATCGCCTGATGGGTGGAGCCGATTCGCGCCAGGGCGTCTGCTTGGTCGTTGGCGTTTCTTGGTACATGGAGAAAGTCACACCCCTCAAAATATCCGCTGAGTTTTTGTACGAGGAAGCGGTAGCTTGCCATGTTTGTGTCCTTGGTGTTCCAATCGCCTGACGACTGCTGGACCACCAAGTCAGAGTCACCATAGCACAGGATCCGGCGAATGCCGAGCTCTTTGGCTAGCCGGAGCCCGTGAATGAGTGCCTCGTAGTCGGCGACGTTGTTGGAGGCGGCAAAATGGATTTGCAGCACATACTTGAGCTTGTCGCCCTTGGGAGAGGTGAGGACGATGCTGGCTCCCAAGCCGGTGCGCATCTTGGAACCATCGAAATGCATTCACCAATGGGTGGAGTCGGGCGCTGGCGGCAGATACTGGGTTTCGGCCTAGTCGACGAGGAAGTCGGCCAGCGCTTGTGACTTGATGGCAGTGCGAGGTTGGTAGTAGATGGTGTAGGGGGGCAAATCTATGGCCCACTTGGCCACTCGTCCCGAAGCATCTCGGCTGCCGATGATCTCGTCTAGAGGAGCCGTGCAGACCACAGTGATTGGATGTTCTTGGAAGTAAGGCTTCAATTTCTTGGTGGCAAAGTGCACAACATAGCACATCTTCTGGTAGTGGGGGTAGTTTTTCTTGGAGGTCAACAGTACATCACTCAAATAATATACTGGTCTCTGGACTGGTAGTGCTTTGCCTTCCTCCTTGCATTCTACCACAATGACTGTGCTGACCACTCGGCTGGTGGCAGCGATGTAGAGGAGCATGGTCTCCTTACAAGTCGGGGCCGCCAGGACAGGTGGAGTAGTCAGCATCTTCTTTAGTTGGAAAAATTCTTCGTGCCCTGCAAATCCCCCGTGCCCGTCTGCGGCTACGAAGGCCCGCCGCCCGCGCTCTCCCACCACATCAGCACCGTGCATCCCATGCCCGTGCACATGATCCTGTACGGCAAGGTGCTCCAGCTCCATGTCACACCCTGATTTTCATGCCACAACACTTAAGCTAATAAATCATGATAAAGTGTGGTTTGACAAAAACTTTTGCATTATTTGGCTTTTATTTTTTTGAGTTGGTTTTCTCTTTGTGTTTCTCAAGTGCTCTCTAAAGTCAACTACTCCACCTTACATACTTCATCTCCTTGCCCCAAGCTTCTGCCAAATGATCATGCCATTTGTATAGTGCAATATAGTATTTTCTTACAAAAATAATTTGGCCAAAAAGTATTTTCTAAAATTAGTTTTCCAAAACCCCCTGAATTGAGGTTTGCACTGCAAGTACTTGATTTGGGGTGTGAAAAATATTTCAAAGAGTATATTTGAAACCTATTAGATATAGGATTCCCATAAACCACAAAAATATAATTTTAAAAGTTATTTTCCTATTTTATTTAAAATATTTTTCTTAAGGCCAGAAATGGTCTTTAATAGGGAAAAATTATTTTATTGTTTCATAAATATTTGAAAAAAAATCAGGGAAACTCAGTGGACATATATTTTCCATATATAAGAGTTTCAGCACATGGTCATGTTCAAAATATTGGGCAAAATCCTCCAAAACCATTTCTTTCCATTTCAAGTATTTTAAATATTTCTACAAGAAATATTTTCCAATAACTCCAGGAAAATTCTAGAAAGTCACATATGCATAATATGATGACCCTGCAAAGTTTCAGTTCAATCCAAACTATTTTGGTTCACCAAAGTGCCCCAAAACCCTATCTGTCCAGATTCAAGTTGGAACAACTTTACATTGCCAACTTATTCCAAATGCCCCCAAACTTTGTGGTCATGCTCAAAAGCCCAAATGATGACACTACACCAAGTGGTGTATCAAGGGGAATGGTTTTGCATGACTAGATCTTGGTGCATGCATTTCTACTGGTTTCTAGGGTTTACAAAAGTTGCATTGGCAACTTTGCCCAAATGATCTCAAAATTGGTGGAAGGGCCTAATTATGTGTTCCTTTTCACCCTGTGGAGTCTCATGTCAAATGGAGTTCATTTTCTTACCCAAACAAGCATCAAACACCATCTACCACTTTACGAAAATTCCATTTTTGACCTCTTCCACTAATCTCCATGGGCTCAACTTTGTACCACAGCTGCTCCTGACCATCTTCTACCTCCAGTAACTATGGTTGCGTCTCAGCTCAATGATTGAGGGGTGAAACCACCTCATTTACCCCTCTGGACAACCCATTTCCATCTCTCTCTCAACCCCACTCTTCTCCTACTGGCTCTCTAGGGCATCCAATGCCACTCCTACATTGTTTAATCACCCCCAAAACCTCCAGACACAAAAGGATAGGCTCATGGCACATAAACAATGCCAGTGCATGCAGAGCTCGCGCTCTGGAGCACGCTATAGTGATCTCCCGCACTGTAGCTCACCCATGTCAAGGGCATACGACAGCCTTGGGCGTCGGGGTGATGTCTCCCGAGGTGGCCTCGGCATCCGAGACACGGCATGCTGCCGGCCCCCCTCTAGAATCTCTCTCCTCTTCCCCTACAGGCTCACCCAAGCGCGTCCGTGGACACTGCCCACGGTGCACCACGACCACACCCATATAAGCTACTCCCGACCTCTTCTCTGCCCTCTCCTCGCTATCCCTCTTCCCCATGAACCTCCCAGATAACATCCCTCTCCCTCCCATGCTCTCTTTCCCTCTCCATGGCCGCCATGGTCTCCGCCTGCCTCCGCCTGGCTCTGGCGAACCGGAGCCTCCCCTCCTCTCCTTTGACCACCAGGAGAAGCGTAGCAGGCCAAGCGGAGCCCTCCCGCTCCTTCTCCCCCTGCCCTTGTGCCCATGGCGTCGCGCCCATCCACTCCAAACGCCGCCCGCCGTCGCCAGGGTCGCCGTCACCCCAGATCCTCCCAGCCCGCGTGAAGCCCCTGGATGGAAGTGGCTCGGCATCCCGAGTCCGTCGGTGCACCGGACGACACCGGGGACGGCCGGAGTCACCGGGGATCAAGGTCGACGCATGCTCCGCCTCGCCTCCCTGTCGCTCCTCTACCTCAGGCGCGAGGTAGGAGACGACCACCCCGCCAACTGGCAGGGGGCCCGCTTGTTGGCGGCAGAGGCGACCGAGCCGACCCACCAGTCGGGTTAAGTGGACAGGGCTTCGCCTCACTCCGCTTGCCCCGCTGGGTGGCGCACTCCCGTAATGCACCTTCGGCGTCACCACCTCCCTCGCGCAGCTGAGCCACTGGGCCGAGCCTAGTAGGTGTATTTAGCTGGGCTTCGTGCAGTGCCCTTTATAAGGTTGATTCCTTTTCTTCCTTTTCTTTTCCAGAAATGTTGTAAAATCCATAATCAATTCATTTGAAGTCCAAATTAGGTGATTCAAATTTCTAGTGTCTCCGTAAATCATGATCTATCAGATGGTGCAATTAGCACATTTTTCCATAAACATTTCCTACAGAAATATTTGTGACATCCCCTTTTTCCATTTCTGTGATAAACTTTAGAAAATCACAGAGAGCCCATTTTTGATCCAAATGTCATGATTCAAATTCCTATATACTTGTAAGTTCGAAACTTAGTTGTTGAACTTTTTTCCTAGTACTTTTTGTGCCACATGAAATATTGGCCCATTTCTCCATATATTGCTAAATTTGTAAATTCATAGAGAAATCATTTGAACTCCAAATCAAGTGAAACCAACTCCTAGATGCTTATAAAACCATTCCTTGTTAAATGGGTGCCTCTGCTCATTTTTCAAAATAATGTTTCTGTGCACTTCTTGCAGATCCATAAACCCTTTGAATCTGACATATTGAAATGCTCATAAGTATCCATTGATCCCCTCCCAATAAAACCACTTTGGTCATTTTTCATATGACCAAAGGTATCCTAGGAAAGTCCAACTCACATTTTTAGAGCAGTTTTATTTTTGCCTTGTTGTGTTGCTCATTATGATTGTTTCCGACATTAGTTGACGAAGTAGATGGAGTACTTGGAGAAGGACCAGAAGACTTGAAGACTTTGAAGACCAAGGCAAGCAGCCCTTTGACTATGTCTAAGAAACCCTTTTTATGCAAGTCATATGGCACTTTTATCGCTTGCATCGAAGTCATGATAATGTGGTGACCACTTGAGGTGGTTTGTCTCTGCTGCTTTTCTCGTTGACACTTGCATGATGCATGACCCTACCTTTCTATGAGGGTTATTCGAGTGGGTTTAGTTATGCATGCTAAGTAGCTGCTACGCAAATGGGTTTGATATATGCATGGTGATGGAAGCAAGATTGTTTTCAAAAACTTTTCGAAAACCCCGTCGGGTGCCACTTATGCCCGAGGGAGATACTGAGTTGGGTAACCACTTGATGACGAAGTGGTGTACCGAGGCAAGTGTGTGTGTTGTTTTCAAACGGATTGGTTTAAGTTGCGACCATTATTCCAACCTTACATGCGCAACCACTCTAACCTTATATGGGAAAGGGCATTATTGATTACCTAGGCCGATACTAGCTTGGAGCCCGCTTTACTAGTGACGAGAGAGTTGTTGTTGCGCTCTCTCGGGACGGGGTCGTGCCAGGTAGGGCGGCCATGACTGTTTTTACAGGGCACCGGACACACCGTTGGTACCCCGTGCTTGTGGTATGAGATGAATATGGGAGCGTGGCTCCAAATTCTTAAGATGAGAAATGTTGGGCACGGGGGTTGCTACCAATCGAATGGACTCTATGTTAGTGTCGTCTAGGGAAAGGTAATGATCGGGTTCTTGCGGGTAAAGTGTGCAACCTCTGTAGAGTGTAAAACTATTCGAATAGCCGTGTCCACGGTCAAGGACAGTTTGGTAACCGCTCTTCGGCTACGTCCACTTGTTTACAAACCAGTGTGTGTGGGAAGAACTAGTTGGGTGAAGTCAAAGAACTTGATATGGATGAGTTGGGTTGGAGCCCACTCCCTTTATGTTGATATCTGTAACCAGTTCCTAAGGTTACTGGAATTCATATGATGCATGTTTTACCAGTTGTTGAACATGTCATAGCACAACAAAATTAGCTTTCTGCAAAAATTTACCTATGTCATGCATTGTTGTATCTTGAGCCAAAACATGGGTTGCTTGCGAGTACATTCAAAGTACTCATTGGCTTGCCACTGGTTATTTAATTGGCCAGGCATGGAAGAACATGAGTTCGAAGAAGAGTTCTTTGGAGACGAACATGCGAGCTAGGACGTTTCCCAGTCAGAATGCCTGTAGGGTTAAGGCAGATGGCATGGGTTCTACTTATCGACGAAGATTTCCGCTACTAAAGTTTATTTGGTATTCAGCCCTTGTGTCTTTATCTATGTAAGACTTGACCATAATGGTCATAATTTGTGTAAGACGATATGTATGGATGTAAGACTCTTGTTATTCAGCTTCTGTGTGTTCAGTGAGCATTGATCTCTGGGATCACTATACACGTGCATTCGGTGATCACGACTTATGAGTCGGGGTCCCCACACTACAAGTGCCACTGACGGAGCCACGGCTCTTGCTGTTCACGGAGGAGGACGGCTGCGCGTTTTTCTTGGTCGGCGGCGTGCTCGACATCAGGGCGCCTATCGCCGTGTTGGTCGTCTGCCTTAGAGCAGTGTCATCCCCACTTCCACACTACGTAGCCAAGCTGTGGGCGAACAGCCCACTGGGAGAGCCCAAAGGCAGGACCGATGCCATCAAGGTTGAAATGGAGGTGACATGCAGCAAGGATCCCGGCGACGTCTCCATGCACGATCTGACCTTCTTCACAGTTCCGCCCAAGCTGCTGGCCGGGGCTAAGCTGGTGTGCCTCCACATTCAGATTGATAAGATCACGTCCTAAATGATTCTACAGTGCCTTCTGTTTATCTTAGTAATATGCTAATATAGGGGTTAGCTTGGTCTACTTTAGCTTAAGAGATGGTGGGCTTTGGTGGCATTGCAACAATTACTTCGACATCAGATCAGTAGTTAAAGTAATTTCCAACAGTCGAACGGATATTTTGTGTCTGTTGGATATAAAGATCCTTTGGGTAAGAAGTATAACTTCTTATAAGAAATAACTATAACAGCTTATATGCTTGTTTGTTCAGGAAGTGTTGTATACTTGTGCGAGTTGAAGCGACACATCAAAGTAGTACTACTAGTAGTACTCCCTCCGATCCTAATTTCTCTACGCATGAGCCTGGTCATAGTGGGAGTAACATAGGTAGTAACATAGATGCCACATAAGCAAAAATGATGAGGTGGCAAGTAATTAATGAGGAGAGAGGCAAATAGAGAGTGGGGAGTAACTTAGACTAGTGTTATGCATATCACACTAGTCTAATTCATTACATTCATAATGTGAAGTAACATAATAGTAGTATCATAGATGGATTCATTTATCTTGTCTTGGAAAGTGCTATGTTCCAGTAACATATTATGTTACCACCTCTTATTAATTACTTGCCACATAAGCAGAATTTTCTCGAAGTGCGCTATGTTACTACTCCCTCCGTCTAGGTGTATAAGACTAGTCATAGTGGGGAGTAAGTTAGAGTAGTAACATGCATATGTTACTAGTCTATGTTACTACCTCCATAGTGAGTAGTAACATATGTGTTGTGTCATGCATCACTTCATCTATTAGGTTGTAGACTCATCTTTTCTTGATATGTGTGATAGTATTGTAACTAGCTATGTTACCACATGCCTCTCTTTCTTCATTAATTACATGCCACATCATCTATTTTGTCTAGATAAGTGTGATGTTACCATCTATGTTACTCCCACTGTGGGTAGTCTAAGTCATCTTAGGTTGTGCACCACGACCAAGGCAGAGGGAAAATGAGAGAACTTAATGTCTTTTTGCTAATTAATAGCATTGCATGCAATGAACTAACCACCGCATGTCATGTTTGTTAGTCTCAAGTCATTAAAAGCATGCACGGCCCACATCTCTTATTGGTTGATACGTCATGAAACAAGAAACGAGAAGGGATTTAATTACCATGCCTAAGTGTTTTTGGTTTATTTCATTTCCGTAAGGTGACTTACACATCTAGACGGAGGGAGTAGTTAAGTTACTCCCACTATGACTAGCCTAATATGTTACCATCACATAGCGCTTTCAAATGCAGAATGGGTCTACAAAGTAATAAATGAAGACATGTAGTACTATGTTATCACATATATGACACTACCCACTATGAAGGTACTAGTAACATAGACTAGTAACTAGTCTATGTTACTCTCCACTATGACCAGCCAAAGTCGAGGCGCGGGTACCAACGAGGGCCTAGTTGTGTCTATACTTGGACAACTCACCCGACTGCATGCGCACCAGGCAGACGAAGCTCGTGTCGTGTTGGTGCCGTGTGTGGCCCGCACATTAACCAAAACCTCGCGCCTCCATCTTAACCTCCGCGTTTTAAACTTCTCAATCTCAAGGCCAAGGAGCAACGTGAAACCTATGATAGAGCCAATCGGATGGTTGAGAACACTACAATTCGTACCTACATATGCGTGTGTGAGAGAGGACGAGTGCGTGCGTGCACCTCTTCTCTTCCTGTATAACATACTGAACTCAGAGTACAAGTGTATGTGGGTGGCATCGACCTAGGGAGTAGTGATGGTGCGTGCGAGAAGTCCCGAGAGATAGGTGTCATGCGTCTAAAAAAGGACTAGTCTATAGCTCACCACGAGGCTATTCCTGTCGAATGCCAAGCGTAAGATATGTATCCGACGGTGCTAGTTTTTGCACGTACACAACAGTAGAAAAAGAACTAGTACCATGGCATATGCTACACCACGGCCGAGAGCACGTGCCCACGTTACGCCATCCGGGAATAGTGCCTCACTTCGAAACTAGAACCGTCAATAAATTTTGAGCGCGTCTTGTCACATTCCGAATTACTACTACTGCCACGCTATATTTAATTGCAAACCTGTTCACCCCGATCACAACCTAAATGGTTTCCCACTTAGGAGCATATTAGTAGTACTCGGTTATAAATACTACTATGCCAAGATGACTGCACATTCCTCCTCAACTCCTCATGAACAAAAAGCAATCAAGTCAATCAAGCCATGGCCAGCGTGAGTTCTCGGTCGAGAGATTTCTTCCAGGGAGAGGCGAGCATGGAAGAGGAAGCACAAGAGATGTCCCGCCTTGCTGCAAAAGCAGCCGACATGTCCATCCGCGTAGCAGTAGCAACATAGAGGTCCCGCCATGCAGCCGAAGCAGCATGGAGGTTCTGCCGCGCCATCGATGTAGCAGACTGGTCCGTCCATGCCGCGGATGCAACAGAGATGTCCCGCCGCGCCGCCGAAGCAGCACGGAGGTCCCGCCGCGCCACGGCGGCCTGGGAAAATTTCTCGCGGGCAGGCGATGACTCTTAAGACGCATGCATGCAATGGTCCATAGCCAGATGGATTAGATCTCTGGCTGGGCAAGGTTGCAGGGCGAGGCTACCGGCGTCATCCGACAACTAGGGGAGGGCAATGCGAAGCTCCAGGGCGAGCGCGACCTGCTAAGGGCGAAGACAGCCGGAAGGGCGAAGCAGGAGGAGGATACCGCTGCCTTGTTGCAAAGGACGGGCGTCATCGTCAAGAAACTTATGGACGAGAATGCCATGCTCCGCATCGAGCGCAACAGGCTGGTGGAGGAATCCATGGATGCTGCCAAGCAGCGTATTAAGGACATGAAACTAATGAAAGAGATCATCGCCCACCGCGAGAACTAGTCTCCGCGACCTGCAGTGCATAAAGAAAGTAGAGATCAGCGAGCCAGATCGTTGTATGCGTCTTCCTTCTTCTTTTGCCCTTCTGTACTTCAGGCGTAGCCGCATGTGGCTTTTTAAATTATCTTCCTAATTATGTAAGACAATTATTATCCACTCTCGTCGTCCTTATATATATATTCATCAGTCTTGCTATAAGTCGAAGTAGATGCTATATAGGTCCGTCGGATCTTACATCAAGATCCGCGCAAAATTTTCTTTTCAGTTTTTCTTTTTTCTCTCTTAAATCTCAGTCGAGTGAGACATTGCCATGCCATTAAACAGAGGCTCTGGCGCCATTAATGGAGACCATGGGAGAGAGGTGGACGGCAGATGGAGGTCAAAGGGCTCTCCTCCCGATAAGCACGCGCAGGGGTCTGATCGCACGCCTCCCGTACTCAAATAGCTACCCTGCACGACGCCTCCTAGCTAATAAAAAAAGGGGACGTGTGGCAGCACGTAAATGTTAAATAGAACGCCCACGGTTTCAATAATACTTGTGTTTCCGATTGTAACGTGACATCACTTGTTCCAAAATGACTTTGTTGATTGTTGATGTGTGCGCCTTCACAAATCGGACAACAAAATTACCACAGTATGTTGGTGCCATGTCATGACACCAAGCCAATTTTCATGATTTCATGCGTGTTTCGGAATTAAAAAACCAAGTTTCTCAACGTTTCCAGCCAAGCAACGACGCCGAGATGTTTGAATTTCATTCCCATTTCTTACATGGGACCTAGAAATTTACCCGAGGACACACATGTTATTTTTCAACCAGCATTGCTGCACTGGAGCATGTGCTTGTATTTCAAATTTGAATTATGTACACAAAGGTGACATGTTCCCTCTCAGAACCACGAGCCTTCTTGAGAGAAGCTCCGGTTTGCAAGAGACTTATACCAAAACTTGTCCTATTCTGCCAATTTTTTTACCACAACATGGTAGTACCATGACATGACACCATGCCAAGTTTCATGATTTACAGGTGTGTTTTGGATTTACAAGAATTTTAAAACCAAGCCTCTCAATGTTCTCGGCCAAGCCACGATGCCCAGATGTTTGAATTTCATTCTCATTTCTTGCATGGGACCTAGAAATTCACCCGAGGACACACAAGTGATTTTTCAACCAACTTTGGTGCACAGGAGCATGTGCTTGTAGTTCAAATTTGAATTATGCACATTAAATGACTAGAAACTCAATTAATGTATAAAAAAGGCCAAACGAACCCAGAATAATTCCAAAATTTAAGAGGGCACCCATGTAGTTCTATGTGGCCTCTGTAAAGAAACCCAAGGGGGCAGCGTATATTGTTTCGCACTCAAAGGTGACACGTTCCCTCTCAGAACCACGAGCCTTCTTGAGAGAAGCTCCGGTTTGCAAGAAGCTTATACCAAAATTTATTCCTATTCAGCCTTTTTTTACCAGGGCATGGTAGTACTATGACATGACACCATGCCAGGTTTCATGATTTTTAGGCGTGTTTTTAATTTACAAGAATTTTAAAATCAAGTTTCTCAATGTTCTCGGCCGAGCCACGATGCCCAGATGTTTGAGTTTCATTCCCATAACTTGCATCCGACCTAGAAATTCACCCGAGGACACACATGTCATTTTTCAACCAACTTTGGTGCACGGGAGCATGTGTTTGTAGTTCAAATTTGAATTATGCACATTAAATGACCAGAAACTCAATTAATGTATAAAAAAAGGCCAAATGAACCCGGAATAATTCCCAAATTTAATAGGGCACTCATGTAGTTCTATTTTGCCTCTATAAAGAAACTCAAGGGGGCGGGGGCAGCATATATCGTTTCACACTCAAAGGTGACACGTTCCCTCTCAAAACCACGAGCCTTCTTGAGAGAAGCTCCGGTTTGCAAGAAGCTTATACCAAATCTTGTTCCAAATCGGCCCAACTTTTTACCACAACATGTTAGTTACATGGCATGATACCATGCCAAGTTTCATGATTTCCACGCGATTTTTGGATTTACATGAATTTAAAAACCAAGTTTCTCAATGTTCTCCACCGAGTCACGACGCCCAGATGTTTGAATTTCATTCCCATTTCTTGCATGGGACCTAGAAATTCACCCAAGGACACACATGTAATTTTTCAACCAACTTTGGTGCACCGGAACATGTGCTTGCAGTTCAAATTTGGATTATGCACATTAAATATCCAGAAACTCCATTAATGTATAAAAAAGGCCAAACAAACCCAGAATAATTCCAAAATTTAACAGGACACTCATATAGTTCTATGTTGCCTCTATAAAGAAAATCTGGGGGGGAGGCAGCATATATTGTTTCGCACACAAAGGTGACACATTCCCTCTCGGAACCACGAGGCTTGTTGAGAGAATCTCCGGTTTTACAAGAAGCTTATACCAAAACTTGTCCCAATTCAGCCAAGAATTATATACATATGAAAACAGGGTTTAGATTATCCCGAACATGTCGCCACCTAGACCAATGTACTCTGATTTGAATTCAACATAAAATGAATACACACATTTGAATTGGAGATCGTATGTTACATGTAGTCTATAGTGAAATATGATTACTATTATATGCATGTTTTTTGTTATCAAGATAATATTTAAATGATTGTATAACTTGACAACAATTGTATTCAAATAAGGAAAATTGATTCAAATTTAGTCCATATGGTAGACGACAATATATATGTTCATAGGGTGGAGTAAAATGTTCATATATTATGGAAGATCAAAATGTAGGACTACGTCCATTATAAACCACAAGGTCACCTAACGATATATTCGAATTCAACATAACATGGATTCAAAAATTAAAATCCGAGATCATGGCATTTGTAGTCATATAAAAAGGGACATGACTCTTTCTTTTGGTGGGAATTGAATTTTTTTTTGTTGTTGTTGAGGGAAGTGCGGATCAATTTGGTACTGTACAGGGTAATCTTGTTCTCTGTACATTTTTCTTGTAGTTTTGTCAATGACATTTATAGCAATATAGTAAAAGGGGACATGACTCTCTTGTGTCCTGTATGAATTGTTTTTTGTACATGTTAAGTTTGTTCTGCCAAACAAGGAATTCGCGCCTTGTTATCCTGAAAATTTAAGCTCGAGTATCTTTTGTCTCATTTGCTTTGAAACTCCCGCCTCTTCAACCCGCGCCGCGCCTTGTTATCCCGAAATTTCAATGCTCGTGAAAACTCCCTCGTCATCCAAAATTGGTCTTGCAGCCGAGACACGCGAAATCTCCCTTCTACCCCTCAGCCGGAAATGCTGGCTCGACGTCGCGGTGTCAAAACCGGTGGGGGTACGCTGGTAACTTACCCTACATTTCGGAAAAGCGTGTCCCTAAGCCATGGCTCCCCTACCTTCCCCTTCGCTCCCCATTCGTACACCGAGGCCGCCAAAACCCACAGAACCCCACGCTCCTTGGTCGGCTTGCCGACTGCCGCCCAGCAAGATACTCTTCCCCGATGATGTCGTCCACCGCAACAGCTCGCCGTCCCTCATCCACCGCACTGGATGAGGATCCGTTGTCGATCTCGTCGTCCCGTCGGATCAGCCGCCCCGTCCTCCACCTCCAAGGAGCTGCCCGATGTTCGCTTCGTCTATCGTGCCACCTCCATCCCCACAGTGCCGTCTTGACCTGCCCCACCGGAACCGCAACACCCTCACCAATTCCTCCGATGAAGCCAAGGCCAACTCGGGGCCACCACGGAGGTTGTGCACTCACCGCTACATTTTATCTTTTATTCGATCTCATAGGGCTGCCGGTGCTCGACATCGAGCAGCCATGGCGGGTCTCCATCGACTGCGCCGTCGCCGACCACTTCATCCATGGCGTCTCTCCCCCATGTCGTTGCTTCCTCGGCGGCCACTTCGTGCTGCTGCTCTGCTCTGCTATTGCTGTCGGTCGCGCTGCTGCTCCGCTCTTGCTCTTGTTCGTGTTGCTGCTCCGCTCTTGCTCTCTCTCGCGCTGCTGCTGCTGCATGACCTCCGGCAGCTACAGGAGTTGCTGCTTTAGCACTTGCTCGCGGTTCTACTGCATGACTTGCTTTCTCCTAGTGTGTTCCCTGCTCAAGCGTCTGCTGATTTAGATCACTACTTCTCTGCTACTAGTGCTCGAATGCCCTAAACATCTATTGCAATCCTCTTCTACTAGTTCCATCAGTTTTGACAGTAAAATTCAGTTTCGACTGTAAAGTTCAGTTTCTTCAGTTAAGTTCAGAGTAAACAGTATTTACAGCATCTGTCGGAGCGGCCGTGGCGCGGCTGATGCGTTTTACATCGAGCACTTTTTGGTGATGTATTTTACACCATCTATTGCAGATGATATTAGAGTCCCACTTTAGATTAACATTTTCTGTCTTGTCTTGCTTCAGCCTCGACGCCGTACACCTCACCGGAGCTGCTCCAACGGCGGAACCATCCATCACAGTAGAGCAGTACCCTTGGCGCCGTTTCCATAGGCCTCAGATCTTCTTCCCTGCCTTCGACAGTCACACCAGCATCACCACCCTCCATGTCCAACCCAATGATGCTGAGGTCGACAAGGCTATGCCAAAGAGGTTGTACACTCGTTGCATCAGTTTGTTACTGTGCATTCATGTCGATCCCTCAGGGACCCTTTGCTATGGAACTACTATTGTACTACTATTCATGCATTTGTTTAGGACTGGAGCAAAGAAAAACTGGAGGGTTTTTTTCCTTTGGTGTCTCTTTCAAAGAAAAATGGTAGGAATTTTAATATCTAGTTGGACGTCCTTTTCAAATTAATATGCATGAAGAACATGACTAATTGCATTACAGGCATAATAAGATTCTTATTTTTTTCATTTTCACGTGGTTTGACTTTAATTTGATCATGCTTCTCCATTCCTGTGTTGTTCCAATTCATGTGAACCAAACACCGAGGTTCAAAGAAATCCTATGTTTCCAAATGCTCTGTTTTGCATGTGCATTCCTATCATATTCCTGTGTTTTTCCTGGCACTGCGTTTATAAAATCCTCCAATTCTAAGGAGCGCTTACAGATTTACTTCATTTTCAGATAGGCATCAAAGAAAACTCTGTGTGTTATGTCCTGCTCTTGTCGTGCCGTCATCCACCCCACCTGAGGTGCACCCTTGACAGAAGCGTTCACTACAGCAGAGATTCCCCCTGCAAAATTTCTTTCGCCGCCTCAGATCATCTTCCCCATTGTCGGCAGCCACGCCAACTTCATTACCATCATCGTCTGAGCAGATGAACCTGAGAACTACACAGTTCCGTAAGAGAGGTCGCAGTCTTTCGTGTTTGCTTACATTATACATTGGTTATTATTACCTGCTACTTTATCGTTCAAACTTGAGTTTTAAAATGCGCGTGGGTCTCATATCGAGGCAACAATGAATAGTATCTGTCTACTATCTTGTTCATCTGGTGTCTTCTATGTGGTTCATGTTGGGTGGGCAACAAACAGTAGATGATCCATTGTCTATCTTTTTAAACTGAAGCTATAATCTACCTGCTATCATAAGTTTTGGATCTATCCACTCGTTTGCTATCATCAGTCTTGATTTCTGTATGCACCACTTAGGCCTTACAAAATCTAACTAATTTTTTATTATGCATGTCAGTTATTGTACACAATTGTACTGAACGTGTAGAGAAAAAGAGAAGACCATTGCGCGGGAATACAATGTCATGCAGACGCCGCTCCATGGTGGGCGAAGTGTCCCGCACCTCCCGCCATTCTAGATTCTATTCCAAAGGAAGATAACTGTTCAGATGGGGATTCAGAGGGAGCCGACTAAGGGAGTCCTGGAGTAAGGGGTCCTCGGGCATCCGACCTGTTAGCCATGGGCCGGACTGATGGGCTGTGAAGATACGAAGACCGAAGACTGTACTAGTGTCCCGATAGGACTCTCCTTGGCGTGGAAGACAAGCTTGGCGTCGAATATGTAGAGTCCTTTCTTTGTGACAGACCTTATGTAACCCTAGATCCACCCGGTGTCTGTATAAACTTGAGGACTTAGTTCGGATAGGAGAGACTCATTATCATAGCCATACACGCTAGACCTCTAGGGTTTAGCCATTACGATCTTGAGGTAGATCAACTCTTGTAACACTCATATTCATCAATATCAATTAAGCAGGACGTAGGGTATTACCTCCATAGAGAGGGCCCGAACCTCGGTAAACATCATGTCCCTTGTCTCCTGTTACCATCGACCTTAGACGCACAGTTCGGGACCCCCTACCCGAGATCCGCCGGTTTTGACACCGACATTGGTGCTTTCATTGAGAGTTCCTATGTGCTGTCACCTAGAGGTTTGATGGCCCCTTCAATTGTCAATAATGACGTTGTCCAATGAGAAACTTTCCTCCCCGGACAGATCTTCATATTCGGCGGCTTCGCACTGCGGGCCAATTTGCTAGGCCATCTGGAGCAGATCGAAAGCTACGCCCATGGAGGTCAGATTTGGGAGCTTGAACTACGCCGCGGACATCCGTGGAGACTTGATCTTCGTCGGGTTCGAGACCGCGGTAGCTGCTCCCAGTCACCCCGATGATCATGACCTAAATCTGTAATTTGGCCGCATCCAGGAGGTTGCTCCTGTAGGATCGAGAAGAGGTGTCTAGAGGGAGATTGTCAAAGGATATGTTGAAGGGTTTCGTGCTTCCTTGTCATCAACCACTGTACTGTAGAGACTTGGTGATGTAGAGATTGCTCAAGATGTGAGAGAGTTGCAATCTCATAGATTTAGATTCATCCAAGTACCTCAAGGGTTAGATAACATGCAAGGGTGCAAATATATCCAAGAAATATGAATATCATCATAAGAGAAATATCAAGGATTTGTCATAGATTCATGCCTTGCATTTATCCAAATGGAGCTTCTACTCCAAATTTGAAGCATCAATGATGTTCAATTCACCTCCCAAGCGGCAAAAGACTTTCTCATCAAGCGGTTTGGTGAATATATCCGCCAATTGCTTATCGGTACGAACATGCTTAAGATCAGTGTCCCCTTTAGCAACATGATCTTGAATGAAATGATGACGAACTTCAATATGCTTAATTCGAGAATGTTGCACGGGATTGTGAGCAATTTTAATAGCACTCTCATTGTCATAAAGCAATGAAACATGTTTCACATTGATCCCATAATCTTTAAGAGTTTGGGTCATCCAAAGTAATTGAGCACAACATGAACCGGTGGCAATGTATTCTGCTTCGGTGGTGGATAAGGATACCGAGTTTTGTTTCTTGGAAGATCAAGACACAAGAGATTTACCAAGAAATTGACAAGTACCCGAAGTGGACTTTCTATCAACCTTGTCTCCGGCATAGTCCAAGTCGGAATAGCCAACAAGATCAAAAGATGACCTCTTAGGATACCAAATGCCAAAATTTGGTATATATATTAAGTATCTCACTATCCTTTTCACAGCCTTAAGATGACATTCTTTGGGGGCCGCTTGATATTGTGCACACATGCACACACTTAGCATAATATCGGGACGAGAGGCACATAGATATAACAATGAACCGATCATAGAGCGGTAAACTTTTTGATCAACCGGTTCACCATCCTTAGTCAAGTCAAGATGTCCACTAGTAGGCATGGGAGTTTTCATACCTTTGCTTTCTTGCATGTTGAACTTCTTGAATAAGTGCTTGGTGTACTTAGTTTGGGAGACAAAGGTGCCTTCCGTAGTTTGCTTGATTTGCAAACTAAGAAATAACCGGAGTTCACTCATCATAGACATCTCAAACTTCTCTGACATTAGCTTTCCAAACTTCTCACTAAAATGAGGGTTAGTTGAGCCAAATATGATATCATCAACATAAATTTGGCATACAAATAACTCACCATTAACCCTTTAACTAAAAAGAGTAGAATCTATTTTTCCAATTTCAAAGCCTTTTTCAATAAGGAACTTGGTCAAGCATTTATACCATGCTCTAGGAGCTTGTTTAAGACCATAAAGGGATTTGTGAAGTTTGTAAACATGATCGGGTTTCTTAGGATTGACAAAGCCAGGAGGTTGTTTAACATAAACTTCCTCCTCAATTTCACTGTTTAGAAAAGCACTTTTAATGTCCATTTGGTATAAAGTGATATCATGGTGATTAGCATACGCAAGTAAGATGCGGATGGACTCAAGTATAGCAAATGGGGCGTATGTATCACCATAGTCCATACCTTCGACTTGAGTGTAGCCTTGGGCGACTAGACAAGCTTTGTTGCGGACGACTTGACCGTCTTCATCTTGCTTGTTGCGAAACACCCATTTGGTACCGATGATGTTGTGGTTATTGTCAGGCTTCTCGACCAATGTCCACACTTGATTTCTCTGAAAGTTGTGTAGCTCTTCATGCATGGCATTTATCCAATCCGGATCTTCTAATGCTTCTTCAACCTTCATAAGTTCAATGCTAGAGATGAATGAATAATGTTCACAAAATTTAGCCAAACGAGTTTTAGAGCGAGTGATTCTCCCGGTTTGGATATCATTGTAGATTTGCTTGACGGGATGATCTTTGGCGACTCTTGCTCGAACTCGTGGAAGCTTTTGCTTGGGTTGGGGAGGAACATCTTCTTCATCTTGTTCTTCTTCTTCTTCTTGGCCTTCTTCATTGTTGACATTGCCGTTCTCTCGTCATGGTGGAGAAGGAGGTTGATGAGGTTCATCTTGGTGTACGTCCTCTTTTTCTTCATCTTGGTGTGTCCCACTCGTGGATGCTTCCAAGTCAACTCTTGGTTCACCTTGTCATGACGTGGAAGTTTCCACTTGGATGGACGAGGTACTCTCCTTTACCTCCATTGGACGAATCTTGACGATAGACAAATCTTGAATTTCTTCCGAAGGGTCTTTGTCTCCTACATCAATTGGCAATTTCTCTACTTGCGAGCCGTTAGATTCGTCAAACTTCACATCTACCGTTTCTTCAACCTTTTCGGGTGAAATTGTTGTAGGCCCGGTAAGTGTGAGAGTTTGAGTGATAACCAAGTAGGAAACCTTCATGAGATTTAGGAGCAAATTTAGAACGACGATGCCTATCAAGAATGTAGCACTTTGAGCCAAATACTCGAAAGTATCCAACTTGGGGCTTGTTACCGGTGAGGAGCTCGTATGTTGTCTTCCCGAGTAGCTTGTGAAGATACAAGCGATTTGTTGCATGACAAGTTGTCTCAACCGCTTCTGCCCAAAAGTGTTTTGGAGTCTTGTACTCATCAAGCATCATTCTAGCTATCTCAATAAGAGTTTGGTTCTTCCTCTCAACAACTCCATTTTGTTGAGGCGTGTACGTAGCCGAGAACTCATGTGAGATCCCTTCTTCATCAAGAAAGGTATCCACAATTGCGTTCTTGAACTCCGTTCCATTGTCGCTGCAAACCTTCTTGATCTTCACTTGAAATTGATTTTGGGCCTTCCTAGCGAAGTTCTTGAAGATCTTTTGGACCTGTGATTTATCATCAAGAAAGAACACCCATGTAAATCTTGAAAAATCATCAACTATAACCAGACCGAATGAGTTACCACCGAGTCTTTTATAGGCATTGGGACCAAAAATATCCATATGAAGTAGCTCGAGCGGTCTTCTTGTGGTCATAATGTTCTTCACGGGGTGACTTCCTCCAACTTGTTTTCCAGCTTGACAAGCACTACAAAGTCTATCCTTGTCAAATATAACATCTTTTACTCCAAGGATATGATCACCTTTAATATGCTTATCAAGATTTCACATTCCCACAAGACCTAGCCTTCTATGCCACAACCAGCATTTAGAAGATTTAGCAATTAATCAAGTTCTAGGTTGAGCCTTTTTAGTGAAATCAACAATGTAAAGATCACCTCTACGTATACCGGTAAAGACCATTTTACGGTTATCTCTATGAAACACTTGGCAATCTACTTCAGTAATAGGACATTGAAACCAAAGTCAGCAAGTCTAGATACGAAAAGTAAATTGTAACCAAGAGATTTAACGAGCATAACATTTTGTATGGAGCTATCATGTGAGATGGCCACCTTACCAAGGCCAACCACCTTACTCTTTGAGTTATCACTGAAAGTGACATACTTTTGAGGGCCGTTGTTTTCAGCAAGCTCACGAAACATATCTTTGTCTCCGGTCATATGATCACTACATCCACTATCAAGGACCCATTCCTTTCCTCCAGCCATGTAGTCGCGAAGATTAGCCATAAGACCAAAGTGTCTCATTGCATCATCAAGATCATAGTCACTATCATCATCCTCATCATAGTATCCATGTTCAACATTGTCATGTGATGGATCAACTCCTAAAGAGGGTAATTCATTAGAAGCATGACCATAACAATGTTCATCTCCATGGATTCTAATGACTTCGGGAATGATATTGCTAATAATTCCAATGTCTCCTTTTGCACTCGTAAGATTAGTAAGCTCAAATAAGCAATCGCCAAACTTGGGATCATTGGAACTCATCTTACTCCAGGCAATAGACTTATGAAGAATCTTATCTAGAATTTTCAAAGAATAATTTGGGAATCGTTCCTCAAGAAATCTCCATATAGTGTAGGCACAATCAAGAGTAGGTAAGCTAGCAATCAAATTTTTGGGCAATCCTCTAATGATAAGATTGATAGTCCTAAGATTGCGAATCATTTCAAGGTCCTCATCGGGTGTGGGATGCAAAGAGTCAACAATGTGAGCACAAGGAGTAGTAATGTACTTGTTCAAATGATATTCATTGAAAATCTCAAGCATATCATTTTTCCACTCATGAAAGAACTCTCCATCAAGAATAGGAACTCTATGTCTAAGACTCCCCAACATAGACTCATCCATCTTCCTCCAAAGGTGTTTTAAACCAAAGCAATGGAGGCCAATGCTCTGATACCAATTGTAGGATCGAGAAGAGGTGTCTAGAGGGGGTGAATAGACTCTTAGCATGAAAAGTTGCAGTTTTTAATTTCTTTAAGTTGAAGTGGAGTTTTGGCACAAGTTTGAACATTCACAATACATATCAAGCAAGCATGTCAAGAGTATATGAGTAGCGGAAAGTAAATCATGCAAGTTGCAAGAATGTAAAGGGATGGGATTAGAGTGTGCAAACGCAAATGGAGACACAAAGATTTTTGCCGTGGTTCCGAGAGGTGGTGCTATCGTACATCCATGTTGATGGATACTTCAACCCACGAAGGGTAACAGTTGTGCGAGTCCATGGAGGGCTCCACCCATGAAGGGTCCACGAAGAAGCAACCTTGACTATCCCACCATGGCCGTCGCCCATGAAGGACTTGCCTCACTAGGGTATATCTTCACGAAGTAGGCGATCTCCTTGCCCGTACAAACTCCTTGGTTCAACTCCACAATCTTGACGGAGGCTCCCAAGTGACACCTAACCAATCTAGGAGACACCACTCTCCAAGAGGTAACAAATGGTGTGTTGATGATGAACTCCTTGCTCTTGTGCTTCAAATGATAGTCTTCCCAACACTCAACTCTCTCTCATAGGATAGGATTTGGTGGAAAGATAATTTGAGTGGAAAGCAACTTGGGGAAGGCTAGAGATCAAGATTTATGAGGTTGGAATGAAGTATCTTGACCTCAACACAAGTGTAGGTGGTTCTCTCTCAGAAAATGTATTGGAAGTGTAGCATGTTCTGATGGCTCTCTCCACGAATGAAGAGTGGGTGGAGGGGTATATATAGCCTCCACACAAAATCTAACCTTTACACACAAATCACCAAACTCGGTGGGACCGAATCATACAACTCGGTCAGACCAATTTAGTTCATAATGTGACCGTTAGGGTTTTCGGTGGGACCGACTTGATCAACTCGGTGGGACCGATGTGCTAGGGTTAGGGTAAAGCCTAATCTCGATTGGACCGATTACACAAACTCGGTGGAACCAATTTTGGTAATAAGCCAAACAAAGAGTTGGCTAGGCAAACTCGGTGGAGCCGATTACATATTTCGGTGAGACCGAGATTGATGTAATAGGCAACAGAGAGTTTGAAAGCCCATTTCGGTGAGACCGAGATCCCATCGGTGAGACCGAATTGACTAGGGTTTCTGGCAGTGGCTTATGTCAAGTGAACTCGATGGCGCCGGATAGATAAAATCGGTGGGGCCGAGTTTGAATTTTGGTTTGGGACATATTTGGATGTGAGAAAGTACTTGAGGGTTGTGGAGCATATCACTAAGCACTTTGAGCAAGCAAGCCATTAAGCAACACCTCACACCCTCTTAATAGTATTGGCTTCCCTATGGACTCAATGTGATCTTGGATCACTAAAATGAAAAACGTAGACTCTTGTGCTTTGAGCTTGAGCCAATCCTTTGTCCTGAGCATCTTGAAGGGGTTCCACATCCTCTAGTCCATGCCACTCCACTGTTGGACTTATCTGAAATATGCTAGATGAAAATATTAGTCCAACAAGAGATATGTTGACATTAATTACCAAAATCACCTGGGGAGCACTTGTGCTTTCAGCTCATGTATCCGCTCCGGTCCTATATCCGAAGCAAGCTGCGCCATCCAAGGACGGGAGGATCAACCCCACCACGGAGGCCACAGATTCCACGGCGTTGGAGCCGCACATAGACTTAACCTCTCACGAAGTCTTTGTCAGCGGAACCCTGGACTCAACTTCGATCATAAGTTCCGAACCACGTGAGCCCGCGGACACCGAGCTTGATCGCTTATCGATCTTCGAATTCAGCGCCGCAGACATCTTCCAGCACTCGCCTTTGGGCAATGTGCTAAACTCATTAAAGAACCTATCCTTGGCGGAGGACTCACAGCCGAACTATATCTATCTTGAACCAGGGGCTGACGGTGGAAAATTTTGCTTCCCACCCACCACCCACTTCATGGCCACGGTCGAGGATTTGACCGATACACTTGATTATGACTCCGAGAAAATTGACGGTATGGACGACGATGCCGAAAACAACGAAGACCCCATTAACACAGCTAAAGACCAAGATGAACGGGAAGATGGGCAGGTTAGCCCTGGTAAACAGGCCACACATGAAGATTCAGAGGACGACAATTACCTTCCGGTCTCTGAGGATAAGGTGAGCATCGGCACCGATGATTTCATCGTGCCGGAGGAACCTCTTGAGCAGGAGCGCTTCAAGCGCCAACTAATAGCCACTGCAAGGAGCCTGAAAAAGAAGCACCAGCAGCTTCAAGCTGACCAAAATCTGCTCAATGATAGATGGACCGAAGTCCTAGCCGCCGAAGAATACGGCCTTAGTGGCCCAGCCAAAAGCTACCCGAAGCATAGATTGCTACCCCAGGGCGACGACAAGGCGCTCAAGCCCATGCCATCATCGCACAAGGGGGTAGGTCGACCACAACTTGGTCCGAGTAAAGCGGCAACTCGAGCCGAACACCAGACCGCCCCATCTGTCGCGACCCGACCCGAATGGACCAAGCGCTCTGTGCTCAGGTGTCATCCCTGGATCAGTAATGCTGACACCACACAGTACATCGAAGGATTTATAGCAGAGTGGCAATCACACACTTATTACATCGTTATCTCAAAAAGAACTTATTACAATAAACATGGCTTAAGGCCATCTAGTGTCGATAACAGCGGAAGACTTGGAAGATAAATGGGTCCATCAACTCCAACGGCATCACTGAGTATAGAACCATGACCTAAATCACCTTACTCGTCGTCTGAGAAGTCTGCAACATGAGAAGTTGCAGCCCGAAAACGGGTCAGCACATGGAATATGCTGGCAAAGTAACACATAGAGAGTAATGGAATGAAACAGCTATACTATATGCATATATGGCTGGTGGAAAGCTCTATGGTCACAGTTTTGCGTAAAGCCAGTTTTTCCCTACTGCAAAGGAATAAGTTTATTTAACTATCATGGTGGTTGTGAAACATCGAGAATGGTTGACAGCATTCCGATCCCAATTAAGTGAACAATTGTTAACCCAACAACATTAATTAGAAGTAACATGTTGAGATTCACATGATATTCAAGTACTAGATACTCAAGTTGTCCATAACCGGGGACACGGCTAATCATGATTAGTTTGTACACTCTGCAGAGGTTTGCGCACTTTTCCCCACATGACTCGATCGCCTCCGTTTGTTTTCTCGCACTACACGGTGTTTGAGAAATGGATAACCGAGCCATAGTCTTTCAGAAGCGCTAGCACCTTACATGTGGGGTAGACCGTACCACCTACAACCCCTACATCTGCTAGTACACCCCGTAAGAGTTCGCACTACTTAGTCAACTACGCCAGAGCCCATAATGTCATGTGGCTGCACACGGAAGTTTCTAGCATGAAAGATCTTATGATCCCTTTGAGCCTGGGTGGTGGTCCAAAAAAAATAGGCAAGTCCTGATAGACATCAGGTGCCTCAATCCACCCAGATGTGTGTTTAAGTTGCCACCTTAGATAAACCATTAAAATTATCAACTCACATCTGTCATGGATATCACTCACCCAATCCACGTCTACTAGCATAGCATGGCATAATAAGCAAACGTAGAAGTAACTCCCAAAGGTTTCATAGTAATACAGGTAATAGGTACTACCTCATCTACTTCCCATCCCACAATTTAATTAGATCCTAATCATGCAATGTGTGAGGATTGATCTAATGCAATAAAACTGGGTTGTAGAAAAGGTATGATCAAAGTGTTACTTGCCTTGCTGATGATCCGCGAGTCCTAGGGTTTCGAAGTAACAGGCGGCGCAATCCGGGTAATCTAACGCAGACAAACAACAAGCACACGATAAGTACTCATTTAATGCACAGGTAAAACTCGAACAAGAGAACGAACCAGAAAGTTCAACTTAAGAACTCCGGTTGCAAAGAAAGAACGAACCGAACAAAGAAACGGAAAAACAAACGGCAAAAGAAAACAACTCGGTTCTAGCAAGTTGAAACTAGGTCAAATTTTACCGGGGCAAAAACTTGTTTAAGTTGATTAGACGGAACGGCGGTTTCAAAACGAAACTCCAGGCGCTTGAATCACCTGATTCCGATAAACGAGCGAGAAGAAAGACTAGAACGAAGATCGGATCTGAGATCACGATCGCGGAATAAATCCGACGAGAAGAAAAAGAAGAACGGTTAAACTAACGGGCGTCGTTAACCGGGAAGAATCCGGTGATCACGTTCGTTAGGACGAACGGTCCGGCGAACGGTCCAAAGGCAACTAAATCGGAAAAGAAAACGAATCCGATCTAGGGTTTCGGAGAAGAAAACCGAAACGAAAAACCGATCTAGAAAACGAATTAGAAGAGAAGAAAAGAATCGGAACGATTAGAAGAAAACGATCCGAGGAAAAGAGACGCGGGGCAACCTTCGGCGAGGTCTCCGGCGAGGGGCTCCGGCGGCGGCGTAGGGTGGCGGCGGCGTGGACAAGGTGCGGCGGTGGCGTGGGCACAAGGGCGGCGGCGCGGGTAGGGCGCGGTGGAGGGCTTGGGGTTTGATTTGATGATTTAGAGGGGGGGCGTTGGGGTTTTTATATTGGGGAGGGGGGATTTACTTGGGGTAGGGGACAAGAAATAGAGTAGGAAAAAGAGTCCTAGAAGAAAAAGGAAAACGGAACAAAGGAAAGGGCTAGCCTAGAATCCTAAAAGGATTCAGCTAAGAGGCAAGAGGCGGCGGCTGCCTCCTGCGCCAGGCGCTGGCGCACGCGCGGCTGGGGCCTGGCCGGCCGGCCTGCTGGCTGGGCCTTGGCCCAAGGCGCTGCTCTGTTTTTTTTAACTGGTTTTCGCGCGTAGAAAACAAAAGAAAAAGAAACTAAACGAACTCCGAAAAATCTAAAGTAAATTTTCCCCGTCTCCTAAAAATGAGTCGAACAAAATGAACTTTACTTCGGACCTAAAATGCAATTTTCAGAAATGCGCATTTTTCCCTATCCAAATAAAATGCGAATAAAACTCCGGCAAAACCAAAACTTGATCTATTTATTAAATCTTCATTTTTCCTCAATTTTGGGAAAGTCATATTATTCCCTCTCTTATATTTTAACACCGGAAAAATAATTGAAGATAAAATAAATAAATCAAATGATCCTCTTTTCAAAATTTGAGAAAACTCAAATATGAAAATAACGAAATCTCCAACTCTCTCCGAGGGTCCTTGAGTTGCGTGAAATTTCTAGGATCGACCAAAATGCAAGAAAAATATGATATGCATGATGATCTATGTATAACATTCCAAATTGAAATTTTGGGATGTTACAAACCTACCCCCCTTAAGGTGAATCTCGCCCTCGAGATTCGGGTTGGCTAGAAAATAGGTGAGGGTGGTCTTTGAGCAAATCTTCTTCTCTCTCCCAGGTGGCTTCATCCTCTGAGTGGTGGTTCCACTGTACTTTGCAAAATTTGATAACCTTGCTGCGAGTAACTCTGCTGGCATAATCGAGAATCTTGACTAGCTTCTCCTCATATGTTAGGTCATCCTTTAACTGAATCGCTTCAAGCGGTACTGTATCTCTTAGCGGTATCTCTGCCATCTCGGCATGACATCTCTTCAGCTAAGAAACATGGAATACATCATGAACTCCTGACAGTCCCTCTGGTAATTCCAACTTATAAGCGACTTCTCCCATACGTTGCAAGATCTTATATGGTCCAACGAAACGCGGTGCTAACTTTCCCTTAACTCCAAAGCGCTTAACTCCTCGAAGTGGGGATACTCGGAGATAAACTCTGTCTCCGGTTTCGTAAACTGTCTCCTTGCGTTTAGAATCTGCATAGCTCTTCTGCCTGGACTGGGCTACCTTGATCCTATCGCGAATCAACCTAACTTTCCGTTCAGACTCCTTAATCAAATCTGGTCCAAAGAATTGACGGTCTCCAACTTCGTCCCATGACAACGGTGTCCTGCACCTCCTTCCGTATAAAGCTTTGAAAGGTGCCATCTTCAAACTGGTTTGGTAACTGTTGTTATAGGAAAACTCCGCATACGGCAAGTTTTCGTCCCAGCTAGATCCATAATCTAGTGCACAAGCTCTCAGCATATCTTCCAAAATCTGATTGACTCTCTCGGTCTGTCCATCTGTCTGCGGATGAAAAGCTGTGCTGAACTCTAGTCTGGTTCCTAAAGTTTCATGCAACTGATTCCAAGACTTTGAGGTAAATTGGGTTCCTCTATCTGATACGATACTCCTCGGAACTCCATGCAAACAAATGATCCTAGTCATGTATATCTTTGCCAACTTAGCACTGGTGTAAGTGGTCTTAACTGGAATAAAATGTGCTACCTTTGTCAAACGATGAACTACTACCCATATCGAGTCATAGCCTGCTTTCGTCCTGGGTAGTCCTGTGATAAAATCCATGCCTATCTTATCCCACTTCCATTCGGGTATGGGCAATGGCGGTAACAATCCTGCTGGGTTCTGATGCTCTGCCTTTACTCTCTGACATACGTCACAAACTGCTACATATGCTGCAATATCCTTCTTCAACAACTCCGTCATAGGCTTTGCAATCTTTGAAAAGTTCTCAATGAATCTCCGGTAGTATCCTGCGAGTCCAAGAAAACTTCAGATCTCTCCAACTGTTGTTGGTGCTTCCCATTCGGTTACGGTCTCAACCTTTGTGGGGTCAACTGCTATACCTTCTCCGGATATAACGTGTCCGAGGAATCCAACTTCCTTCAACCAAAACTCACATTTACTGAACTTGGCATATAACTGATGTTCCCTTAGTTTCTTCAAAACCGAACGCAAATGTTCCTTATGCTCCTCTTCATTCTTTGAATAGACCAGAATGTCATCAATGAACACTACGACGAACTTATCCAAAAACTCCATAAACACTTCGTTCATCAGGTTCATAAAATAGGCAGGTGTGTTAGTCAATCCAAATGACATAACGGTATACTCATACAGTTCATATCTCGTGGTGAATGCTGTCTTAGGTATGTCCTGCTCTCGAATCTTCAATTGGTGGTACCCTGATTGCAAATCGATCTTGGAAAACACTTTAGCTCCTTGCAACCGATCAAACAGATCATTGATCATTGGCAGTGGGTACTTGTTCTTGATGGTTACTTCATTCAATCCCCGATAATCTACAACCATCCTTAATGATCCGTCCTTCTTTTCCACTAGAAGTACGGGTGATCCCCAAGGTGAAGAACTTGGGCGAATGTAACCTTTATCCAATAACTCCTTAATCTGATTCTTAATTTCCACCAAATCCTTTGCTGGCATCCGGTACGGTCGCTTCGATATTGGGCCTGTACCTGGCAATAACTCAATCAAAAACTCAATGTCTCTATCTGGTGGCATGCCTGGTAATTCCTCAGGAAATACATCAGGAAAATCCTTTACCACTGGTACTTCCTCTTGCACAACTCCTGTTAGGCAGTTTACTTGTGTCCAGTTTGGTACATGCCGGGAT